>NW_027328741.1:41980089-42294025 GCF_048564905.1 Vicugna pacos
GCTTTTGTCCTGTCTTCATTCTGTATCTAAAGATGTCTCAGCATGATGCTTCTGGGCACTCAGTATCCCAGATCATCCATCCAAACCAAGACAGGTCTCTTTTGGCAGCTTCCTCTCTTGATAGAGGAAGCTTATGATTCACATGGGCACCAGCACGTATCTCCTCACATAATAGTGGCTCTTCCTGGGTTATTTGCCAATTCTCCAATCATGTGCGAGGCCAATAGAATGAGGGGTATTATTTGTCTTAAACCAACTGAGATCTACTTCTGGTGCTTCAGAAAGAGTGGGTCAATCGAGCTTAAATCACAGGACTAGAAACAAAATGGAGGTTACTTATCCTAAAGCAAGTTCTGGGTCCTCTTCTAAGACTGGGGACAGATCCAGGACAGCAGTTCTGTCCACTACTGAGTACTTTCAAATTTTCTTTAATGAGCAAATGTTAAATTTATGATCAGAAAAGATGATAAATAAGAAGAAACTTGAGGAAGGAGAATGGAAAGCTTTCCTGTTTCTTAAGAAATATTGAACCCATTAAGTGTTTCAAAGAATAATGGAAATGTGTCAAGTTTGTAAAAGTTCTGAAATGAATTAGAATTGATTTTACAGACCATGTAGGAGACAGTGCTATACAGTTAGTGTGTCTTTGGGTTCTCTGAGTATTTCAGTACTTTCACTTAAAGTTGCTTCATTTGGGGCAAATTGCATCATCTCCAGGTGGCTCTATTTCCTCATCTGTAAAAGAGATATAATATTACCTTCCCCACAGGGTGATTGTGAGGATTTTGAAAAATAGATGTGTGCTGAAGCAATAGTAAGCATTTAAGGAATCTTAACTATTATGTTTACTTAATACATAATTAAAAAATTATTATGCAGACTTTTAAAAAATGCATACTATTTAAGTGGCCTTTATGTGCTGTACAAGAGAGGAAGGCTTAATATACCTTCTATAATACATTTTTCTCAGCCTTAACTAATTTTCACATTTAATCACACACACACCAAAAAGTTATTCCTTTCACAAGCATGAAGACTTAACTGTGAAGAAAAGGATGATGAAAGAGAGTAGAGGAGAAAATAAAATGCTTTCTCTACAAACTGATGGCTTAAAAACTAAGAAAAACACCTTTTTAAGACTTTGGTCACCATATTCGTAGCTAATACTTAGGTAGAGTTTTTCACATGCCTGTGGTTAATGTTCCAAATTTTTTCACAATTAGTAAATAATTGATTCATCACAATAGTCCTATAAATTGCTATTGTTATTCCCCCATTATATGGGTGAGGAGATTGAAGCCCCTTGAGGTTAAGAAATTTACACAAGGCCCCACAGCTAGCTTCGGGGCTGGGATCCAGATGCAGGAGTGTGGCTCCGGGAGGTGCTTGTAAACACTCCCACTGCTCTCCCTGAAGGTGCAAGCCAGCGGCCCACTGTTACTATAAATAACATGATGTGGTTCAGTTAGTCCTGAAATTCACATTCTTTGTAGCTTTCTCTCTGGGGCAGCCATCAGGAGCAGCCAGGGACACTGAGTACATGCTTCTGGACTATGACCAAGAAGGTAGATGGAAGGAAAACAGTTTAAAAATGGGATCTTTAATGTGCATTCTTCAGTCGCCAGAAAAAAACCTGCCTAGTGAGGAACTGAAACCCTATCAGCCACGTGCAAGTTATGCTTCAGACACCCCCGCTGCCCTTGGGTCCACGCAGTCAGATCTACAGTGGATCAGGGACATGAATCTTGTGCAAATGCAGGGAGTAGGAATAACTGCCACTTTAAGATCTCAATGAGTATGAAAAGCATGTGACGCTTTCATCAGCAGAGACCTGCTGTCACTTCCACTGTTTCCCTCAGGGCATGCTCACAGCTTCACTGGTCCTATTCAGAATGAAGACTTCAGCTAGTACCTGCTGACCCCTGAATCGGTGATAGGTTCTCCCTTGAAAGGAAGAATATCCCCTTCATGGGTTACAACTAGTTCATAACCTAAGTAATTCTACAGATGTAGAAGGGATACTTTCATTGGTTCTGCTATCACAGACTTCCCTTCAAAAGAACATGCCAATAGTTACCCCATTTTCACCCATTAAAATATACTTAACAGGCTTCCTTCTTTAGTGCAGTTTTAGGTTTACAGAAAAATTCACAGAAATTGGAGTTCCCATATATTCCCTACGCCCTGCACACAGAGGCTCCTGCTGTCAGCGTATTACATTAGTGGATGCACTCATTCTTTTTGACATCTTTCATTCCTCCTCCCCTAAAATTTAACATGCCTGATATTCACGTCTCTTATGCATTTACGTGTGATTTATATCACATCTCACGTTTATGTGAGGTTTACAACACATGCATGTTTTCTGTTTAAGCTGGGTTGGGGCAAGTTTTCTGTGTAAAAATACGATCATTAGTGAGTCTCATGCTGCTGGGTTTTTGGGTTGTCAGGTCCTGTTGACCATTGCTTCAGTTATTGGGATCATTGTCTACGGACTTTCAGTGTTCACTGTATTTCCTGCAAAACTTCCCAAGAACCTGAGTGGAACAGACCCAATCCAAAAGTACCTGACTGTGCAGGTGGGCCACGCCCATCACTGCTTCCCTCATCAGTTTTATCATCTTCATGACCCTGAACGCCATATATGAGAACGTGTCAGTCATGATGACTGACTCTGGTAAGCTCCTCCTGCAGCTGAGATAATTTCTACACAAGTTTTAGAACCAGGTCAAAACAGAGACTATCTTTTAGGAACTTGAATTGCAGTACATTACAGTCTTTAGTTAACTTCAACTGCAAACCTATTTTCTCTAGCCTATATGAGAAGTGAATTAGCTCCATTTTTGCATTAGTAAAAGGGACAAAGGACGCTTTAGAATGTCCAAGCTCTGTGTAAATATGTCAGTGTTTAATAATAATTTCAATTACATTAGATAATGTACCCTACTGTTGAAAGTAAATAGTCTCTGTATTGCAAATAAGTGGAAGAGTGTCGTGGTTCCAGTGGGAGATTTGCTTGTGCGTTACGAAGAGGACAGATAATCACAGTTTTATGTGTCTTCCCCCCATGCTGTTCCTGTTAGTGTAGCTCCATTCTCATCAGCTGCGGCTTCTATAATAAATGTTTCTTCTCTCTGGCTTGTATCCCACCCAGCGGCTTAGCGGCCTAAGTTAAGTGCTTCCCACACATTGCATGTGGCTGGGTGGTTCTCCCAGTTGTCTGCTCAGTGGTCATCTTCTGAAAATACTAAGACCAATTCAAATTCTGAACTAGGAGGATGACCCGTTTTCTGTTCCCCAAATGCTTCTAGCAAGTTGCCCCGTGTTTTGTTTGTCTTCTTCAATAGTCCTACCTTACTGCCGTTCAGGGAGACAAGAGAATATTATTTAGCAGGATGTTTAGAAGTAGCTTTCTTTCAAATTACACCTGACAGAGGACAGTTCTTGCCCATTGGATACTGTTGTGCTTATAAATTTTAAGGAACGGATGACTTTTTTTTTTTTGCCTTGTGGGATATTGCGTTCTTAGTGGGAGAAACTCTTACAACACTGTGTACAGTTGGAATTAACATAGTGGATATGTTAAGAAATTCAAAACAGCTGATATGAAAACAGTGTGAATTGCATATATATATATATATATACACACATACATACATACATACATACATATTTAGCGTGTTAACTCATGTGTCCATGGCTTTGATTAGGGTCTCAAAGCCGTTCACAGTTTTACAGACTTACCTTTTCTTTATTCTAGCTGCAGAGCTCCCAAGGACCAGACTGACTATGAGAAAAACCCAGCCATGAAGGTGCTCTTGTTCCATTTTGTCAACTACTACTCCTCGTGTTTCTACATCAGATTCTTTAAGGGCAGATTTGTGACTTATCCATGAGATCTGATGTATTCCCTGTAAAAATACAGAAATGAAGAGGTGTGAATACAGCTTTGTGTTCTGACAGTCTAATCTGTTTCAGGTTTTCTCTTAGTTGCCCAATGAAGAGTGTCTTTACTCTCTGTTCCTTTGATTTTTTTAGGCATAAAATAATGACTTTATTTCATGTTAGAGCTATCTAAAATTTAAATGAGATTTTCTTTCTAATATTCCAGTGTGACCCAAGTGGCTGTCTCCTTGAACTGATGACACAGCTGACAATAATCATGGGAGGACAGTCCATCTGGAATAACATACAAGAGGTGTTGCTTCCGTGAGTACTCAGTCATGTGTTCTTGGGGTGAGAACGGCCCACCGACCCACGTCATTTTCCTGCTTGGCCATCTCTAGAACAGGGGAGACTCTCTGCTTATTAAAGCTCTCCAGATAGGATGATACAGCCAACAGTATAAACGTACCTGCTGTTTAATAATTATGTTTAAATGCCTTCCTTTTTATGTTTAACATAAATCCTCAAGTGCTATAGTCTCTGCTTATTAGCCCACCACTGGGGACTGACTGATCAGAGCCCATTGAGAGATGGCCCATTTTGGGGCCATGAACTAAGTTTTCCCACAACTTCCTGCAAATTTCTCCTCCTTTTATATATGCATTTAAAAATCCATAACAGGAATTTGTTGAGTGCCTAGTATGTGCTAGTCACTGTATTAAATGTTGTACATATATGTATGTGTGCGTGTGTGTGTGTGTGTACAATTTAATCACCCAAACAATCCTTATTCTTATCTTCCTTTTGCAAATGAAGATCCTGTGGCTTAAAGAGGGTAACTGATTTGCCCAAGCTCTCATTGCCAATAAGAGACCACTGTGGGACTCAGATGTAAAACCCTATCTCTCTGAATCCATGTTCGTCTAAGAACAGAGACTCTCTTGGGTTCCTAAGGCACAGGGTTACATAACGTTTTAAGAAACACTTGTCTAAAATAATAACTACAGAGATTTTGACTTATTGTTCTCTTCCTAAAAATGAGAAAAGCAGATGTTAGCCAAGGTCACACTGTCCTTTTGATTTTCACATAAGCCCAATCCCACATCAAAGTGGACAGTCCAGTGTTATCTGCAATTTCTAAACATTTCAAGGAGCTTACTGTATTCGCTTTTTGTTGCTGTTGTAACTAGTATCCCCAAACGTCATGGTAGTAGGAAGAAAAAAGAAAAAGTCTCCACTAAACAACACAAATTTAAACTTGTAGTTTTCTTGAACGCAGAAGCCTGCTGAAGTCAAAGTGTTGGCACGGCTGTTTCTGAAGGTCTCAGGGGAACCTGTATCTTTGACTTTTCTGGCTTCCAGAGGCCACCTCCATCTCTTGGCCAGTGACCTCTTTTCTCAATCTCAAGGTCAGCATGTTTGTGTGCCTCTGACTCTGATCCTGTGGTCAGATCTCCTCTCCTCTCTCCCCTCTTTTGCCTCCTTCTTCCTCCTTTAACGACTCTGGTGATTACACTGGGCCCACATCTATAATCCAGCTGGTCTCTCTTAGGGTCGACTGGTTAGCAACCTTAACCACATCTGCAACCATAGGTACCCTTTGCCAGGGAATCTGACCTCTTCCTATGTTCTGGGGATAAGGACATAGACATATTGGGGGGGGACATTTTTCTACCTACCACACTAACCTTTTTAAGATAATTTCTGGCTTTGAGTTTCTGTTTTCATGAAACTGTTGAACTCTCTTCTGTCTTGCCTTCTACACCAGCATTCTGCTCCTGGCCAACCTAACTGCTGAGCTCGCCCCTCTCTGTGGTGTCCCCCAAAACCACTTACACAAGCAGGTCTTACTGTTGTTTGGAGAATGGGGGAGAAACTCAAACAACTTGAATTTTGAAATAAAAAACCTCCATCATTTTAAAATCTTCCATGCCACTATAAAAAAATTTATTTTTTAACTTCGTTTTTTAATTTTTAAACTATTTTAAACTTTGTAACTTTTTTAAACTTTACTTTTTTTCTTATCATCCTTCATTGTAGGCTCCAGAAACCTGCTATTCTGCCCACTGCATCCAAGTTCCCTTTCATTGTTTCTCCTCCCTTCCCTAACCTTCCTTCTCTCTCCCTTATTACCAAGTTTCTGTCCATTCTCTTTATAGGGCAGTTAAATTATTTTTTCTTTCTTTCTTTGTGTTTTTACAGAGTGAACACCTTTGGGTGTCAGTGTGTCCTTCCACATTTCTTCACAAGGGCTTCATCTTTCAGCTTCAGTATGGATTCCTGGGGTCTGTCTCGAAACCAAAGGCATTTCCCTTGTCCCCCAGCTCACCACGCCCCTCAAAAAAAGATTCTGATCTTCGCTGTGAAATGAATCTTTTTTTTTCCCTACTGTGCAGTAGACAACACTTACCCTGAGCTCACAGTCAGATATTTCCAGAGGAGTAAAAGTAGGTCATGTGCAAATAGTACTACTTTTCTCTGTGAAAAGAAATAGATCAGATAGAGGAAATACTTAACTCAGATTACTCAAAAGCATTTCCTGAAGGAAATAAGTAAATTATTTAACACTAAATTTTGTTGAATCTGGTTATCCGTGAGCTATTTTTACCAATCAAGAAGGATATATTTCCTAAACTGGTACTGAGCAATTCATGTGAAATGAAACTTGCTCACATGAACTAGTTTAAATTAAAGGATGCATTATAGTATCTGTGGTCTGTTTATACCTTCGCTTAAGTAAGCACATTTTTCTAGGTTCCAGTGAGCTGAACTTTGCCTCCATGTATTTCTAATATGGGCTAAAATATTTAGGGAATTTATTTTGAATTATGATTCCCTTTTTTGAAAACCAGGAATTCTGAATTGTAGCCAAGTTCGAGGGTGGCTTGTGTTTTCCTCACTGCCTCTTCTCTTTGTTTAAGTGCAGTTTCATTCTTAATTTTTCATATAAAATCCTAACATACCAAAGATCTATCAATTACTCTTGCTGCACCAAAGCTATACCCATCCTCAAAAATACATAGGAAGGGAAAAGAAAACTTATCAAAATTAGCGACTATATTCATGCTATTCAAATATGTCTAAAGGAACATAATGAAATGAATTTCACTATATCTCACCTGCCTCCACCCCCCCAATCCCATGTGGGTTTCTTGAGTAGGAATCTGGGAGTAAATGAAGAAGGAGAGTGATGCCGTGATCCAGGCTCCCTCTGGGGTCTCCCCAGCACTTGGATTGGCACCTGGTATAACGTAGGTCTCAGTCCAAGCCAGCTGAGTGAGTGAGTGACTCACAGGCATCGAATGCGTAACATCAGTGAATTAACAGCATTCTTTGTAGGACTCAGAGAATAAGCTGAGTGCCCTGTGGCCTTCCCAGCCTCACATAATATTTTGATGTTGGGGTCATTTCTGGGAATGTTATTCTGTACTGGACAAAAGGCTAGTACAATTCCAGGGTTAAGCAACTTTCCTAGGGAAATTTTATGATAAAATATTAAGAAAAATAATTAAATGCCCAAAATGACATAGCATTGTCTTTTGGTGTTTAGATAATGTATGGCTGTAATTTTCTTACTTTATATGTTTTCTACATTTTCCACTGTGTGTATGCACTACTATATAATAAGAAAAAGCAAATGTTTAAAAGAGAAAATCTCTCTTCTCCAGATATGATTTGGTTAGAGGATGAGTCAGAGAAATATAATAAGAGAATCTTAAATACATGTGTCCATAATTCACTCTTTAAATTCAGGAACAGGAAACTCAGGAATGAAATAGATTAAGAGAATCAAAGATACTTGTATTCAAGATTAGCAAGTAGGAGTGTCCTCAACAGAAATGGTGATAATCTATAATTCAGGGATTAAATGTGATAATGAAGGTAAAAAGACAACATGAAGTAGAAAATGCCACGTGGCAAGCACAGTGTAAAGGGCAATTTACTATGATTATGCCAATATGTGTGGTCAATTCCCAAGGAAATGATTGTGTAACCCCTGCTAGAGGAAGAAAGCTTCCAGCCTTGGCTGGAGAGGGGGGAGGATCCAGTGTCTGTATTTTTTTAAATGTCTACAGGTGCTTCTCATGTGCAAATTGATATCCCTGCACGAGAACCTTAAACCAACAGAAAACCCAAAAGACCGTGGACAATGATAGGTAGACGAGAGCCCAAGCTTTTCTGCCACAGATGAGTGGTTCCACTCAGGAAGACTGAGCAAGAAGCTCAGAGTCTTAGCTAAGGTCAAGCAAGTCGGGACTTCTAATACGATCTAATGCCATCGACAGGGGAGGGCATTTCAGCACAAGAAGGGAGCGCCAGGTGATTTAACATGGAAGTTTCACCCTGGATCCATACCGTGATTGATTTAGGTCCTGGAGGGTTAAAGCCCTGCTTCCCTGTGGCATGGACCGGATTCCACAAGAGGCTGAGACAGGAAGTATGAGGCAGAGAAAAATTCCCCCAGGAGAATCCCGAGTCTGGGTGATAGGGAGGGTGATGGACGAGCGTGGTCCCAGCGCCACCCCCACCGCAGGGCTCTGAGTGGCTGTGGAGCTGCGCGCCCCCGGCCGGACCTCAGACCTGCCTGCAGTGCTCTGGGCTGCGGCCTGGGGAGCGGCTTCAGCAGCAGGCTGGCCCCATCATTCTCGTAGGTGCTGCAGTGACCCCCAACCCTGTGGCCACGGTGATCCCAAGCCAAGGGTCTAAGTGATTTTAACCCTATTTACAGGTGACCACAGCCGGTTAGCTAGTGCTGCTCAAAAGGAAGATCCCCCATGGGGTTTTGATGTGTCAGGGGTGTTGCTAATACCTGGCCTGCTTTGAATCATTTCATCCTGACAGCAGCCTGGGCAGTTGAAGTTTCATCTCTCAATTTTATTTCAACTTTTTTTGTTGAAAGTATAGTTGGTTTACAATATTGTGTTAATTCTTGCTGTACAGCATAGTGATTCATATATATATATATATATATTCCTTGTCATATACTTTTCCACTATAGGCTATTAAAAGTTATTGAGTGTAGTTCCCTGTGCTATACAGAAGGATCTTGTTGTTTGAAACAAAAATTACTAAACAAAGTAACAAAGTAAGCAGACTAAACCTAGACATGTATATGACACAGTTGAGTTTATCTCAGGATTTAAATGTGGTTTTGATCTCCAGGATCTCTTTATCAAATTACCATATGCAAAGTGCCTGTGGAACACTTCTCAGAAATATGTTTTAAAATCATAAGATTTAGAGAATAAAGAAGGAAGATAATTATACTGGAAAGCAGATATCAAAATATAGAAATGGGCATTTGTGATACAGTAATATCTGAATTATTGGAAGAATGTGTTGAATAAGAGGATCCAGTGGTGGGTCTACTAACCGCAACATTCTGCCATAGCAGTGAGTGTAAATCATCTTCTGAGATCTGCAACAGTTGCATTTTGAATGTAAATAAAGTTAAATAAAAAATAAGCCATGAAGTGTGGATTCAGATTCAGGAGTATCTCGAGTCCATATCCCCAGCACTTCCCAGTGCTCCCTGCTCTTCCCCTAATGTCATTGAAAGAAGTGGGGAAAGTTTGTGAAGCGAAGGGCATGTTCCATTGCATAGAAATCTCGTAGCAAACCTGGGAGCATGGCCAGTGAAAGCTTAATGCTGAGATTAGAGGCCGTGGGAAACCAAGAAGAGGCAGCTCTTTACAAGTCACATCATATGCTCTGTGTGTGTCTACGTGTGTATGCATACAGACGTGTGGGCATGTATGATGTATACACCTGCCTTTCATGTGAAGCCGCCTCACTCTCCAAATTTGAAATCCATCCAAACGTGCAGTGCAGTCAGTCGAAGCTCAGCCAGACGCTAAGTTGTCTGTTGTTGCTCTGTCTCTTCTGCTGAACTCCACGAGTAAACCACGCGCCAGCTGTTGCTTTCAGGGACAACAGCTATGTAGGCTACAGGTCCATGCCTTGTTTCACTGCCAACTCTGATTTCCTTTCAGGAAAAATTGCCATTTGAAAAAGGGGAAAGCATTCAGTTGGCCCACAAGCCTCTGAGTGAGGAAAAAACATAACCTTAGAGTCAGCTCTGTGGGACAGCATCCAGAAGGGGGCAGAGCACTGGGCTGCGAGTCGAGGCTGTGTTTCTTTCAAGCTCTGCACTGAATTTGAGGTGGCATTCCACTTCTCTGGCCCTTGATTTGTTCAGCTTAAATTAGGGTCTTGGACCTGTTCTATCCAATGTTAGAGTATCACTTTTTTGCTCGGTGACCCTCCATGGCTCCGCAATTCCTTCAGAGGGAAAAATGCCCACATCCTCATGGCAGCCTCTAAGGCTCCACCCCCAAAACCACCACTTATTTCCTATTCACTGTGGCCCACACCAGTCTCCATGCTGTCTTTCCAGCGTGAGAGACCTCCAGGCCTGTAATCACTTTTCCCTCTGCCCCTCCTCTGCCCACCCCTTTGTTTCCTTCTTTGCCTTATTCAAAGGTCACTGCCCCATCCCCACTCCTCCCTAGCACACATTCCTCACCCTCCTTTATTTTCCTCTGCAGCACTTATCACTGGCTCACAGACCCTGTATTTCTGTCTTTTGCTTATTTTCTGTGAGATTTTCAGACTGGAAAGGCCATGGTGGATAATAGCAGAGAAATGGGTGTAAAAAAGACAAATGAGGGAAGGCATCTTCTAAAACCTAAAATGCCCACCTGAAAAGGAGGTAGGAGATAAAGTAGCAGTAGTCGTTACAATTTTGGTAAACCCAAGGTACGTGGTCAGGACTAGTTTTCACAATTTTTGAGGGTAGGGAGGCAGCAATAAAAAGAAATTTATCCTGAAAACAAGAAATTAAATTCTTGGGAAGATGATGTGTTCAGCTTGAAATGTCAGTAATACTTTTATGACCTTGGTCTGATAATATCCTGCCTTACAATTTGATCTGTTTGACAGCTGGGTCATTAATCTAATGGTGCCACAGTTCCAGAAGCAGAACAGACCACCCCACGATGGGAATGGGACAACCGTCTGTATCCCATGGGCAAACTGGGGTTATTTTATGAATACCCTGAAATGAGTAAGTCATCAGTGGAGATTTCTGTGCTGTCGGTTATACTAGAATATGCTTTGGGTCTCAGAAGCATCGGTTACCGAACCAAACAATGACCTAGCATACCGACACGGAGCCCACTTTTCTCCATTAGATGCAATTATGCAGTCAGGCTTTCAAATAGGGTGCCTGTGTGTATCTTTGTCAATATTTATGTTGTACAAAGCTGAATGTTTACTGCCAAGGAATGAAATGGAATACTCATTCAGATACGTCTCCACCATTGATTCTCAGATCCTTCTGGTCATGTCGTTTGAAGATGAACTCAGAACCGTTACTAGATGTGACTCAGCTCGGGCTGTAGCCCGTGAGGCACAGCTGCTGGCTGATATCCTTCTAAACAGAGTCATGTGAGCCAGCCGGCCTGTGCAGAAAGCCCGCAAGGGCATCCTGCCTCATTGCAGCAAGGTTCACAGGGTCACCCCTTCCACATCTCACACCTGCCTTTGATATGGTTTCTGCCTGATTCCTTGAGTGACCTCATGGCACATCACTGGCTTGAATTCAAGATGAATTTGTTGATCTGGAGTATCGGTAGATCACACATCCCCTCCTTCTCCAATGTCTTTGTCCATTTCTGTACATTTGTTTGGGCTTGGTTTCTCTTTGGTTGAACTTGGTTTTGAGCTCTCATTTGCCTTTAAATTGTTGCATCTCAAAATAGATTTCCATAGGAAACGTTATCTTTTCTATTATGCATGGCGCACTTTTATCTACTAGAAGGCTGATGAAGTGCACGTTTTGTATCTGAGCCCTTTCAGCTCACCACTGCCTTGAAGTAGTTTTTTTTTTTTTAAGCTTAGGAGACAAGAAAGGATTTGGGTCAATAGGCTTTGCATTTATGCATGCGGGTTCATGTCTGCAAAGGCACCCCTTTGTGCTTCCTGTTTATAAGTCTACAGATAGAGGGAGTTTACTTTTTCCTAAATTACATTCTCCCTACATAACAGGATGGAGTAACAGCTATTCTAGAGAGATTGTTCAGATTTATTTGTTTTCCTATTATCTAAATAATCCCTGACGAATTAGAAAATTGAATCCATTTCTGAGAGTAGGCAGTCTGTTTTTCTGTATTCAACGCTGGAGTGAAACTTATATTGTGTTCTTTTCATTCATGGGAGGTAGAATTTCCAAGTGCTTTTTGAATTATTTTTGTTCCTCTAAAATAAATTGCCTTTGGTGGTGATCTCCTGACCTCAGTTTCCTCCTCCCAGTTTTTCCCATGATCATTAATGTCACCCCACCTGCCTTTTTAGTTATGCCTCTTAGCTGCTGAAGGGGAACAGCTACTGACAGATGACCCTGGAGTCCTCCACCTGTGCTTCGTTAGGCCTCGCACCCAGCCACCAACCCTAGTCTCCTTCGCCTGAAGTATCTTTCTCTGCTTTTCTGCCTGGAAGGACTCTTGCCAAGCCTTGGCAGGGACCTCTCCACTTTTTAGAGATTATCTGCTCTCCTGTCTAGGCATGAATTGCACTTGATTCTTGTCTTGATGGTGCATGATCGTGTCCGTGTCCATTGTGCTTCGTGGCTGGACTGATCCTGTCGGAGGCTGTAGTCAGGCTTTTCATCCTCCCGTCATTGTCTGGAGCACCACAGCCTGGACCCTGGGCCTCATATGTGTTTAAGTGACTTGAGCTTGGAGTTTCAGCACACTCACATAAAACTGTTAGATGAGTTGGTGGTAATATTGCCCCCAAGGCCCCCACAAGGTTCTATATGGCATATGGCTTTTTCTGAGTGAAATTTCTCTTTTATTTGTTTTAGTGAATTCCCCACTGTCCTTTGAGATTATTAGAGTAACCCTGAGTTGTTAACCACAATAGCTCTCCCCACACCAGCTAAAGATCCTGCTGTCTGAGAACTCAGACATGGGACATAAGAGAAATAATCTATCAGTCTTAAAATCTGGAAGCCATAAGATACCGTTTTGCACTTAGAGCACCCACAGCACAAACACCAGTCTCTCAAAAATTTGACGCTGCCTTCCCAGAGGGCGGGCGCCATAAGTGAAATGCTGTGAGGGATGAAGTGAGAGCTCTTTGTCTCTGGTACTGCCTTTTCCACCCTTGCTGTGTTAACTTGATCTTCCCTTCATATATTATGTTCTCCATTTAATTTATTGCAGTTAATATCAGTTGTTCTTCAACATCTCCTTGCACCCGAACCGTCCATTCCCTCTCTCTCCAGTGCTATCCCACCCACGCCTTCCTGCACTCTCCAGGACCAGGCCTGTCTCCCCCACGCCCTCACCTCTGTTCTGTCTGCCCACCACCTGCACTGACATTTCCTTAACTCTGCAGAATGAACTTCCCAAAATGGCAGCTGAGTAACTGGGGGGGATTGTAGACCTCTCATCTCTTTACCGATTCATTCGTTTATCTATCCAAAAAACACTGAGCACCTGCTATGCCAAACACTGTATCAGCTGCTGGGGAGACCAAGACAGATAAGACTTGGTGTCTGCACTCCCCAGGCCAGGCGAGACTTGGCGAGTAGTTGATGGATTGCTAACCAGGTGAACACAAATTGGACTTCCTAGAGCTAGAAATATTTGAACTGAATTTTGAAAGGTGAAAGGAAGTTAGCTCTCTAATGTGTGGTAGAGGGAGTGGACACTTCATGCAGAGAGGTAGAGACATAAGTGTACATGGCATGAACTGGCTTGGCTAGACTGAAGAACAACAAGTAGGGCTAGAACAAAGGATCCATAGGTGGGAATATCAGGTGCACATGGCCTCTGTCACGATGGGCCTTGTGTGCTTAGACTTGAATGTATCCTTAATGAAACAGGTATATATTGGAATATTTGTAAGTAAGAGAATTGCATAATATTTATGTTGAAGAATATCTGGTTATTCTAGCAGCAGAATGGAAGATACTATTTTTGGGAGAGGCCCATACTTTGGGGGGAAATGATGTTTTGGGAACAACCCAGGTAACCCAGACAACAAGTGTCACACGCCTGCAGAGAGGCCCTGGGCAGAGGGAGAGGGACATGGGAGGCAGAAGTGATGACTGCTGCAGTAGGGACTGCAGGGCTGGGGCGGCGGGCCGCAGAGCTGCTGAGGTGACTTTCCAGTGACCCATCTTGAAAGAGGATCTGCAGGGGCAGTGTAAGGGGAAGAGCTGATTTCAAGATGGTTCTGTGTGTGGCAGTTTGAGTGCAAAGTGTCTATGGGACATCTGAGGGGTGATGTCTGTTGTTAAGCTGGATTCACCAGTCAGGAGCTCAGAGGAGCTGTGGGTGAGGCCGTGGGGGCGATTCAGTCCTGCCAGGCGGAGGACTGAAGACGAGGCCCTGGGAAAAGGGCCATGAACATGGCAAATGGGAGACGAGAAATCCACCAAGAGAGAGAAGAATAGCAGAGCAGTTGGGAGAAAGCTAGTTGAGGCAACACAGAGAAGGCTGTAACCTGGCTTAAGAGGGATTTGAACACTGACTAAAGGGAGCATAGTGAGAAACGGGGGGTTTGTGGAGCAAAAAAGCAAGGGCTAATTCCCACCTTTAATTGCCGAGACTGGGGAAAGGGAGGAGGAGGACTAAGGTAGCCTTTAAAAAACAGATCTGTGTGTATCTGTGTGTGTGCATATGTGCACACACACTTTTCTGCCTGGGCTTTTTAAATTTATTTAAGTAAAACAAAAATTAAGGGGGGAAAACACTCCACTGAGAGGAAAATATTTGTCCATGGAAAAAGCTACCTGGTAATCAAATAAACAGGAGCTGAGAATGCCCACTGGTTTGAAACACGCAGCCACCGGCAGTGCAACTCCTGTCTCAGTGCCGCGGTGAGGGCCGTGGGGGATGCAGGGCTCCGAGCCCTGGAGGAGTCATCAGCGCAGGCACTTCTCCAAGAGACTGGACTTTAAAGGGAAGAAGAAAGAGTAGAAAGTATCAGAGAGCAACACAGGGCCGTGAGAGAGGGTTGGGCGAGGGTTAGTTTTGTTTTACAGTGGGCGTTTCTGGCCTTGATGAGTTCCTAGGCCTTTGCTGTTATTGGTCTTTGTTCCAAAAGCTTTTTAGAAAGTTCTTCTCGTTTGAATATCTGAACAGATTAAATCATGTTGGGTTATTTCTGGTATTTTATTTTTTAATTAATAAATTATCTGGAATTTATTTTAATAACAAAAGTGAGGACACTGTGCCAGGTCTTCCAATGATTTAGCTAATTACTCCAGTACTTGAATCCACTGATTTGAAGTGTCAGTTTTATAATATTACTAAAATCTCAAATATATCCACGTCTATTCTTGAAATGCATTGTATTACATTCATACTCTCAGTGCACTATTTCTATACTTTTTCCACGACCATAGATTAATGCCTCCTAGAGTTGGTCCTATTTAATCTTTTTCCAGAATATCCCTAACACTGCAAGTTCAAACTTCCCTCCTCATTATTTTATTTGTATATTTGTGTATATTTCTGGAAGAACAATACGATCACCCTTCAGATATTTTTCTTAAATCCATTTTGGATTATTAACTAAATTTGCATTCAGATTCTAAATTTACTTTGGAGAAATAATGTTCTATGTCCCCCAAGCTTGAGTCTGCCCAATGAAGAGTATGGTGCATTCTACTGCTCATTCAATCATCATATTTTTTTTCTTTTTTTTAAGTCATTTATCAGAATCATCTTAACATTTTTAATTAATTTATTTCTGAATAGTCTGTGCCTTTGTTGTCATTATAATGATATCTTTTCTGGGTTTTTAACTGGGTTGATTGCTAATAAACTCCTAATTTCTGGCAATGAGAAGGAGATCTGACAGTGTGGGGCACTCTTTCCAATATGGTGACTGTGAGCAGTGTGTTACCTTAGGATGTCCACTTGCCAATTTGCCAGTGGCTGCACCCACTCCACACATTTCTGCTACTTACCTGCCCCCTGTAGGCAGATGAGTTCATGTAGGGTTAGGTGGGTTATGGACACAGATACTGATATCACTGCTGCCACACTGCTGACTCTGTGGCATCACTAACTCTGGTTCTTGCTCTCTGACCTCCCTGAATATGACAGCTCCTTTTGGGCTGTGGACCTACTGCATCTTTCCAGCACTGTCGGCTTTTATGCAACACACCCCTGCCTCTCAGGTCACAAGCAAATGTCAGCTCCTCCTACACATCCACCCCATCCACGGTCTTGCCGTTCCTGGCCAGAGTGGTCCCTACCCCTTGACTGATCAGTAACAGTAAATGGACTTTAAATTTGCCTCTCATCTTCTGGCTTAGTTACATACCTGTGCTAGTTTACTTTAAAGGTCTGCCAGTTAGGAGGGGAGGGTCTAAAAGTCTTTTGGATTTCTGGCCTTATCATTTCTAACTGCTCCCCCACCCCATGGAATAGCTTACCGCAGATCTCTGCTGCCCCACCTGTAGCAATGCCCTGTAAATTACAGACAGAGAGAAAAGAACTTCTAAGCCACCACCACAACTTTGACTTCCTGTGACCACACAGACTATAGAAATATCAAGATAAAAATTCCTGAATAAGAATATTTTTCTTAGGAAGACACTTTAATTGCATACCTTTCTGTGACTTGTAATAACTTCATAGACTCTCTGAATGTGCTGCACTCACCTTCCCAGACTCAAGGGAGCTTGCTCACTTGCCTATTTTCAGTGCATTTCCTCCAACATTCTCTATGCAGAGCTTTCCCAAAGGTACATTTCTTATTTCTATTTAAATTGTTAGATAAATCCACAATATTCTTTTTTTAATCCTCAATTACAAATCATCTTCCAAGATTGCATTATTTCAACACTGAGAGTGAATAATATGCTTCAAGATTCCCAAGTTTATTATGAGCAAATAACTATGGTTGGTTGAAGATTTTTAAGTATGTTATTCCTACTAAGGGTATATACGTGAAAGAAACAGTTTGAAATAAGTCTTCTTCCCAGAGATATTATATTTGCCTTTTGTTTGGATTCTTTCACTGTTAAACATTATTATTACCGTGAATGTGTTTTCTCTTTGGGATTTAGTTCACCATTTGCCCCTCTCTCTTTACAGGAGTAAAGGAATTGATGTTGTCCTTCCATCCGTCTACCACTCCATGTTATGTGTCCATTCCTTAAACAGGTATTCAGTTTGGGTTCACCAGATTATTTGTGGCCTCTTTCCAGTGGCCCCTCTGTTGGCTCTGGAGAACAATATATTGGAAATCAGACTCGGTACGTGGAAACTTGACTACAAATTATAGATGCATGGTGCCAGAAAAAGCCCAGAACATCACAGCGTGGCAGTCAACCATGAAAGTAACAGCAATTCTGGCTGTGGTGGACCAGCGTGAGTAAAAAGGCTTCATTGGGTGAAGACTTAGAAGAGTCCAAAAATGCATTGGCGTTGCTTCCTAAGGAATCCAGTGATGGGTATTGTTTAATATGAGAGGGAGATGCTAACACTATCATCGTTATAAACAACATAGTTGTTGTAATTGTTATTATTTTTTATATAATTTCTTTATAATAAATATTTGTGACTTACAAGACCCTTACAGAGGCAGTTGTTAAGAAGTGTGGCCATTATACTGTTACAGAAGAGTTAATTCAGTAGAAGTATGGTAATAGTATTAATGAGTACTCTTTTGATCCTCACATGAATATAAAGGTTACCCAGGAGTGCTTGTATAATGGAGATAGAAATCAATCCATTTAAGAGTTTGTAGAACCTAAAATAACAGCAGTCATTCCACCGTATTTGACTTCGTGTGTGTGCTGGAGGTGGGGAAACAGAGTCCACACATTTTCTGGGGGCACATGTGTTCCCAGGCTGGGGGATACCGGCTAAAAACCTCCGCTGCCCATAGAGAGGCACACGCCAATACTTGGCTTAGAGCCCAACCCCCACATTCCCTGTAAGACCGGCCTAGGAAAACACTCAGGGAAGACAAGCTAAGGGATTCTATTAGAAGCCAGGCGCTGCTATCAGTTGGAGGAATATCCTCAAATCCAGGATTCCGGAACCAAGCCTTGTGTTGGGGGGAGGTATGGAGCTCCATTCCACGCAGATGAATGGGGACACAGTTGTTCCCCGTTAGGGAGAACTCCTCTAAGTACTTCCTCAGTCCATCAGGGGGCATTCGATGCTTCTTGGACTCCAAGACCAAAACCCATATTCCCTCGCAGCCCAGCTTAGGGAAACACTCAGTGAATACAAGCTAAGGGATTCTATTAGAACCCAGGCACTGCTGTCATTTGCAGGAGCCTCCCCACACTCAGGATACCAGAACAAGTCTTCGTGTGTGTGCTGGAGATGGGGAAACATAGTCCACGCATCTTTCTGTTGGCACAGATGTACCCAGGTTGGGGATGTTTTTTAAACACCTCCACTGCCCATAGAGAGGCACTCGCTAGTACTTGGTTTAGAGCACAACCTCCACCGTTGCTAACAGCCCAGCCTAGGGAAACACTCAGGGAAGTCAAGTTAAGGGATACTATTAGATCCCAGTTGCTGCTGTCAGTTGGAGGAGCCTCTCCACAGTCAGGATACCAGAACAAGACTTCATGTGTATGCTATATGTGGGGAAACAGAGCCCACGCAACTTTCAGTGGAAACAGGTTTTCCCAGGATGGGGGATGTAGGTTAAACAGCTCCACTACCCATGGAGAGGCACAGGCTACTACTTGGCTTTAGAGCCCAACCCCCACTTTCCCTCACAGCCCGGCCTGGGAAAACACTCAGGGAAGACAAGCTAAGGGATCCTATTAGAAACCAGGGTCTGCTCTCTGTTGGAGAAGCCACTCCACAGTCAGGATACCAGAACACATTTTCGTGTGTGTTCTTGAGGTGGGGAAAGAGCGTCCACGCATTTTATGGGGGAACAGGTATTCCCAGGTGGGAGATGTAGCTTAAACTCCTCCACTGCCCATAGAGAGGCACTCGCTAATACTTGGCATTAGAGTGCAAACCCCACCTTCGCTCACAGCCCGGCCAAGGAAAACACTCAGGGAAAAGAAACTAAGGGATTCTTTAGATCCCAGGTGCTGCTCTCAGTTGCAGAAGCCTCTCCAAAGTCAGGAAAACAGAACACTTATTCGTGTGTGTGCTGGAGGTGGGGAAACATAGACAACATATCATTTAGGGGGCACAGGTATTCTGAGGTTCGGGATTGTAGGTTAAACACCTCCACGTCCCATGGAGACACACTCAAAGATACTTGGATTTAGAGCCAAAACCTCACTTTCCCCCGCATTCCGGCATAGGCAAACCATCAGGGAAGACAAGCTAAATGATACAATTTGAACCCAGGCGCTGCTGTCAGTTGGAGGAACTTCCCCATACTTAGGACTCCGGAACCAAACCTTGTGCGGCGGGGAGGTGTGGAGACACACTCCACGCAGATGAATAGGATCACAGGTGTTCCCTGTAAAGGAGAAGTCCTCTAAATAGTTCCTCGGTCCATCGGGGGGCACTCGCTGCTACTTGAATTCCAATCCCAACCCCCAGCATTCCCTCGCAGCCCGGGATTGGTAAACAGTCAGGGAATACAAGCTAAGGGATTCTGTTAGGATCCAATTGCTGCTGTTAGTTGGAGGAGCCTC
Source organism: Vicugna pacos (assembly GCF_048564905.1). Taxonomy (NCBI): domain Eukaryota; kingdom Metazoa; phylum Chordata; class Mammalia; order Artiodactyla; family Camelidae; genus Vicugna; species Vicugna pacos. The sequence continues at coordinate 41,999,627 of NW_027328741.1, forward strand.
TTCACACTCAGGATACCTGAACATATCTTCGTGAGTGTGCTGGAGGTGGGGAAAAATAATCCACGCATCATTATGGGGGCACAGGTGTTCCCAGGTTGGGGATGTAGTTTAAGCACCTCCACTGACCATAGAGAGGCACTCGCTATTACTTGGATTTAGACCCCAAACCCCACCTTCGCTGACAGCCCGGCCTAGGAAAACACTTAAGGAAGTCAAGCTAAGTTATTCTATTAGATTCCAGGTGCTGCTGGCAGTTGCAGGAGCCTCCTCACACTCAGGATATCTGAACACGTCTTTGTGTGTGTGATGGTGGTGGGGAAACAGAGTCCATGGATCTTTCAGGGGGCAAAGGTATTCCCAGGTTGGGGTTTGTAGTTTAAAGACCTACACCTCTCATGGAGAGGCACTCGCAAACACTTGGTTTTTGAGCCCTAACCCCACTTTCCCCCGCACTCTGGCCTAGGTAAACCATCAGGGAATACAAGCCAAGGGATTCTATTAGAACCCAGGGGCTGCTGTCAGTTGGAGGTGCTTCCCCACACTCAGGAAACCAGAACACTTCGTCGTGTGTGTGCTGGAGGTGGGGAAACAGAGTCCACGCATCTTTGTGAGGGCACAGTTGTTCCCAGGTTGGGGATGTAGTTTAAACGCCTCCACAGCCCATAGAGGGGCACTCGCTAATACTTGGCTTTAGAGCCCAACCCCACCTTCGCTCACAGCCCGGCCTAAGGAAACTCTCAAGGAACTCAAGTTAAGGGATTCTATTAGATACCAGGTGCTGCATCATTTGGAGGAAACTCCCCACACTCAGGATACCAGAACACTTCTTCGTGTGTGTGCTGGGGGTGGGGAAACTAAGTCCACGCATTTTTCAGGCAGCACAGGTATTCCCAGGATGGGGGTTGTAGCTTAAAGACCTCCACTTCCCATGGAGAGGCGCTCCCTAATACTTGTCTATAGAGCCTAAACCACACTTTACCCCGCACTCCGACCTAGAAGAGCCATCAGGGAAGGCAATCTAAGGGATTCTATTAGAAATCAGGCGCTGCTCTCTGTTGGAGGAGCCTCCCAACACTCAGGATAACTGAACACGTATTCGTGCTCCCAGTTTTTGGAAGTTCCCCACACTCAGGGTTCTGGAAGAAAACTTTGTGTGGGTGGGATTTGTGGAGCCCCTCACCACGCGCATGAATGGGGGCACAGGTGTTCCCCGTTAGGGAGATGTCCTCTAAGTACTTCCTCATTCCATCGGGGGGCACTCGCTTCTACTTGGCCTCCAAAACCAACCCCCAGATTCGCTCACATCCTGGCCTAGGAAGACACTCAAGGAAGTCAAGCAAGGGGATTCTATAAGATCCCAGGTACTGGTGTCACTTGAAGGAGTCACGGAACACTGAGAATACCAGAACACTTCTTCGTGTGTGTGCTACAGGTGGGGAAACAAATTCCACGTATCTTTATGGGTGCACAGCTGTTCCCAGCTTGGGGATGTAGTTCAAACTCCTCCACTGACCATAGAGAGGCAATCACAAAAGCTTAGTTTTAGAGCCCAACCCACACATCTCCCGCAAACCGTCCAAGTCAAAACTTCAGGAAAGAGAAGCTATGGGATTCTATTCGAACTCAGGCGCTGCTGTCAGTTGGAGGAGCCTCCCCTCAGTTAGGATACCTGAACTTCGTTTGTGTGCTGGATGTGGGGAAACAGAGTCCACTCATCTTCCAGGGGGCATAGGTATTCCCAGGTTGAGGGTTGTAATTAAATCACCTCCATTTCCCATGGAGGTGCACTCGCTAATACTTGGTTTTAGAGCCCAAACCACACTTTCCCTCACACAGCGCCTAGGCAAATCATCAGGAAAGACAAGCTAAGGGATTCTACTTGAATCCTGGCGCTGCTGTCATTTGGAGGAACTTCCCCACACTCAGGATTCGGGAACCCAGACTTGTGTGGGGGGGAGTTGAAGAGCCCCAATTCACGCAGATGAATGGGGGCACAGGTGTTCCCCGTATGGGAGATGTCTTCTGAGTACTTCCTCAATCCATCGGGGGCTAGTCATTGCTACATGGACTACAAGCCCAACTCCCAGGTTTTCCTTGCAGCCTGGCATATGGAAACATACAGTGAATAGAAACAAAGGGATAATATTAGACCTCAGGTGCTGCTGTAAGTTAGAGGAGCCTACCCATTTTCAGGATACCAGAACACCACTTCGTGTGTTTGCTGAAGGTGGGGAAACTGAGTCCACGCATCTTTCAGGGCGCACAGTTATTCCCAGGCTGGTGGTTTTAGGTTAAAAACCTCCACGTCCTATGAGAGGCACTCGCTAATACTTGGTATCAGAGCACAAACTACACTATCCCCCGAACACCGGCATAGGCAAACCATCAGCAAGAAAGCTTATAGATTCAATTAGAACACATGTGCTGCTGTCAGTTCGAGGAACTTCCCCACACTCAGGATTCCGGAATATAGCCTAGTGTTGGAGGAAGAGGTGAAGCCATAAACCACGCAGATGAATGGGGGCACAGGTTTTATCCGTTAGGGAGAAATTCTCTACGTAATTCCTCAGTCAACCGGGGGGCACTCGATGCTAATTTCATTCCAAGCCCAACCTCCAGCTTTCCCTCGAAGCCCGGCAGGGAAACACTCAGGGAATATTAGCTAAGGGATTGTAATAGTACCCAGGCAATGTTGTCAGTTGGAGGAGCCTTCCAACAGTCAATAAACCTGAACACGTTTTTGTGTGTGTTCTAGAGTTTGGGAAAAAGAGTACATGCAAATTCATGGGGGCACAGGTGTTCCCAGTTTGGAGATGTAGTTTAAACACATCCACTGCCCATAGAGAGGCACTCAATTATACTTGGCTTTAGAGACCAACCCCCAAATTCGCTCACAGCCCAGCCTAGAGAAACACTCAGGGAAGTCAACCTAAGGGATCCCATTAGATCCCAGGTTCTGCTGTGATTTGGAAGAGCCTCCCCACACTCAAGATAACAGAACACTTTTTCGTGTGTCTGCTGGAAGTGGGGAAACTGAGTTCAGGCATTTTTCAGGGGCCACTGGTATTCCCAGGTTGGGGGTTGTTGGTTAATCAGCTCCACTTCCCATGCAGAGGCACTCGCTAATACTCGGATTTAGAGCCCAACCCCTACTTTCCCCCTCACTCTGGCCTAGGCAAACCATCAGGGAAGACATGCTAAGGGATTCTATTTTAATCCAGGCGCTGCTGTCAGTTGGAAGAACTTCCCCACTCTCAGGACACCGGAACACAGCCTTGTGTGTGGGGAAGTAGTGGAGCCCCAGTCCACGCAGATGAATGGGGGCACAGGTGTTCCTGGTAAGGGAGAAGTCCTCTAAGTCCTTCGTCAGGCCATCAGGGGGCACTCGCTACTACTAGGCCTCCAAGCCCAACCCCCATCTTTCCCTCCCAACCCAGCGTAGGGAAACAATAATGAAATACAAGTTAATGCATTCAATTAGAACCCAAGCGCTGCTGTCAGTTGGAGGAGCCTCCCCACACTCAGGATAACTTAACACGAAATCGTGTCTGTGCTGGTGGTGGGGAAACAGAGTCCACGTATCTTTCAGAGGGAACAGGAATTACCTGGTTGGGGGTAGTATGTTAAACAACTCGACATCCCATGGTGAGGCACTCGCTAATACTTGGTTTTAGAGGCCAATCCCTACTATCCTCCGGACTCCGGCCAAGGAAAGCCATCAGGGAAAACCAGCTAATTGATACAATAAGAAGCCAGGAACGGCTGACAGTTGGAGGAGCCTCCCCACACTCAGGATACCTGAACACGTCTTCTTGTGTGTGCTGGAGGTGGGGAAAGAGTCCACGCAACTTTATGGGAGCACAGGTGTTTCCAGGTTTGGGATGTTGTTTAAACACTTCCATTGCCCATAGAGAGGCACTGGCTAATACTTGGATTTAGAGCCCAACCCCGACCTTCGCTCACAGCCCGGTATAGAAAAACACTCAAGGAAGTCAAGCAAAGGGATTCGATTAGATCCCAGGTGCTGCTGTCACTTGGAGGAACCACCCAACAATGAGAAGACCAGAACACTTCTTCATGTGTGTGCTGGAGGTGGGGAAACAGAGTCCACGCATATTTCAGGGGGCCTAGGTATTCCCAGGTTGGGGGTTGTAGGTAAACGACTCCACATCCCATGGAGAAGCACTCAATAATACTTGGATTTAGAGCTCAAACCCCACTTTCACCCGCATCCGGCCTTGTCATGCCATCAGGGAAGACAAGGTAAGGGACACTATTAGAACCCAGGCGCTGCTTTCATTTAGAGGAGCCTACCATCAATCAGGATACCTTAAATAGTCTGTGTGTTCTACTGGATGTGGGGAAACAGAGTCCACGCATATTTATGGGGGCAGAGTTGTTCACAGGTTGGGGATGTTATTTAAACACCTCCAATGCCCATAGAGATGCACTCGATAATACTTGGTTTTAGAGCCCAACCCCCACCTTTGCTCACAGCGCGGCCTAGGAAAACACGCAGGGAAGTCAAGCTGAGGGATACTGTAATATCCCAGGTGCTGCTCTAAGTTGGAGGATCCTCCCCTCACTCAAGACACGAGAACACTTCTTCGTGTGTGTGCTGGAGGTGGGAAAACAGGGTCCACGCATATTCAATGGGGCACAGGTATTCGCAGTTTGGGGGTTGTAGGTAACACACCTGCATAGCACATGGTGAGGAACTCTCTAATACTTGGTTTTAGAGCCCAAACCTCACTTTCCCCTGACCTCAGGCCTAGGAAAACCATCAGGGAAGTCAAGCTAAGGGATTCTATTAGAAACCACGGACTGCTGTCATTTGGGGGAACTTCCCCTCACGCAGGATTCCAGAAGCCAACTTTGTGTGTGGGAGGTGTGGATCCCAACCCCACGCAGAAGAATGGGGCACAGCTGTTCCCCATTAGGGAAAAGTCCTCTAAGCACTTCCTCATTCCATTAGTGAGCACTCGCTTCTAATTGAACTCCAAGAGTAACCTCCAGCTTCCCTCGCATCCCGGCCTAGGGCTACGCTCAGGGATACAAGTTAAAGGATTCTTTTAGAACCCATGCGCTGCTGTCATTTAGAGGACAATTGCCACAGTCTGGATACCTGAACATATTTTCGTGTGCTTGCTGGAGGTGGGGAAACAGAATCCACACATCTTTATTGGGGCACAGATGTTCCCAGGTTGCAGAAGTAGTTTAAACCCATCCACAGCCCATAGAGATGCTCTCGCTAACAGTTGGCTTTAGAGCCTAACCTCCTCATTCGCTCACATCCCGGTCTAGGAAAACACTCAAGGATGTGAAGCTAAGGGATACTGTTTTATCCCAGGTGGTGCTGTCTGTTGGAGAAGCCTCCCCACACTCAGGATACCAGAACAAATTTTCGTGTGTGTGCTGTGGGTGGGGAAACTGAGTCCACGTATCTTTCAAGGTGCACAGTTATTGCCAAGTTGGGGGCTATAAGTTAAACACCTCCTCGTCCCATGTGGGGGCACCCGCTACTACTTTGATTCAGAGCCCATCCCCACTTTCCCCGTACTTCGGCCAAGACAAACCATCAGGGAAGATATGCTAAGGGATTGTATTAGAACACAGGTGCTGCTCTCATTTGGAGGAACTTTCCCACACTCAGGATTCCGGAAGCAAGGCTTGTGAGGGGTGAACTGTGGAGCCCCACTTCACGCAGATATATGGGGCACAGGTGTTCCCCATTAGGGAGAACTACTTTAAGTATTTCCTCTCTCCATCGAGCGACATTCGCTGCTAATTTCATTCCAAGCCCAACCTCCAGCTTTCCCTCGCAGCCCGGCCTATGGAAACACTCAGGGAATACAAGCTAATGGATTCTATTAGAACCCAGTCGCTGCTGTCATTTTGAGTAGTCTCCCCACACTCAAGATAACTGAATACTCTTCGTGTGTGTGCTGGACGTGGGGAAACAGAGTCTACGAATCTATATGGGGCACAGGTGTTCCCAGGTTGGTGATGTAGTTTAAACATGTCCACAGCCCATCGGGAGGCTCTTGCAAATACTTAACAGCCGAACCCCCACCTTCGCTCAAAGCCCTGCCAAGGAAATCACTCCGGGAAGTCAACATAAGGTGTATTATTAGATCCCTGGTTTTGCTGTCAATTGGAGGAGCTTCCACACACTAAGGATATCAGAACACTTCGTGTGTGTGCTGGAGGTGGGGAAGTAGAGTCCTTGCATCTTTCAGGGGGCACAGGTATTCCCAGGATGTGGGTTGAATGATAAACCCCTTAAATTCCCATGGAGTGGCAGTAGCTAATACTTGATTTTTGAGCCCAAACCCCACTTTCCCCCACACTCCTGCCTAGAAAAACCATCAGGGAATATAAGCTAAGGGATTCTATTGGAACCAAGCCACTTCTGTCAGTGGAGGAGCTTCCCCACACTTAGAATTCCGAAACCCATCCTTGTGTAGGGGGGAGATTTGGAGTCCCACTCCACGCAGATGAATGGGGCCAAGGTGTTCCCAATTAGGGAGAAGTCCTCTTAGTAATTCCTCATTCCATCGGGGGGCACTCAATGGTAATTGGCCTCCAAGCCCAACCCCAGCTTTCCCTCGCAGCCCGGCCTAGGGAAACACTGAGGGAATTCTATCTTAGGAATTATGTTAGATCCCAGGTGCTGCTGTCAGTTGGAGGAACATTCTCACACTCAGGATACAAGAAAACTTCGTGTGGATGCTGGATGTGGGGAAAATGAGTCCACGCATCTTTCTGGGGGAACAGGAGTTCCCTGGGAGGGAATGTACTTTAAACACATCCACTGCCTATAGAGAGGCACTCGCTATTACTTGGCTTTAGAGCCAAACCCCCACCTTCGCTCCCAGCCCGTCCTTGGGAAACACTCAGGGAAGTCAACCTAAGGGATCATATTAGATCTCAGATGCTGCTGTCAGTTGGAGGTGCCTCCCCACACTCAGGATACCAGAACACATCTTCATGTGTGTGCTGGATGTGGGGAAACAGAGTCCACGCATTTTTCAAGCAGCACAGGTAGACCCACGTTGTGGGTTTTTGGTTAATAAACTCCACTTCCCATGGAGAAGTACTCGCTAATACTAGGTTTTAGAGCCCAACCCCCACTTTCCCCCGCACTCCGTATCAGGCAAACAAACAGGGAAGACAAGTTAAGTGATTTTATAAGAACCAAGGCCCTGCTCTCAGTTGGAGGAGGCTGTCCACTCTCAGGATACTGTGCAAGTGTTGGTGTGTGTGCTGGAGGTGTGGAAACAGACTCCACGGATCTTTATGGGGGCACAGGTGTTCCCAGGTTAGGGATGTAGTTTAAACACCTCCACAAACCATAGAGAGGTCATCGCAAATACTTGGTTTCGGAGCCCAAACCACACTTTCCCCCGCACTCCCGCCTAGGCATACCATCAGGGAAGACAAGCAAAGGGATTCAATTAGAACCCAGGCGCTGCAGTCAGTTGGAGGAACTTCCCTGCACTCAGGATTCCGGAACACATTCTTGTGTGTGGGGGAGGTGTGCAGCCCCACTCCACCCAGATGAATGGTGACACAGGTGTTCCCTTTAGGGAGAAGTCCTCTAAGTACTTCCTCAATCGATCAGGAGGCACCCACTGCTACTTGGCCTCCAAGCATAACCCCCAGCTTTCCCTCACATCCCGGACCATGGAAACACTCGTTTTACAAGCTAAGGGATTCTATTAGAACCCAGGCGCTGCTGTCATTTTGAGGAGCCCCCCCACACTAAGGATATCTGAAAACCTTCGTGTGTGTTCTGGAGCTGGGAAAGACATTCCACGCATGTTTATGGGGGCACAGGTGTTCCAAAGTGGGGATTTGGTTTAAACACCTCCACTGCCCATAGAGGGGCACTCGCTAATCCTTGTCTTTAGAGCCCAACCCCCACATTCGCTCACAGCCCGGCCTAGGTAAACACTCAAGGAAGTCAAGCTAATTGATTCTCTTAGACCCCAGGTGCTGCTGTCATTTGGAGGAAACTCCCCACATTCAGGATAGAAGAACACTTCCTCATTTGTGTGCTGGAGGTGGGGAAACCGAGTCCAGGCATCTATCAGGTGGCACATGTATTCCCACGTTGCTGGTTGGAGGTAAAATTCCTCAACTTCCCATGTAGATGCATTGGCTAATACTTGGCATTAGAGCCGAAGCCCCACATTCCCCTGCACTCCAGCCTAGGCAAACCATCAGGGAAGGCAAGTTAAGGGATTCAAGTAGAACACAAGCGCTGCTGACAGTTGGAGGAACATCCCGACACTCAGGATTCCGGAACCCAACCTTGTGTGGCTGGGAGATGTGGAGCCACAATCCAAGTAGATGAATGGGGTCACACTTGTTCCCCGTTAGGGAGAAGTCCTCTAAATACTTCCACATTCCATCGGGGGGCAGTTGCTGCTACTTGGCCTCCAAGCCAAACTCCCAGCTTTCCCTCTCAGCCCGGCCTAGGGAAACACTCAAGGAACACAAGCTAAGGGATTCTATTAGAACCCAGGCGCTGCTGTCATTTGGAGGAGCCTCCCCACAATCAGGATACCTGAGTACGTCTCCGTGTGTGTACTGGTGTTGGGGAAACAGAGTCCACGCATCTTTATGGGGGCACAGGTGTTCCAAGGTTGGGGAAGTAGTTTCAAACCCTCCGCCGGCCACAGAGATGCACTCGCTAATACTTGGTTTTAGAGCCCAACCCCCACTTTCCCCCGCACTCTGTATCAGGCAACCAAAGAGGGAAGACAAGTTAAGCGATTTTATTAGAACCCAGGCCCTCCTGTCAGTTGGAGGAGGCTGCCCACTATCAGGAAAACTGTGCAAATGTTCGTGTGTGTGCTGGAGGGTGGAAACAGACTCAACGGATTTTTATGGGGGCACAGGTGTTCCCAGATTAGGGATGTAGTTTAAACACCTCCACTAACCATAGAGAGGTACTCGCAAATACTTGGTTTTGGAGCCCAAACCACACTTTCCCCCGCACTCCCGCCTAGGCTTTCCATCAGGGAAGACAAGCAAAGGGATTCAATTAGAACCCAGGCGCTGCTGTCAGTTGGAGGAACTTCCCTGCACTCAGGATTCCAGAACACATTCTTGTGTGTGGGGGAGTTGTGCAGCCCCACTCCACCCACATGTATGGAGGCAAATTGTTCCCTTTAGGGAGAAGTCCTCTAAGTACTTCCTCAATCGATCAGGGGACACTCACTGCTTCTTGTCCTCCAAGACCAACCCCCAGGTTTCCCTCACATCCCTGACGAGGGAAACACTTGTATTACAAGAGAAGACATTCTACTAGAACCGAGGCGCTGCTGTCATTTTGAGGAGACGCCCCACACTAAGGATATCTGAAAACCTTCGTGTGTGTTCTGGAGCTGGGAAAGACATTCCACGCATCTTTATGGGGGCACAGTTGTTCCAAAGTTGGGGATTTGTTTTAAACACCTCCACTTCCCATAAAGGGGCACTCGCTAATCCTTGTCTTTAGAGCCCAACCCCAACATTTTCTCAAAGCCCGGCCTAAAAGAAAATTCAAGGAAGACAAGCTAAGGAATTCTATTAGATCCCTGGTGTTTCTGTTAGTTAGAGGAGCCTACCCACACTCAGGAAAAAAGAACACTTCTTAGCACGTGGGCTGGAAGTGTGGAAACGGAGTCCACACATATTTGTTTGGGCACAGGTATTCCTAGGTTCGAGGATGTAGATTAAACACCTCCATATCCCATGTATAGGCACTCGCTAATACTTCGATTTAGAGCCCAACCTCCAAATTCCCCTGCACTCCTGGCAGGGCAAGGCATCAGGGAAGACAAGCTAAGGGATTGTATTGAAACCAGGTGCTGCTGTCACTTGGAGGAACTACCCAACACTGAGGACTCCGGAGAAACTCATGTGTGTGGGGGAGGTGTGCAGCCCCAATCCACGCAGATGAATTGTGACAGAGGTGTTCCCCGGTAGGGGAGTTCCAGAAGTACTTCCTCAGTCAATCGGTGGGCAGAAGCTGCTACTTGGTTCCAAGCCCAACCCCCAGTTTTGCTCGCAGCCTGGCCTAGGGAAACTCTTATGGAATACAAGCTGAATTATTCTATTAGAACGCAGGCGCTGCTGTCAGATGTAGGAACTTCCACACACTCAGGGTTCCAGAAACCATCCTTGTGTGTGGAGGAAATGTGGAGCCCCACTTCACGCAGTTGAATAGGGGCACAGGTGTTCCCGGTTAGGGAGAAGTCCTCTAAGTACTTCCTCAGTTCATCGGGGGGCAATCGATGCTACTTGGATTCCATGCCCAACCCTCAACTTTTCCTGATAGCCTGGCCTCGGGAAAAATTCACGGAATACAAGCTAAGGGATTCTATTAGATCCCAGGCGCTGCTGTCTGTTGGAGGTGTTTCCCCACATGCAGGATACCTGAACACGTCTTCTTGTGTGTGCTGGAGGTGGGGATACAGATTCTACTCATTTTTATGTGGGCACAGGTATTCCCAGGTTGAGGATGCAGATTATAAACCTCCACTTCCCATAGAGTGGCCCTCGCTAATACGTGGCTTTAAAGTCCAATCTCCACCTTTGCTCACTGCCCGGCTTGGGCAAACACTCAGGGAAGTCAACCTTAGGGATCCTATTAGATCAAAGGTTCTGCTGTGATTTGGAGGAGCCTCCCCACACTCAAGATAACAGAACACTTTTCCGTGTGTCTGCTGGAAGTGGGGAAACAGAGTTCAGGTTTATTTCAGGGGCGACTGGCATTCCCAGGTTGGGGGGTGTTGGTTAAACAGCTCCACTTCCCATGCAGAGGCACTCGCCAATACTCGGTTTTAGAGCCCAAACCCTACTTTCCCCCGCACTCTGGCCTAGGCAAACCATCAGGGAAGACTAGCTAAAGGATTCTACTAGAACCCAGGCGCTGCTTTCTGTTGGAGGAACTTCCCCACACTCAGGAATCCGGAACTCAGCCTTGAGTGGGGGGGATTTGTGGGGCCCCACACCACGCAGATTTATGTAGGCACAGGTGTTCCCCGTTAGGGAGAAGTCCTCTTGGTACCTCTTCAGTCAATCAGGGGACGCTCGCTGCTACTTGGCCTCCAAGCCCAGCCCCCAGCTTTCCCTCGCAGCCAGGCCTAGGGAAACACAGTGAATACAAGCTAAGCTATTCTATTAGAATCCAGGCACTGCTGTCATTTGCAGCAGCCTCCCCAGACTCAGGATAACTGAACAGGCCTTCGTGTATGTCCTGAATTTGGGGAAGGAATGTCCACGAATGTTTATGGGGGCCAGGTGTTATCAGGTTTGGGATGCAATTTAAACATCTTCACTGCCCATACAGAGGCTCTCGCTAATACTTGGTTTTAGAGCCCAACCTCCACCTTCGCTCAAAGACTGGCATATGAAAACACTCAGGGAGGTCAACCTTTGGGGATCCTATTAGATCCCAGTTGCTGCTGTCAGTTGGAGGAGCCACCCACACTCAGAAAACAAGAACAGATCTTCGTGTGTGTGCTGGAGGAGGGGAAAGAGAGCCAACGCAGCTTTCAGGGCGCACAGATATTCTCAGGTTGGTGGTTGCAGGAAAAAAACCTCCTATTCCCATGGAGTGGAACCCGTTAATATTTGGTTTTAGAGACCAAACCCACTTTCCTTCGCACTCCGGCCTAGGCAAACCATCAGGGTAGGTAAGATAAGGGATTCTATTACAGCCCATGCGCTGATGTCAGTTGGAGGATCTTCCTTACACTCAGGATTCTGGAAACCTGCCTTCTGTGTGGGGGAGTTGTGGAGCGCTAATCCACGCGGATGAATGGGGGCACAGGTGTTCCCTGTTAGGGAGAAGTCCTCTAAATACTTCCTCAGTCCATCAGGGGGCACTCGCTTCTACTTGACTTCCAAGCCCACCCCCAGCTTTCGTACGCATCCAGGCATAGGGTAACACTCCTGGAAAGCAAACTAAGTGATTCTATTAGAACACAGGGGCTGCTGTCAGTTGGAAGAACCTCCCCTCTCTCCGGATACTTGAACATGTCTTCGTGTGTGTGCTGGAGGTGGGGAAACAGAGTCCACGCATCTTTTTTGGGTCACAGGTGTTTCCAGGTTTGGAATGTTGTTTAAACACCTCATTGCCCATAGAGAGGCACTCGCTAATACTTGGATTTAGAGCCCAACCCCCACCTTCGCTCACAGCCCGGCATGGAAAAACACTCAAGGAAGTCAAGCAAAGGGATTCTACTAGATCCCAGGTGCTGCTGTCACTTGGAAGAGCCACCCAACACTGAGAATATCAGAACTCTTCTTCATGTGTGTGCTGGATGTGGGGAAGCAGAGTCCACGCATATTTCAGGGGGCTTAGGTATTCCCAGGTTGGGGGTTGTAGGTAAACGACTCCACATCTCATGGAGAAGCACTCCATAATACTTGGATTTAGAGCCCAAACCCCACTTTCTCCCGCACTCCGGCCTAGGCATGCCATCAGGGAAGACAAGGTAAGGGATACTATTAGAACCCAGGCGCTGCTGTCAATTTGAAGAGCCTCCCCTCAATCAGGATACCTTAAAAAGTCTGTGTGTTGTACTGGATGTGGGGAAATAGAGTCCACGCATAATTATGGGGGCAGAGTTGTTCACAGGTTAGGGATGTTATTTAACACCTATAATGGCCATAGAGATGCACTCGATAATACTTGGTTTTAGAGCCCAACCCCCACGATTGCTCACAGCGCGGCCTAGGAAGACACTCAGGGAAGTCAAGCTGAGGGATACTTTAATATCCCAGGTGCTGCTGTAAGTTGGAGGATCCTCCCCACACTCAAGACCCGAGAACACTTCTTCGTCAGTGTGCTGAAGGGGGGAAAAGAGTGTCCACGCATATTTCATTGGTCACAGGTATTCGAAGATTGGGGGTTGTAGGTATACCTCCGGCATAGCACATGGAGAGGAACTCTCTAATTCTTGGTTTAAGAGCCCAAACCTCAAATTCGCCCGCCCTCCGGCCTAGGCAAACCATCAGTGAAGTCAAGCATAGGGATTTTATTAGAACTCACGGAATACTCTCAGTTGGAGGAACTTTCCCCACTCAGGATTTCAGAACCCAACATGGTGTGTGGGAGGTGTGGATCCCCACCCCACGCAGATGAATGTGGGCACAGCTCTTCCCTGTTAGGCAGAAGCCCTTTAAGCACTTCCTCAGTACATTTGTGAGCACTCGCTGCTAATTGAACTCCAAGAGTAACCCCTAGCTTCCCTCGCAACCTGGCTTAGGGATAAGCTCAGTGGATACAATTTAATGGATTAGTTTAGAACCCAGGTGCTGCTGTCAGTTGGAGGTACTTCCCTGCACTCAGGATTCCGGAACACATTCTTTTGTGTGGGGGAGTTGTGCAGCCCCACTCCACCCAGATGAATGTGGGCACAGCTCTTCCCTGTTAGGGAGAAGCCCTTTAAGCACTTCCTCAGTCCATTTGTGAGCACTCGCTTCTAAATGAACTCCAAGAGTAACCCCCAGCTTCCCTCAAATCGCGGCCTAGTGATACGCTCAGTGGATAAAAGTTAAAGGATTCTTTTAGAACTCAGGCGCTGCTGTCAGTTGGAGGAACTTCCACATTCTCAGGATTCCAGAACACAACCTTGTGTGTGGGGGAATTGTGGAGCCCCACTTCACGCAGTTGAATAGGGGCACAGGTGTGCCCCGTTATGGAGAAGTCCTCTAAATAATTCCTCAGTACATCGGGGGGCAATCGATGCTACTTGGATCCCATGCCCAACCCCCAGCTTTTCCTGATAGCCTGGCCTAGGGAAAAATTCACGGAATACAAGCTAAGGGATTCTATTAGATCCCAGGCGCTGCTGTCTGTTGGAGGAGTTTCCCCACATTCAGGATACCTGAACACGTCTACTTGTGTGTGCTGGAGGTGGGGATACACATTCTACTCATTTTTATATGGGCACATGTGTGCCCAGGTTGAGGATGCAGATTAAAAACCTCCACTTCCCATAGAGTGGCCCTCACTAATTCTTGGCTTTAGAGCCCAATCTCCACCTTTGCTCACTGCCCGGCTTGGGCAAACACTCAGGGAAGTCAACCTAAGGGATCCTATTAGATCCCAGGTTCTGCTGTGATTTGCAGGAGCCTCCCCACACTCAAGATAACAGAACACTTTTCCGTGTGTCTGCTGGAAGTGGGGAAACAGAGTTCAGGCATATTTCACGGGCCACTGGTATTCCCAGTTTGGGGGTTGTTGGTTAAACACCTCCATTACCCATGCAGAAGCACTAGCTAATACTCGGATTTAGAGCCCAAACCCTACTTTCCCCCGCACTCTGGCCTAGGCAAACTATGAGGGAAGACATGCTAAGGGATTCTATTTTAATCCAGGCACTGCTCTCTGTTGGAAGAAGTTCCCCACTCTGAAAATTCCAGAACACAGCCTTGTGTGTGGGGAAGTAGTTGAGCCCCAGTCCACGCAGATGCATGGGGGCACAGGTGTTCCAGGTTAGGGACAAGTCCTCTAAGTTTTTCGTCAGTCCTTCAGGGGACACTCGCTGCTAATTTGCCTCATAGCCCAACCCTTATTTTTTCCTTGCCACATTGCCTAGGGAAACAGTATGTCAATATAAGTTAAAGCATTTTATTAGAACCCAGGTACTGCTGTGAGTTGTAGGAGACTCCCCACACTCAGGATAACTTAACACTTCCTCGTGACTGTGCTGGAAGTGGCAAAACAGTGTCCACGCTTCTTTCAGGGGGCACAGGTATTACCCGGTTGGGGGTTGTATATTAAACACTTCCATATCCCATTGAGAGTCACTCGCTTATATTGGGTTTCAGAGGCCACCCCCACTATCCCCCTGACCCCGGCCAATTCAAGACATCAGGGAAAACCTGCTAAGGAATTCTATTAGAAGCCAGGCACTGCTGTCATTTGGAGGAGCCTCCCCACACTAAGGATAGCAGAACACCTCTCCGTGTGTGTGCTGAAGTTGGGGAAATATTGTCCTCGCATCATATAGGGGCAAACGTATTCCCAGGTTGTGGTATGTAAGTTTAAAATTTCCACATCAAATGGATAGGCACACGCTAATACTTGGTTTAAGAGCCCAAACCCCACATTACCCGCACTCCGTTGTAGGCAAAGCATCAGGGAAACCAAGCTAATGGATTCAATTTGAGGCCAGTAACTGCTGTCAGTTGGAGGTTCTTCCACTAACTAAGGAATTCTGAACGCAGCCTTTTGTTGGGGGGTTTTGGCGACCCACTCCACGCAGATGAATGGGGGTCAAGGTGTTCCCCATTGGGGAAATTCCTCTTAGTATTACTTCAGTCCATCAGGGTCACTCGCTGCTACTTGCCCTCCAAGCCCAACCTGTAAATTTCCCTCGCTGACCGGCCTAGGGAAACACTCAGGGAATACAAGCTAAGGGATTCTATTCGAACCCAAGAGCTGCTGTCAGTTGGAGGATCCTCCCCACACTCAGGAAGCCAGAACACGTCTTCGTGTGTGTGCTGGAGGTGGGGAAAGAGACTCCACGCATCTTTATGGGGGCACAGGTGTTCCCAGGTTAGGGATGTAGGATAAAATCCTCCATAGCTTATACAAAGTCACTGGCTAATACTTGGCTTTAGACCACAACCCCCACAATCGCTCAAAGCCCACCCAAGTTAATCAGACAGGGAAGTCAACCAAAGGGATTCTATTAGATCCCAGTTGCTGTTGTCAGTTGGAGATTCCTCCCCACACTCAGGATACCTGAACAAAATTTCGTGTGTGTGCTCTAGGTTAGGAAACATAGTCCACGAATTTTTCTGGGAGCACAGTTATTCCCAGGATGGGGGTTGAAGTTTAAAGACGTCCATTTTCCATAGAGAGGCACTCACTAATACTTGGTTGAAGGGCCCAACGCCCACCCTCCTCCTTACTCCTGTCTTGGCAAACCATCAGGGAAGAGAAGCTAATGGATTCCATTAGAACCCAGGCACCTGTCTCAGTTGGAGCAATGTCCACACAGTCCAAATTCCGGAACACAACCTTGTGTGTGGGGGAAATGTGGAGCCCCAATCCACGCAGATGAATGGGGGCACAGGTGTTCTCCGTTTGGGAGGATTCTTCTAATTATTTCTTCAGTCTGTCATGTGGCACTCCATGCTAATTGGCCATCAAGCCCAACCCCCAACAATTCCTCACAGCCTGTCATAGGTAAACACTCAGGGAATTCAAGCTAAGGGACTATATTAGATCCCAGGTGCTGCTGTCAGTTGGAGGAGCCTACCCACATTCAGGATACCAGAAGAATCCTTCGTGTGTATGCTGGAGGTTGGTAAGGAGAGTCCACGCATTTTTCAGTGGGTACAGGTATTCCCAAGTTCGGGGTTGTAAGATATACACCTCCAATTCCCATGGAGAGGCACTCGTTATTTCTTGGTTTTAGAGCCCATACCACACTTTCCTCCGCACTGCGTCCTAGGCAAACTATCAGGGTATACAAGCAAAGGAATTCTATTACAGCCCAGGCGCTGCTGTTTGTTGCAGGGTCTTCCGTACACTCAGGATTCCGGAAAGAAGAATTCTGTTTGGGGGAGTTGTGGAGCCCCAATCCACGGAGATGAATGGGGGAACAGGTGTTCCCCGTTAGGGAGAAGTCCTCTAAATACTTCCTGAGTCCATCGGGGGCACTCTCATCTACTTGACTCCCTTAAACGAACCCCCAGATTTCCCACGCAGCCCGGGTTAAGGAAACACTCAGGGAATACAAGCTAAGGGATTCTATTAGGACCCAGGGGCTGCTGTCATTTGGAGGAGCCTCACCCCACTCAGGATACCTCAACACGTCTTCGTGTGTTTGCTGGAGTTGGGGAAAATCAGCCCACGCTTATTTATGGGGGCACAGTTTTCCCGGGTTTGGGTTGTAGTTTAAAAACCTTCACTGCCCATAGAGAGGCACTTGCTATTACTTGGCTTTATGCCCAAACCCCACTTTTGCTCTCAACCCGGCCTAGGAAAACACTCAAAGTTTTCAAGCTAAGGGATCCTAGTAGTTCCCAGGTTCTGCTTTCAATTAGAGGAGCCTTCCCACACTTAGGATATCAGAAGAATTCTTCGTGTGTGAGCTAGTGGTGGGGAAACAGAGTCCACGCATCTTTCTGGGGCACAGGTATTCCCAGGTTGGTGGTTGCCGGTTAAACACCACCAGTTGTGATGGAGAGGCACTCGCTAATACTTGGTTTTAGAGCCCAACCCCCACTTTCCCCCGCATTCCGTATCAGGCAACCAAACAGGGAAGACAAGTTAAGCGATTTTATTAGAACCCAGGCCCTGCTGTCATTTGGAGGAGGCTGTCCACTCTCAGGATAACTGTGCAAGTATTCGTGTGTGTGCTGGAGGTCTGGAAACAGACTCCACGGATCTTTATGTGGGCACAGGTGTTCCCAGGTTAGGGATGTAGTTTAAACACCTCCACTAACCATAGAGAGGTACTCGCAAATACTTGGTTTTGGAGCCCAAACCACACTTTCCCCAGACCTCCCACCTAGGAATTCCATCAGGGATGACAAGCAAAGGGATTCAATTAGAACCCAGGTGCTGCTGTAAGTTGGAGGAACTTCCACGCCCTCATGATTCCGGAGCACATTCTTGTGTGGGGGGGAGTTGTGCAGCCCCACTCCACCCAGATGAATGGGGGCAAAGGTGTTCCCTGTTAGGGAGAAGTCCTCTAAACTCTTCCTCAGTCCATCAGGGGGCACTCGCTTCTACTTGACTTCCAAGCCCACCCCCAGCTTTCGCATGCATCCAGGCATAGGGTAACACTCCTGGAATGCAAACTAAGTGATTCTATTAGAACACAGGGGCTGCTGTCAGTTGGAAGAGCCTCCCCTCTCTCCGGATACCTGAACATGTCTTCGTGTGTGTGCTGGAGTTGGGGAAACAGAGTCCACGCATCTTTTTTGGGTCACAGGTGTTT
The DNA here is from genome assembly GCF_048564905.1 of Vicugna pacos. Lineage (NCBI taxonomy): Eukaryota > Metazoa > Chordata > Mammalia > Artiodactyla > Camelidae > Vicugna > Vicugna pacos. The sequence continues at coordinate 42,017,590 of NW_027328741.1, forward strand.
CCAGGTTTGGGATGTTGTTTAAACACCTCATTGCCCATAGAGAGGCACTCGCTAATACTTGGATTTAGAGCCCAACCCCCACCTTCGCTCACAGCCCGGCATGGAAAAACACTCAAGGAAGTCAAGCAAAGGGATTCTACAAGATCACAGATGCTGCTGTCACTTGGAAGAGCCACCCAACACTGAGAATATCAGAACTCTTCTTCATGTGTGTGCTGTATGTGAGGAAGCAGAGTCCACGCATATTTCAGGGGGCTTAGGTATTCCCAGGTTGGAGGTTGCAGGTGAACGACTCCACATCTCATGGAGAAGCACTCCATAATACTTGGATTTAGAGCCCAAACCCCACTTTCTCCCGCACTCCGGCCTAGGCATGCCATCAGGGAAGACAAGGTAAGGGATACTATTAGAACCCAGGCGCTGCTGTCATTTGGAAGAGCCTCCCCTCAATCAGGATACCTTAAAAAGCCTGTGTGTTGTACTGGATGTGGGGAAATAGAGTCCACGCAAAATTATGGGGGCAGAGTTTTTCACAGGTTAGGGATGTTATTTAACACCTATAATGCCCATAGAGATGCACTCGATAATACTTGGTTTTAGAGCCCAACCCCCACGATTGCTCACAGCGCAGCCTAGGAAAACACTTACGGAAGTCAAGCTGAGGGATTCTATTAGAACCCAGGTGCTGCTGTCAGTTGGAGGTACCTCCCCATACGCAGAACACCAGAACACTTTTTCGTGTGTGTGCTGCATGTAGGAAAACAGAGTCAAAGCTTCTTTTGGGGGCACAGTTATACCATGGTAGTGAGTTGTAGGTTAAACACCCACATCCTATGGATAGTCTCTCGCTAATACTTGGTTAAGAGCCCAATCCCAACTTTGCCCCGCACACCGGACTTGGCAAGCCATCATGGAAGACAAGTTAAGGCATTGTATTAGAACCCAGGCGTTGCTGTTAGTTGGAGGAACCTCCACACACTCAAGACATCTGAACCCGATTCCGTGTGTGTGCTGGAGGAGGGAAACAGAGTCCACGCATCTATATGGGGGCACAGGTGTTCCCAGGTTGGGGATATACTTTAACCACCTCCACAGCCAAAAGATAGGAACTCGCTTATACTTGGTTTTAGAGCACAACCCCCAACTTCGCTCACAACCCGTCCAAGGAAATTACTCAGTGAAGTCAACCTAATGGATCCAATTAGATCCCAGGTGCTACTGTCAGTTGCAGGAGCCTCCCCACACTCAGGATACCAGAAAAATTCGTGTGTGTGCTGGAGGTGGGGAAACAAAGCACACACATTTTTCACGGGGCACAGTAATTCCCAGGTTGTGGGTTGTAGTTTAAACATCTCCACTTCCCATGGAGTGGCACACGCTGATACTTCCTTTTAGAGCCCAAATCCCACTTTCAACCACACTCTGGCCTAGGCAAACCATCATGGAAGACAAGCAAAGGGATTCTATTAAAACGAAGATGCTGATTTCCCTTGGAGGAACTACCCCACCCTCATGATTCTGGAACCCTACCTACTGTGGTGGGGATGTGTGGAGCCCCATTCCACGCAGATGAATGGGTGCTCAGGTGTTTCCCTTTAGATAGAAATCCCCTAAGAACTTCCTCAGTCCATCGAGGGATACTCGCTGCTACTTGGCCTCCAAGCCCAACCCCCAGCTTTCCCTCATGGCCCGGCCTAAGGAAACACTCAGGGAACACAAGCTAAGGGATTCTAATAGAACCCAGGTGCTGCTGTCATTTGGAGTAGTCTCCCCATGCTCAGGATTCCAGAACACTTCTTCGTGGGGTGCTGTTGGTGGAGAAAGAGAGTCCACGCAAATTTAAGTGTGCACATGTATTCCCTTGTTGGGGGTTGTTGGTTAAACACCTCCACTTCCCATGGAGAGGCACTCACTAATACTTGGATTTAGAGCCCAACTCCCACTCTGAACCGCACTCCGGCTTATGCAATCCATCAGGGAAGTGAAGCTTAAGGATTCTACTAGAATACTGGCACTGCTGTCAGTTGGAGGAATTCTCCCACTTTCAGGAGTCCAGAAGCTAGTCATGTGAGGGGGGATTTGTTTATCTCCACTCCACGTAGTTGGATGAGGGCACAGGTGTTCGCCCTAAGGGAGAATTCATCTAAATTCTTCCTCAGTCCATCGGGGGGCACTCGCTACTATTTGCCCTCAAAGCCCAACCCCCAGCTTTCCCTCATGGCCCGGCCTAAGGAAACACTCAGGGAACACAAGCTAAGGGATTCTAGTAGAACCCAGGCGCTGCTGTCACTTGAAAGTGCCGTCCCACTCTCAGGATACCTGAAAATATCTTCGTGTGTTTTGGAAGTGGGGAAACAGAGTCCATGCATCTTTATGGGGGCACAGTTTTTCCCAGGTTGATGATGTAGTTTAAAAACGTTCACTGCCCATAGAGAGGCACGGGCTATTAGTTGGCTTTCGAGCCCCCCCCCCACCGTCGCTCAAAGCCCGGCCTAGCAGAACCCTCAAGGAAGTCAAGCAAAGAATTCTATTAGATCCCTGGTGCTGCTGTTAGTTGGAGGAGCCTCCCAACACTCAGGAAAACAGAACACTCCTTCGCACGTGTGCTGGAGGTGTGGAAACAGAGTCCACGCATTTTTCTAAGGGCACAGGTATTCCTAGGTTGGAGGATGTAGGTTAAACACATCCACATCCCATGGATAGGCACTCGCTAATACTTCGTTTTAGAGCCCAATCTCCAATTTCCCCCACACACCTGGCAGGACAAGCCATCAGGGAAGACAAGCTAATTGATTGTATTGAACACAGGTCCTGCTGTCACTTGGAGGAACTTCCCAACACTCAGGACTCTGGAGACACTCTTGTGTGTGGGGTAGATGTGCAGCCCCAATCCACCCACATGAATGGTGACATGGGTGTTCCCCGGTAGGGGAGTTCCCTAAGTACTTCTCAGTCAATCTGTTGGCACAAGCTGCTACTTGGCCTCTAAGCCCAACCCCCAGCTTTCGCTAGAAGCCCGGCCTAGGGAAACACTTAGGGAATACAAGCTGAATTATTCTGCTAGAACACAGGCGCTGCTGTCATGTGGAGGAGCTTCCACAAACTCAGGATTCTTGATTCCAGCCTTGTGTATGTGGGAGTTTGGAGACCCAGTCCACGCAGATGAATGGGGGCACAGGTGGTCCACTTTAGGGTGAAATCCTCTAAGTACATCCTCAGTAAATCGGGGGGCACTCGTTGCTACTTGGACTTAAAGCCCAACCCCCACTTTCCCCCACTCTCCAGCCTAGGCATGCCATCAGGGAAGACAAGCTAAGGGATTCTATTAGAACCCAGGCGCTACTGTCAGTTGGAGGAGGCTCCCCACACTCAGGATACCTGAACAAGTCTTGGTGTGTGTGCTGCTGTTGGGGATACATAGTCCACGCAACTTTATGGGGGCACAGGTGTTCCCAGGGAGGGAATGTACTTTAAACACGTAAACTGCCCATATAGAGACACTAGCTATTACTTGGCTTTAGAGCCCAACCCCCACCTTCGCTCCCAGCCCGTCCTTGGAAAACACTCAGGGAAGTCAACCTAAGGGATGCTATTAGATCCCAGATGCTGCTGTCAGTTGGAGGTGCCTCCCCACACTCAGGATACCAGAACACATCTTCATGTGTGTGCTGGAGGGGGGAAACAGAATCCACGCATATTTCAAGGAGCCCAGGTATTCCCAGGTTGTGGGTTTTTGGTTAATAACCTCCACTTCCCATGGAGAAACACTCGCTAATATTTGGTTTTAGAGCCCAACCCCCACTTTCCCCCGCACTCCGTATCAGGCAACCAAACAGGGAAGACAAGTTAAGCGATTTTATTAGAACCCAGGCGCTGCTGTCAGTTGGAGGAACTTCCCTGCACTCAGGAATCCGGAACACATTCTTGTGTGTGGGGGAGTTGTGCAGCCTCACTCCACCCAGATGAATGGGGGCAAAGGTGTTCCCTTTAGGGAGAAGTCCTCTAAGTACTTCCTTAATCGATCAGGGGGCACACACTGCTACTTGGACTCCAAGCATAACCCCCAGTTTTCCCTCACATCCCGGACCAGGGAAACACTCGTATTACAAGCTAAGGGATTCTATAAGAACCCAGGCGCTGCTGTCATTTTGAGGAGCACCCGCCCACACTATGGATATCTGAAAGTCTTCGTGTGTGTTCTGGAGCTGGGAAAGACATTGCACCATCTTTATGGGGGCACAGGTGTTCCAAAGTTGGGGATTTGGTTTAAACACCTCCACTGCCCATAGAGGGGCACTCGCTAATTCTAGTCTTTGGAGCCCAACCCCCACATTCGCTCACAGCCCGGCCTAGGTAAACACTCAAGGAAGTCAAGCTAACGGATTCTCTTAGACCCCAGGTGCTGCTGTCTGTTGGAGGAACCTCCCCACACTCAGAACCCCAGAACACTTCTTCCTGTGTGTGCTGGACGTGGGGAAACAGAGTCCAGGCATCTTTCAGGTGGCACATGTATTCCCACGTTGCTGGTTGTAGGTAATATTTCTCAAATTCCCATGTAGATGCATTGGCTAATACTTGGCATTAGAGCCGAAAACCCACATTCCCCTGCACTCCAGCCTAGGCAAACCATCAGGGAAGGCAAGTTAAGGGATTCAAGAACACAAGCGCTGCTTACATTTGGAGGAACTTCCCAACACTCAGGATTCCGGAACCCAACCTTGTGTGGCTGGGAGATGTGGAGCCACAATCCAAGTAGATGAATGGGGTCACACTTGTTCCCCATTAGGGTGAAGGCCTCCAAATACTTCCACATTCCATCGGGGGGCAGTTGCTGCTACTTGGCCTCCAAGCCAAACTCCCAGCTTTCCCTCTCAGCCCGGCATAGGGAAACACTCAAGGAATACAAGCTAAGGGATACTATTAGAACCCAGGGGCTGCTGTCATTTGGAGGAGCCTCCCCACAATCAGGATACCTGAGCACGTCTACGTGTGTGTGCTTTAGGTGGGGAAACAGAGTCCACGCATCTATATGGGGGCACAGGTGTTCCAAGGTCGGGGAAGTAGTTTAAAACCCTCCAAAGCCCACAGAGATGCACTCGTTAATGCTTGGCTTTAGTGCCCATCCCCCACCATCGCTCACTGCTAGGCCTAGGAAAACAGTTACGGAAGTCAAGCTGAGGGATTCTATTAGAACCCAGGCCCTGCTCTCAGTTGGAGGAGGCAGCCCACATTCAGGATAACTGTGCAAGTGTTCATGTGTGTGCTGGAGGTCTGGAAACAGACTCAACGGATCTTTATGATTGCACGAGTGTTCCCAGGTAAGGGATGTAGTATAAACACCTCCACTAACCATAGAGAGGTACTCGCAAATACTTGGATTTGGAGCTCAAACCACACTTTCCCCCGCACTCCCGCCTAGGCATACCATCAGGGAAGACAAGAAAAAGGATTCAATTAGAACCTTGGCGCTGCTGTCAGTTGGAGGAACTTCCGTGCAATCAGAAATCCGGAATACATTGTTCTGTGTTGGGGAGTTGTGCAACCCCACTCCACCCAGATGAATGGGGACAAATGTGTTCCCTTTTGGGAGAAGTCCTCTAAGTACTTCCTCAGTAAATCGGGGGGCACTCGTTGCTACTTGGACTTCAAACCCAATCCCAACTTTCCCCCACTCTCCAGGCTAGGCATGGCATCAGGTAAGACAAGCTAAGGGATTCTATTAGAACCCAGGCGCTGCTGTCAGTTGGAGGAGACTCCCCACACTCAGGATACCTGAACAAGTTTTTGTGTGTGTGCTGTTGTTGGAGATACATAGTCCACGCAACTTTCGGGGGCACAGGTGTTCCCAGGGAGGGAATGTACTTTAAACACCTCCACTGACCATAGAGAGGCACTCGCTATTACTTGTCTTTAGAGCCCAATCCCCACCTTCGCTCCCATCCCGTCCTTGGAAAACACTCAGGGTAGATAACCTAAGGGATCCTATTAGATCCCAGATGCTGCTGTCAGTGGGAGGTGCCTCCCCACACTCAGGATACCAGAACAATTCTTCATGTGTGTGCTGGAGGTGGGGAAACAGAGTCCACGCATATTTCTAGGAGCACAGATATTCCCAGGTTGTGGGATTTTGGTTAATAATTTCCTCTTCCCATGGAGAAGCACTCGCTAATACTTGGATTTACAGCCCAACCCCCAATTTCCCCCGCACACCGCCCTTGGCAAGCCATCATTGAAGACAAGTAAATGAATTGTATTAGAACCCAGGCGCTGCTGTTAGTTGGAGGAACCTCCCCACACTCAAAATATCTGAGACAGATCTCGTGTGTGTGCTGGAGGAGGGAAACTGAGTCCACACATCTTTATGGGGGCACAGGTGTTCCCAGGTTGGGGATATACTTTAACAACCTCAACTGCCAAAAGATAGGAACTCGCTAATACTTGGTTTTAGAGCACAAACCATAACTTCGCTCAAAACCCGGCCAAGGAAAATACTCAGGGAAGTCAATCTAATGGATCCAATTAGATCCCAGGAGCTATTGTCAGTTGCAGGAGCCTCCCCACACTCAGGATACCAGAAAACATCGTGTGTGTGCTCGAGGTGGGGAAACAGATTCCACGCATCTTTATGGGGCACAGGTGTTCCAAGGTTGGGGAAGTAGTTTAAAACCCTCCACTACCCACAGAGATGCACTCGCTAATACTTGGCTTTAGAGCCCATACCCCACCATCGCTTACTGCTAGGCCTAGGAAAACACTTAGGGAAGTCAAGCTAAGGGATTCTATTAAAACCCAGGTGCTGCTGTCTGTTGGAGGAACCTCCCCACACTCAGAACCCCAGAACACTACTTCCTGTATGTGCTGGACGTGGGGAAACATAGCACACGCATTTTTCAGTGGTCACAGTAATTCCCAATTTGTGGGTTGTAGTTTAAACATCTCCACTACCCATGGAGAGGCACACGCTAATACTTAGTTTTAGATCTCAAATCCCACTTTCAACCACACACTGGCCTAGGCAAACCATCAGGGAAGACAAGCAAAGGGATTCTATTAAAACCAAGACGCTGATGTCAGTTGGAGGAACTACCCCACCCTCAGGATACTGGAACACAACCTTGACTGGTGGGGAGATTTGAAGCCCCACGCCACGCAGATGAATGGGTGCTCAGGTGTCTCCCTTTATGGAGAATTCATCTAAATACTTCCTCAGTCCATCGGGGACACTCGCTACTATTTGGCCAAAAAGCCCAAACCCCAGGTTTCTCTCAGAGTCAGTCCTAGGGAAACACTCAGGGATTAGAAGCTAAGGGATTCTATTAGAACCCAGCCGCTTCTGTCACCTGAAATTGCCAGCCCACACTCAGGATAGCAGAAAACTTCTTCATGTGTGTTCTGGTGGTGGGGATACAGAGTCCACGCTTTTTTCAAGGAGCACAGGTATTCCCAAGTTGTGGGGTTTTGGTTAATAACCTCCAAATCCCATGGAGAAGCACTCGCTAATACTTGGATTAAGAGCCCAACCCACCCTTTCCCCAGCACTCCGTATCAGGCAACCAAACAGGGTAGAAAAGTTAAGCGATTTTATAAGAACCAAGGCCCTGCTCTCAGTTGGAGGAGGCTGCCGACTCTCAGGATAAATGTGCAAGTGTTCGTGTGTGTGCTGGAGGTGTGGAAACAGACTACACGGATCTTTATGGGTCACAGGTGTTCCCAGGATAGGGATGTAGTTTAAACACCTCCACAAACCATAGAGAGGTCATCGCAAATACTTGGTTTCGGAGCCCAAACCACACTGTCCCCCGCACTCCCGCCTAGGCTTTCCATCAGGGAAGACAAGCAATGGGATTCAATCAGTACCCAGGCGCTGCTGTCAGTTGGATGAACTTCCCTGCACTCAGAAATCCAGAACACATTCTAAGGTGTGGGAGAGATGTGCAGCCCCACTGCACCCAGATGAATGGAGGAAATGGTGCTCCGTTTAGGGAGAATTCCTCTAAGCACTTCCTCAATGGATCAGGGGGCACTCACTGCTACTTGGACTCCAAGCCCAACCCCCAGCTTTCCCTCATGGCCTGGCCTAAAGGAACACTCAGGGAACAGAAGCTAAGGGATACTAATAGAATCCAGGTGCTGCTGTCAGTTTGAGGGACTTCCCCACACTCAGAATACCAGAACACATCTTCGTGTGTGTGCTGGATGTAGGGAAAGAGTCAAAGCATCTTTCAGGGGGCACATTTATTCCATGGTTGTGGGTTGTGGGTTAAAAACCCACATCCCATGGATAGGCTCTCGCTAATACTTGGTTTAGAGCCCAACCCCCATTTTCCCCCACTCTCCAGCCTACGCATGCCATCAGGGAAGACATGCTAAGGGATTCTATTAGAACCCAGGCGCTGCTGTCATTTGGAGGAGCCTCCCCAATATCAGGATACCTGAGCACGTCTCCGTGTGTGTGCTGGCGGTGGGGAAACTGATTCCACGCATATTTATGGGGCACAGGTGTTCCAAGGTTGTGGAAGTAGTTTAAAACCCTCCACTACCCATAGAGATGCACTCGCTAATACTTGGCTTTAGAGCCCATACCCCACCATCGCTTACTGCTATGCCTAGGAAAACACTTAGGGAAGTCAAGTTAAGGGATTCTATTAAAACCAAGGTGCTGCTGTCTGTTGGAGGAACCTCCCCACACTCAGAACCCCAGAACACTTCTTCCTGTGTGTGCTGGACGTGGGGAAAGAGCACACGCACTTTTCAGGCGTCACAGTAATTCCCAAGTTGTGGGATGTAGTTTAAACATCTCCACTGCCCATGGAGAGGCACACGTTAATACTTAGTTTTAGATCCCAAATCCCACTTTCACCACACACTGGCCTAGTCAAACCATCAGGGAAGACAAGCAAAGGGATTCTATTAAAACCAAGACGCTGATGTCAGTTGGAGGAACTACCCCACGCTCAGGATACTGGAACACAACCTTGTGTGGTGGGGAGATTTGAAGCCCCACGCCACGCAGATGAATGGGTGCTCAGGTGTTTCCCTTTATGGAGAATTCATCTAAATACTTCCTCATTCCTTCGGGGACACTCGCTACTATTTGGCCAAAAAGCCCAAACCCCAGGTTTCTCTCAGAGTCAGTCCTAGGGAAACACTCAGGGATTAGAAGCTAAGGGATTCTATTAGAACCCAGCCGCTTCTGTCACCTGAAATTGCCAGCCCACACTCAGGATAGCAGAAAACTTTTTCATGTGTGTTCTGGTGGTGGGGATACAGAGTCCACGCTTTTTTCAAGGAGCACAAGTATTCCCATGTTGTGGGTTTTTGGTTAATAACCTCCAAATCTCATGGAGAAACACTCGCTAATACTTGGATTTGAAGCCCAACCCAACCTTTCCACAGCACTCCGTATCAGGCAACCAAACAGGGTAGACAAGTTAAGCGATTTTATAAGAACCAAGGCCCTGCTCTCAGTTGGAGGAGGCTGCCCACTCTCAGGATAAATGTGCAAGTGTTCGTGTGTGTGCTGGAGGTGTGGAAACAGACTCCACGGATCTTTATGGGGGCACAGGTGTTCCCAGGTTAGGGATGTAGTTTAAACACCTCCACAAACCATAGAGAAGTCATCGCAAATACTTGGTTTCGGAGCCCAAACCACACTGTCCCCCGCACTCCCGCCTAGGCATTCCATCAGGGAAGAGAAGCAAAGGGATTCAATTAGAATCCAGGAGCTGCTGTCAATTGGAGGAACTTCCCGGCACTCAGAATTCCAGAACATATTCTTAGGTGTGGGAGAGATGTGCAGCCCCACTGCACCCAGACGATTGGAGGAAAAGGTGTTTCATTTAAGGAGAAGTTCTCTAAGTACTTCCTCAATGGATCAGGGGGCACTCACTGCTACGTGGCCTCCAAGCCCAACCCCCAGCTTTCCCTCATGACCTGGCCTAAAATAACACTCAGTGAACAGAAGCTAAGGGATACTAATAGAACCCAGGTGCTGCTGTTAGTTTGAGGAACGTCCCCACACTCAGAACCCCGGAACACTTCTTCCTGTGTGTGCTGGACGTGGGGAAACAGCACACGCTTTTTTCAGGGGTCACAGTAATTCCCAAGTTGTGGGTTGTAGTTTAAACATCTCCACTACCCATGGAGAGGCACACGCTAATACTTAGTTTTAGATCCCAAATCCCACTTTCAACCACACACTGGCCAAGTCAAACCATCAGGGAAGACAAGCAAAGGGATTCTATTAAAACCAAGACGCTGATGTCAGTTGGATTAGCTACCCCACCCTCAGGATACTGGAACACATCATTGTGTGGTGGGAAGATTTGAAGCCCCAATCCACGCAGATGAATGGGTGCTCAGGTGTTTCACTTTATGGAGAATTCATCTAAACACTTCCTCAGTCCATCGGGGACACTCGCTACTATTTGGCCTCAAAGCCCAACCCCCAGGTTTCTCTCAGAGTCCGTCCTAGGGAAACACTCAGGTATTACAAGCTAAGGGATTCTATTAGAACCCACCCACTTCTTTCACCTGAAAGTGCCAGCCCACACTCAGGATAGCAGAAAACTACTTCATGTGTTTTCTGGTGGTGGGGTTACAGAGTCAATGATTTTTTCAAGGAGCACAGGTATTCCCATTTTGTGGGGTTTTGGTTAATAAACTCCAAATCCCATGGAGAAGCACTCGCTAATACTTGGAATTAGGGCCCAAAGCACCCTTTTCCCAGCACTCCGTATCAGGCAACCAAAAAGGGTAGACAAGTTAAGCGATTTTATAAGAACCAAGGCCCTGCTCTCAGTTGGAGGAGGCTGCCCACTCTCAGGATAAATGTGCAAGTGTTCGTGTGTGTGCTGGAGTTGTGGAAACAGACTCCACGGATCTTTATGGGGCACAGGGGTTCCCAGGTTACGGATGTAGTTTAAACACCTCCACAAACCATAGAGAGGTCATCGCAAATACTTGGTTTTGGAGCCCAAACCACACTGTCCCCCGCACTCCCGCCTAGGCTTTCCATCAGGGAAGACAAGCAAAGGGATTCAATTAGAACCCAGGCGCTGCTGTCAGTTGGAGGAACTTCCCTGCACTCAGAATTCCAGAACACATTCTTAGGTGTGGGAGAGATGTGCAGCCCCACTGCACCCAGATGAATGGAGGAAAAGGTGTTCCGTTTAGGGAGAAGTCCTCTAAGTACTTCTTCAGTGGATCAGGGGGCACTCACTGCTACTTGGCCTCCAAGCCCAACCCCCAGCTTTCCCTCATGGCCTGGCCTAAAAGAACACTCAGGGAACAGATGCTAAGGGATACTAATTGAATCCAGGTGCTGCTGTCAGTTTGAGGAACTTCCCCACACTCAGAATACCAGAACACATCTTCGTGTGTGTGCTGGATGTAGGGAAACAGTCAAAGCATTTTTCAGGGGGCACATTTATCCATGGTTGTGGGTTGTGGGTTAAAAACCCACATCCCATGGATAGGCTCTCGCTAATACTTGGTTTAGAGCCCAACCCCCATTTTCCCCACTCTCCAGCTTGGCATGCCATCAGGGAAGACAAGGTAAGGGATTCTTTTAGAACTCAGGCGCTGCTGTCATTTGGAGGAGCCTCCCCAATATCAGGACACCTGAGCACGTCTCCGTGTGTGTGCTGGAGGTGGGGAAACAGATACCACGCATCTTTATGGGGCACAGGTGTTCCAAGGTTGGGGAAGTTGTTTAAAACCCTCCACTAACCACAGAGATGCACTCGCTAATACTTGGCTTTAGAGCCCATCCCCCACCATCGCTTAATGCTAGGCCTAGGAAAACACTTAGGGAAGTCAAGCTAAGGGATTCTATTAAAACCCAGGTGCTGCTGTCTTTTGGAGGAACTTCCCCACACTCAGAACCCCAGAACACTTCTTCCTGTGTGTGCTGGACGTGGGGAAATAGCACACGCATATTTCAGGGGTCAGTGTAATTCCCAAGTTTTGGGTTGTAATTTAAACATCTCCAATACCCATGGAGAGGCACACGCTAATACTTAGTTTTAGATCCCAAATCCCACTTTCAACCACACACTGGCCTAGGCAAACCATCAGGGAAGGCAAGCAAAGGGATTCTATTAAAACCAAGACCCTGATGTCAGTTGGAGGAACTACCCCACCCTCAGGATACTGGAACCCAACCTTGACTGGTGGGGAAATTTGAAGCCCCACTCCACGCAGATGAATGGGTGCTCAGGTGTTTCCCTTTATGGAGAATTCATCTAAATACTTCCTCAGTCCATCGGGGACACTCGCTACTATTTGGCCTCAAAGACCAACCCCCAGGTTTCTCTCACAGTCAGTCCAAGGGAAACACTCCGGGATTACAAGCTAAGTGATTCTATTAGAACCCAGCCGCTTCTGTCACCTGAATTTGCCAGCCCACACTCTGGATAGCAGAAAACTTCTTCATGTGTGTTCTGGTGGTGGGGATACAGAGTCCACGCTTTTTTCAAGGAGCACATGTATTCCCATGTTGTGGGTTTTTGGTTAATAACCTCCAAATCTCATGGAGAAGCACTCGCTAATACTTGGATTTGGAGCCCAACCCAAACTTTCCCCAGCACTCCGTATCAGGCAACCAAACAGGGTAGAAAAGTTAAGCGATTTTATAAGAACCAAGGCCCTGCTCTCAGTTGGAGGAGGCTGCCCACTCTCAGGATAACTGCAAGTGTTCGTGTGTGTGCTGGAGGTGTGGAAACAGGCTACACGGATCTTTATGGGGGCACAGGTGTTCCCAGGTTAGGGATGTAGTTTAAACACCTCCACAAACCATAGAGAGTTCATCGCAATTACTTGGTTTCGGAGCCCAAACCACACTGTCCCCCGCACTCCCGCCTAGGCTTTCCATCAGGGAAGACAAGCAAAGGGATTCAATCAGAACCCAGTCGCTGCTGTCAGTTGGAGGAACTTCCCTGTACTCAGAATTCCAGAACACATTTTTAGGTGTGGGAGAGATGTGCAGCCCCACTGCACCCAGATGTATGGAGAAAAAGGTGTTCCGTTTTGGGAGAAGTCCTCTAAGTATTTCCTCAGTGGATCAGGGGGCAGTCACTGCTACGTGGCCTCCAAGCCCAACCCCCAGCTTTCCCTCATGACCTGGCCTAAAATAACACTCAGTGAACAGAAGCTAAGGGATACTAATAGAACCCAGGTGCTGCTGTCAGTTTGAGGAACGTCCCCACACTCAGAACCCCGGAACACTTCTTCCTGTGTGTGCTGGACGTGGGGAAACAGCACACGCTTTTTTCAGGGGTCACAGTAATTCCCAAGTTGTGGGTTGTAGTTTAAACATCTCCACTACCCATGGAGAGGCACACGCTAATACTTAGTTTTAGACCCCAAATCCCACTTTCAACCACACACTGGCCTAGTCAAACCATCAGGGAAGACAAGCAAAGGGATTCTATTAAAACCAAGACGCTGATGTCAGTTGGATTAGCTACCCCACCCTCAGGATACTGGAACACAACATTGTGTGCTGGGAAGATTTGAAGCCCCAATCCACGCAGATGAATGGGTGCTCAGGTGTTTCACTTTATGGAGAATTCATCTAAACACTTCCTCAGTCCATCGGGGACACTCGCTACTATTTGGCCTCAAAGCCCAACCCCCAGGTTTCTCTCAGAGTCCGTCCTAGGGAAACACTCAGGGATTAAAAGCTAAGGGATTCTATTAGAACCCACCCACTTCTGTCACCTGAAAGTGCCAGCCCACACTCAGGATAGCAGAAAACTACTTCATGTGTTTTCTGGTGGTGGGGTTACAGAGTCCATGATTTTTTCAAGGAGCACAGGTATTCCCATTTTGTGGGGTTTTGATTAATAATCTCCAAATCCCATGGAGAAGCACTCGCTAATACTTGGATTTAGAGCCCAACCCACCCTTTCCCCAGCACTCCGTATCAGGCAACCAAACAGTGTAGACAAGTTAAGCGATTTTATAAGAACCAAGGCCATGCTCTCAGTTGGAGGAGGCTGCCCACTCTCAGGATAACTGTGCAAGTGTTCGTGTGTGTGCTGGAGGTGTGGAAACACCCTCCACGGATCTTTATGGGGGCACAGGTGTTCCCAGGTTAGGGATGTACTTTAAACACCTCCACAAACCATAGAGAGGTCATCGCAAATACTTGGTTTCGGAGCCCAAACCACACTGTCCCCCGCACTCCCGCCTAGGCTTTCCATCAGGGAAGACAAGCAAAGGGATTCAATCAGAACCCAGGCGCTGCTGTCAGTTGGAGGAACTTCCCTGCACTCAGAATTCCAGAACACATTCTTAGGTGTGGGAGATATGTGCACCCCACTGCACCCAGATGAATGGAGGAAAAGGTGTCCCGTTTAGGGAGAATTCCTCTAAGTACTAACTCAATGGATAGGGGGCACTCACTGCTACTTGGCGTCCAAGCCCAACCCCCAGATTTCCCTCATGGCCTGGCCTAAAAGTACACTCAGGGAACAGAAACTAAGGGATACTAATAGAATCCAGGTGCTGCTGTCAGTTTGAGGAACTTCCCCACACTCAGAATACCAGAACAATTCTTCGTGTGTGTGCTGGATGTAGGGAAACAGTCAAAGCATCTTTCAGGGGGCACATTTATTCCATGGTTGTGGGTTGTAGGTTAAAAACCCACATCCCATGGATAGGAAACGCTAATACTTGGTTTAGAGCCCAACCCCCACTTTCCCCCCTCTCCAGCCTAGGCATGCCATCAGGGAAAACAAGCTAAGGGTTCCTTTTGAACCCAGGCGATGCTGTCATTTTGAGGAGCCTCCCCACAATCAGGATACCTGAGCACGTCTCCGTGTGTGTTCTGGAGGTGGGGAAACAGATTCCACGCATCTTTATGGGGCACAGGTTTCCCAAGGTTGGGGAAGTAGTTTAAAACCCTCCACTGCCCACAGAGTTGCACTCGCTAATACTTGGCTTTAGAGCCCATCCCCCACCATCGCTTACTGCTAGGCCTAGGAAAACACTTAGGGAAGTCAAGCTAAGGGATTCTATTAAAACCCAGTGCTGCTGTCTGTTGGAGGAACATCTCCACACTCAGAACCCCAGAACACTTCTTTCTGTGTGTGCTGGACGTGGGGAAATAGCACACGCATTTCTCAGGGGTCGCAGTAATTCCCAAGTTGTGGGTTGTAGTTTAAACATCTCCAATACCCATGGAGAGGCACACGCTAATACTTAGTTTTAGATCCCAAATCCCACTTTCAACCACACACTGGCCAAGTCAAACCATCAGGGAAGACAAGCAAAGGGATTCTATTAAAACCAAGACGCTGATGTCAGTTGGATTAGCTACCCCACCCTCAGGATACTGGAACACAACATTGTGTGGTGGGAAGATTTGAAGCCCCAATCCACGCAGATGAATGGGTGCTCAGGTGTTTCACTTTATGGAGAATTCATCTAAACACTTCCTCAGTCCATCGGGGACACTCGCTACTATTTGGCCTCAAAGCCCAACCACTAAGTTTCTCTCAGAGTCAGTCCTAGGGAAACACTCTGGGATTACAAGCTAAGGAATTCTGTTAGAACCCACCCGCTTCTGTCACCTGAAATTGCCAGCCCACACTCAGGATAGCAGAAAACTTCTTCATGTGTATTCTGGTGGTGGGGATAAAGAGTCCACGCATTTTTCAAGGAGCACAGGTATTCCCATGTTGTGGGTTTTTGGTTAATAACCTCCAAATCCCATGGAGAAGCACTCGCTAATACTTGGATTTAGAGCCCAACCCACCCTTTCCCCAGCACTCTGTATCATGCAACCAAACAGGGTAGACAAGTTAAGCGATTTTATAAGAACCAAGGCCATGCTCTCAGTTGGAGGATGCTGCCCATTATCACGATAACTGTGCAAGTGATCGTGTGTGTGCTGGAGGTGTGGAAACAGACTCCACGGATATTAATGGGGGCACAGGTGTTCCCAGGTTAGGGATGTAGTTTAAACACCTCCAGAAACCATAGAGAGGTCATCGCAAATACTTGGTTTCGGAGCCCAAACCACACTGTCCCCCGCACTCCCGCCTAGGCTTTCCATCAGGGAAGACAAGCAAAGGGATTCAATCAGAACCCAGGCGCTGCTGTCAGTTGGAGGAACTTCCCTGCACTCAGAATTCCAGAACACATTCTTAGGTGTGGGAGAGATGTGCAGCCCCACTGCACCCAGATGAATGGAGAAAAAGGTGTTCCGTTTAGGGAGAAGTCCTCTAAGTACTTCCTCAGTGGATCAGGGGGCACTCACTGCTACGTGGACTCCAAGCCCAACCCCCAGCTTTCCCTCATGGCCTGGCCTAAAAGAACACTCAGGGAACAGAAGCTAAGGGATACTAATAGAATCCAGGTGCTGCTGTCAGTTTGAGGAAACTCCCCACACTCAGAATACCAGAACACTTTTTCGCGTGTGTGCTGGATGTAGGGAAACAGTCAAAGCATCTTTCAGGGGGCACATTTATTCCATGGTTTTGGGTTGTAGGTTAAAAACCCACATCCCATGGATAGGCTCTAGCTAATACTTGGTTTAGAGCCCAACCCCCACTTTCCCCCACTCTCCAGCCTAGGCATGCCATCAGGGAAGTCAAGCTAAGGGATTATTTTAGAACCCAGGTGCTGCTGTCATTTAGAGGAGCCTCCCCACAATCAGGATAACTGTGCAAGTATTTGTGTGTGTGCTGGAGGTGGGAAACAGACTCCACGGATCTTTATGGGGGCACAGGTGTTCCCAGGATTAGGGATGTAGTTTAAACACCTCCACAAACCATAGAGAGGTCATCGCAAATACTTTGTATCGGAGCCCAAACCACACTCTCCCCCGCACTCCCGCCTAGGCATTCCATCATGGAAGACAAGCAAAGGGATTCAATTAGAACCCATGCGCTGCTGTCAATTGGAGGAACTTCCCGGCACTCAGAATTCGAGAACACATTTTTAGGTGTGGGAGAGATGTGCAGCCCCACTGCACCCAGATGAATGGAGGAAAAGGTGTTCCGTTTAGGGAGAATTCCTCTAAGTACTTCCTCAATGGATCAGCGGGCACTCACTGCTACGTGGCCTCCAAGCACAACCCCCAGCTTTCCCTCATGACCTGGCCTAAAATAACACTCAGTGAACAGAAGCTAAGGGATACTAATAGAACCCAGGTGCTGCTGTCAGTTTGAGGAACGTCCCCACACTCAGAACCCCGGAACACTTCTTCCTGTGTGTGCTGGACGTGGGGAAACAGCACACGCTTTTATCAGGGGTCACAGTAATTCCCAAGTTGTGGGTTGTAGTTTAAACATCTCCACTACCCATGGAGAGGCACACGCTAATACTTAGTTTTAGATCCCAAATCCCACTTTCAACCACACACTGGCCTAGTCAAACCATCAGGGAAGACAAGCAAAGGGATTCTATTAAAACCAAGACGCTGATGTCAGTTGGATTAGCTACCCCACCCTCAGGATACTGGAACACAACATTGTGTGGTGGGAAGATTTGAAGCCCCAATCCACGCAGATGAATGGGTGCTCAGGTGTTTCACTTTATGGAGAATTCATCTAAACACTTCCTCAGTCCATCGGGGACACTCGCTACTATTTGGCCTCAAAGCCCAACCCCCAGGTTTCTCTCAGAGTCCGTCCTAGGGGAACAGTCAGGGATTACAAGCTAAGGGATTCTATTAGAACCCACCCACTACTGTCACCTGAAAGTGCCAGCCCACACTCAGGATAGCAGAAAACTACTTCATGTGTTTTCTGGTGGTGGGGTTACAGAGCCCATGATTTTTTCAAGGAGCACAGGTATTCCCATTTTGTGGGGTTTTGGTTAATAAACTCCAAATCCCATGGAGAAGCACTCGCTAATACTTGGAATTAGGGCCCCACCCACCCTTTTCCCAGCACTCCGTATCAGGCAACCAAACAGGGTAGACCAGTTAAGCGATTTTATAAGAACCAAGGCCCTGCTCTCATTTGGAGGAGGCTGCCCACTCTCAGGATAACTGTGCAAGTGTTCGTGTGTGTGCTGGAGGTGTGGAAACACACTCCACTGTTCTTTATGTGGGCACAGGTGTTCCCAGATTAGGGATGTAGTTTAAACACCTCCACAAACCATAGAGAGGTCATCGCAAATACTTGGTTTCGGAGCCCAAACCACACTGTCCCCCGCACTCCCGCCTAGGCTTTCCATCAGGGAAGACAAGCAAAGGGATTCAATTAGAACCCAGGCGCTGCTGTCAGTTGGAGGAACTTCCCTGCACTCAGAATTCCAGAACACATTCTTAGGTGTGGGAGAGATGTGCAGCCCCACTGCACCCAGATGAATGGAGGAAAAGGTGTTCAGTTTAGGGAGAAGTCCTCTACGTACTTCTTCAATGGATCAGGGGGCACTCAATGCTACGTGGCCTCCAAGGCCAACCCCCAGCTTTCCCTCATTTCCTGGCCTAAAAGAACACTCAGGGAACAGATGCTAAGGGATACTAATTGAATCCAGGTGCTGCTGTCAGTTTGAGGAACTTCCCCACACTCAGAATACCAGAACACATCTTCGTGTGTGTGCTGGATGTAGGGAAACAGTCAAAGCATCTTTCAGGGGGCACATTTATCCATGGATGTGGGTTGTAGGTTAAAAACCCACATCCCATGGATAGGCTCCCGCTAATACTTGGTTTAGAGCCCAACCCCCACTTTCCCCCGCACTCCCGCCTAGGCTTTCCATCAGGGAAGACAAGCTAAGGGATTCTTTTAGAACCCAGGCGCTGCTGTCATTTGGAGGAGCCTCCCCACTCTCAGGATACCTGAGCACGTCTCCGTGTGTGTGCTGGAGGTGGGGAAACAGATTCCACGCATCTTTATGGGGCACAGGTGTTCCAAGGTTGGGGAAGTAGTTTAAAACCCTCCACTACCCACAGAGTTGCACTCGCTAATACTTGGCTTTAGAGCCAATCCCCCACCATCACTTACTGCTAGGCCTAGGAAAACACTTAGGGAAGTCAAGCAAAGGGATTCTATTAAAACCCAGGTGCTGCTTTCTTTTGGAGGAACCTCCCCACACTCAGAACCCCAGAAATCTTCTTCCTGTGTGTGCTGGACGTGGGGAAACATAGCACACGCATTTTTCAGGGGTCACAGTAATTCCCAAGTTGTGGGTTGTAGTTTAAACATCTCCACTACCCATGAAGAGGCACAAGCTGATACTTAGTTTTAGAGCCCAATTCCCACTTTCAACCACACACTGGCCTAGGCAAACCATCAGGGAAGACAAGCAAAGGGATTCTATTAAAACCAAGACGCTGATGTCAGTTGGAGGAAATACACCACCCTCAGGATACTATAACCCAACCTTGTGTGGTGGGGAGGTTTTAAGCCACACTCCACGCAGATGAATGGGTGCTCAGGTGTTTCCCTTTATGGAGAATTCATCTACATACTTCCTCAGTCCATCAGGGGGCACTCGCTACTATTTCGCCTCAAAGCCCAACCCCCAGGTTTCTCTCAGAGTCAGTCCAAGGGAAATACCCAGGGATTACAAGCTAAGGGATTCTATTAGATCCCAGCCGCTTCTGTCACCTGAAATTGCCAGCCCACACTCAGGATAGCAGAAAACTTCTGCATGTGTGTTCTGGGGGTGGGGATACAGGGTCCACGCATATTTCAATGAGCACAGTTATTCCCATTTTGTGGGTTTTTGCATAATAACCTCCAAATCCCATGGAGAAGCACTCGCTAATACTTGGATTTAGAGCCCAACCCACCCTTTCCCCAGCACTCTGTTTCAGGGAACCAAACAGGGTAGACAAGTTAAGCGATTTTATAAGAACCAAGGCCCTGCTCTCAGTTGGAGGAGGCTGCCCACTCTCAGGATAACTGTGCAGGTGTTCGTGTGTGTGCTGGATGTGTGGAAACAGACTCCACGGATCTTTTTGGGGGCACAGGTGTTCCCAGGTTAGGGATGTAGTTTAAACACCTCCACAAACCATAGAGAGGTCATCGCAAATACTTGGTTTCGGAGCCCAAACCACACTTTCCCCCTCACTCCCGCTTAGGCTCTCCATCAGGGAAGACAAGCAAAGGGATTCAATTAGAACCCAGGCGCTGCTGTCAGTTGGAGGAACTTCCCTGCACTCAGAATTCCAGAACACTTTCTTAGGTGTTGGAGAGATGTGCAGCCACACTCCACCCAGATGAACGGAGGAAAAGGTGTTCCTTTTAGGGAGAATTCCTCTAAGTATTTCCTCAATGGATCAGGGGGCATTCACTGCTACTTGGCCTCCAAGCCCAACACCCAGCTTTCCCTCATGGCCTGGAATAAAGGAACAATCAGGGAACAGAAGCTAATGGATACTAATAGAACCCAGGTGCTGCTGTCAGTTTGAGGAACACCCCCAAACTCAGAATCCCAGAACAATACTTCGTGTGTGTGCTGGATGTAGGGAAAGAGTCAAAGCATTTTACAGGGGGCACATTTATTCCATGGTTGTGGGTTGTACGTTAAAAACCCACATCCCATGGATAGGCTCTCGCTAATACTTGGTTTAGAGCCCAATCCCCTCTTTCCCCTCTCTCCAGCCTATGCATTCCTTCAGGGAAGACAAGCTAAGGGATTCTATTAGATCCCAGGCGCTGCTGTTATTTGGAGGAGCCTCCCCACAATCAGGAAACCTGAGCACGTCTCCGTGTGTGTGCTGGAGGTGGGGAAACAGCTTCCACGCATCTTTATGGGGCACAGGTGTTCCAAGGTTGGGGAAGTAGTTTAAAACACTCCATTGCCCACAGAGATGCACTCGCTAATACTTGGCTTTAGAGCCCATCCCCCACCATCGCTTACTGCTAGGCCTAGGAAAACACTTAGTTAAGTCAAGCTAAGGGATTCTATTAAAAGCCAGGTGCTGCTGTCTGTTGGAGGAACCTCCCCACACTCAGAACCCCAGAAAACTTCTTCCTGTGTGTGCTGGAAGTGGGGAAACATAGCATAATCATTTTTCATTGGGCACAGTTATTCCACGGTTGTTGGTTGTAGGTCAAACACCCATATCCCATGGATAGGCTCTCGCTAATACTTGGTTTAGAGCCCAACCACATCTTTCCCCCTCTCTCCAGCCTAGGCATGCCATCAGGGAAGACAAGCTAAGGGATTCTAATAGAACCCAGGCGCTGCTGTCATTTGGAGGAGCCTCCCCACAATCAGGATACCTGAGCACGTCTCCGTGTTTGTGCTGAGGGTGGGGAAACAGCTTCCACGCAACTTTATGGGGCACAGGTGTTCCAAGGTTGGGGAAGTAGTTTAAAACCCTCCACTACCCACAGAGATGCACTCGCTAATACTTGGATTTAAAGCCCATCCCCCACCATCGCATACTGCTAGGCTTAGGAAAACACTTAGGGAAGTCAAGCTAAGGGATTCTATTAAAAACCAGGTGCTGCTGTCTGTTGGAGGAACCTCCCCACACTCAGAACCCCAGAACACTTCTTCCTGTGTGTGCTGGAGGTGGGGAAACATAGCACACGCATTTTTCAGTGGGCACAGTTATTCCACGGTTGTGGGTTGTAGGTCAAACACCCATATCCCATGGATAGGCTCTCGCTAATACTTGGTTTAGAGCCAAATCCCAACTTTTCCCCGCACACTGGCCTTTTCAATCCATCATGGAAGACAAGTTAAGGTATTGTATTAGAACCCAGGCGCTGCTGTTAGAGGGAAGAACCTCCCCACACTCTAGACATCTGAACCCAATGCCGTGTGTGTGCTTGAGGAGGGAAACAGAGTCCACGCAACTTTCTGGGGGCTCAGGTGTTCCCAGTTTGGGGATGTAGTTAAACACTTCCACTGCTCATAGAGAGGCACTCGCTATTTCTTTGGTTTAGTGTCCAACCAAACCTTCGCTCAAAGACCGGCCTATGGAAACACTCAGGGATGTCAAGCCAAGTGATTCTATTAGATTCCAGGTGCTGCTGTAAGTTGGAGGAGCCATCCCACACTCAGGATACCAGAAAAGTTCTTCATGTGTGTCCTGGAGGTGGGGAAAAAGAGTCCACGTTTATTTATTGGATCACAGGTTTTCCCACGTTGGGGATATAGGTAAACACTTCCACTGCTCATAGAGAGGCACTCGCTATTACTTTGGTTTAGTGCCCAACCCCACCTTAACTCACATCGCGGCCAAAGGAAACAATCAGGGATGTCAATCCAAAAGATTCTATTAGATCCCATGTGCTGCCATCAGTTTGAGAAGCCTCCCCACATTTAGGATAGCCGAATAGTTCTTCTAGTGTGTGCTGGAGTTGGGGAAACAGAACTACACATCTTGCAAGGGGCACAGGTATTCACAGGTTGTGGATTGCACTTTAAATTCCTCCACATCCCGTGGAGAGGCACTCGATTGTACTTGTTTGTCAAGGCTGAACCCCACATTCCCCCGCACTCTGGCATACACAAGTCATCAGGGAAGGCAAACTTAGGGATTGTATTAGAACCCAGTCGCTGTTGTCAGTTGGAGAATCTTCCCCACACTCAGGATCCGGAATCCAGCCTTTAGTGTGGGGGATGTGTGGAGACACACCCCACGCAGAAGAATGGGGGCACAGGTGTTCCACGTTAGGGAGAATTCCTCAAAATATTTCCTCAGTCCATTGGAGGCACTCGATGCTACTTGGCCTCCAATCCCAACCCCCAGCTTTCCCTCGCAGTCAGGCATAGGGAAACACACAGGAAATACAAGCTAAGGGGTTTTATTGGAACCAAGGCACTGCTGTCATTTGGAAGATCTTCCCCACTCTCAGGATACCTGAACACATTATCGTGTGTGTGCTGGAGGTGGTGAAAGATTGTCCACGCATCTTCATGAGGTCACAGGTGTTCCCAGGTTTGGATGTAGTTTAAACACCTCCACTGAACATAGAGAGGCACACGCTAATACTTGGCTTTAGAGCCCAACCCCCACCTAGGCTCAGAGCCCGGCCTAGGTAAACACTGAAGGATGTCAAACATAGGGATTATATTAGATCCCAGGTGCTGCTGTCAGTTGGAGGAGTCTCCCCACACTCAGGATACAAGAACACCACATCGTGTGTGTGCTGAAGGTGGGGAAACAGTGTCCTTGCAACTTTCACGGTGCACAGGTATACCCAAATATTTGGTTGTAGGTTAAACCACCTCAAATCCCGTGGAGAGGCACTCAATAATACTTGGTTTTAGAGCCCAACCCTCACATTCCCCCGCACTCCCGCCTAGGCTAGCCATCAGTGAAGACATGTTAATGGATTCGATTAGAACCCAGGCCCTGCTGTCAGTTGTAGGTGCCTCCCCACACTCAGGAAACCTCAACCCGTCTTCGTGTGTGTGCTGGAGTTGGGGAAACAGAGTCGACGCATTTCTTGGCGGGCAGAGTTGTTCCAAGTTTGGGGATGTATTTTAAACACCTCCATGCCCATAGAGAGGCACTTGCTAAAACCTAGCTATAGAGATCAAACCCCACATTAGATCAAAGCCTGGCCTATATAAACACTCAGGGAACACAAGCTAAGGGATTCTAATAGAACCTAGGTGCTGCTGTAAATTGGAGTAGCCTCCCCATGCTCAGGATTCCAGAAAACTTCTTCGTGTGTGTGCTGTGGTGGAGAAACAGTGTCCACGCATATTCCAGGGGGCAAAGGTATTCCCTTGTTGGGGGTTGTTGGTTAAACACCTCAACTTCCCATGGAGAGGCATTCACTAATACTTGGATTTAGAGCCCAAATCCCACTTTGAACCGCACTCCAGCTTATGCAATCCATCAGGGAAGAGAAGCTTAAGGATTCTACCTGAACACTGGCACTGCTCTCAGATGGAGGAACTTTCCCACTCTCAGAATTCCGGAAGCCAAACTTGTGTGTGGGGGGGGTGTGGAGCCACAATCCAAGTAGATGAATGGGGTCACACTTGTTTCCCATTAGGGAGCAGACCTCTAAATAATTCCATATTCCATCGGGGGGCAGTTGCTGCTACTTGGCCTCCAAGCCAAACTCCCAGAATTCCCTCTCACCCTGGCATAGGGAAACACTCAAGGAATACAAGCTAAGGGATTCTATTAGAACCCAGGCGCTGCTGTCATTTGGAGGAGCCTCCCCAAAATCAGGATACCTGAGCAAATCTCCGTGTGTGTGCTGGTGGTGGGGAATCAGAGTCCACGCATTTTTCAAGGAGCACAGGTATTCCCAGGTTTTGGGATTTTGGTGAATAATTTCCTCTTCCCATAGAGAAGCACTCGCTAATACTTGGATTTACAGCCCAAACCCCAAATTCCCCCGTACACCGCCCTTGTCAAGCCATCATTGAAGACAAGTAAATGTATTGAATTAAAACCCAGGCGCTGCTGTTAGATGGAAGAACCTCCCTACACTCAAAACTTCTGAGCCAGATATCGTGTGTGTGCTGGAGGAGGGAAAATGTGTCCACACATCTTTATGGGGGCACAGGTATTCCCAGGTTGGGGATATACTTTAACCACCTCCACTGCCAAAAGATAGGAACTCGCTAATACTTGGATTTAGAGAACAACCCAAACATCGCTCAAAACCCGGCCAAGGAAAATACTCAGGGAACTCAATCTAATGGATCCAATTAGATCCCAGGTGCTATTATCAGTTGCAGGAGCCTCCCCACACTCAGGATACTAGAAAACCTCGTGTGTGAGCTGGAGATGGGGAAACAAAGAACACGCATTTTTCAGGGGTCACAGTACTTCCCAAGTTGTGGGTTGTAGTTTAAACATCTCCACTACCCATGGAGAGGCACACGCTGATACTTAGTTTTAGAGCCCAATTCCCACTTTCAACCACACACTGGCCTAGTCAAACCATCAGGGAATACACGCAAATGAATTCTATTTAAACCAAGATGCTGATGTCAGTTGGAGGAAATACCCCACCCTCAGGATACTGGAACCCAACCTTGTGTGGTGGGGAGGTTTGAAGCCCCACTCCACGCAGATGAATGGGTGCTCAGGTGTTTCCCTTTATGGAGAATTCATCTAAATATTTCCTCAGTCCATCGGGGGGCACTCGCTACTATTTGGCTTCAAAGCCCCACCCCCATGTTTCTCTCAGAGTCAGTCCAAGGGAAATACTCAAGGATTACTAGCTAAGGGTTTCTATTAGAACCAAGGCACTTCTGTCACCTGAAAGTGCCAGCCCACACTCAGGATACCAAAACACTTCTGCATGTGTGTTCTGGGGGTGGGGATAGTGAGTCCACGCATATTTCAAGGAGCACAGGTATTCATATGTTGTGGTTTTTTGGGTAATAACCTCCAAATCCCATGGAGAAGCACTCGCTAATACTTGGATTTAGAGCCCAACCCACCCTTTCTCTAGCACTCCGTATCAGGCAACCAAACAGGGTAGACATGTTAAGCGATTTTATAAGAACCAAGGCCCTGCTCTCAGTTGGAGGAGGCTGCCCACTCTCAGGATAACTGTGCAAGTGTTCGTGTGTGTGCTGGATGTGGGGAATCAGTGTCCATGCATCTTTATGGGGCACAGGTTTTCCAAGTTTGGGGAAGAAGTTTCAAATCCTCTACTGCCCACAGATATGCACTCGATTATTCTTGGCTTTAGAGCCCATTCCCCACCATCGCTCACTGCTAGGTCTAGGAAAAATCTTAGGGAAGTCAAGCGGAGTTATTCTATTAGAACGCAGGCGCTGCTGTCAGTTGGAGGATCTTCCACACACTCAGGATTCCGGATCCCAGCCTTGTGTGTGGGGAGGTGTGGATACCCAGGCCACACAGATGAATGGGGGCACAGGTGTTCCACATTAGCGTGAAATCCTCTAAGTACTTCCTCAGTAAATCGGTGGGCACTCGTTGCTACTTGGACTTCAAACCAAACCCCCACTTTCCCCCACTCTCCAGCCTAGGCATGCCATCAGGTAAGACATGCTAAGGGATTCAATTAGATACCAGGCGCTGCTGTCAGCTGGAGGAGACTCCCCACACTCAGGATACCTGAACAAGTCTTTCTATCTGTGCTGTTGATGGAGATAAATTGTCCACGCAACTTCATGGGGGCACAGGTATTCCCAGGGAGGGAATATACTTTAAAAACCGCCACTGCCCATAGAGAGGCACTCGCTATTACTTGGATTTAGAGCCCAACCCCCACCTTCGCTCCCATCCTGTCCTTGGAAAACACTCAGGGAAGATAACCTAAGGGATCCTATTAGATCCCAGCTGCTATTGTCAGTTGCAGGAGCCTCCCCACACTCAGGATACCAGAAAACTTCATGTGTGTGCTGGAGGTGGGGAAACAAAGAACACGCATTTTTCAGGGGTCACAGTAATTCCCAAGATGTGGTTGTAGTATAAACATCTCCACTACCCATGGAGAGGCACACGCTGATACTTAGTTATAGAGCCAAAATCCCACTTTCAACCACACACTGGCCAAGCAAACCATCAGGGAAGACAAGCAAAAGGATTCTATAAAACCAAGACGCTGATGTCAGTTGAAGGAACTACCCCACAGTCAGAATACTGGAACAGAACCTTGTGTGGTGGGGAGGTTTGAAGCCCCACTCCACGAAGATGAATGGGTGCTCAGGTGATTCCCTTTATGGAGAATTCACCTAAACACTTCCTCAGTCCATCGGGGGACAGTCGCTACTATTTGGCCTTAAAGCCCAACCCCCAGGTTTCTCTCAGTGTCAGTCCTAGGGAAACACTCAGGGATTACAAGCTAAGGGATTCTATTAGAACCCAGCCGCTTCTGTCACATGAAAGTGCCAGCCCACACTCAGGATACCAGAACACTACTGCATGTGTGTTCTGGTGGTGGGGATACAGAGTCCATGTATTCTTGAAGGAGCACAGGTATTCCCATGTTGTGGGTTTTTGCTTAAAAACCTCCAAATCCCATGGAGAAGCACTCGTTAATACTTGGATTTAGAGCCCAACACACCCTTTCCCCAGCACTCCGTATCAGGCAACCAAACAGCGTAGACAAGTTAAGCGATTTTATAAGAACCAAGGCCCTGCTCTCAGTTGGAGGAGGCTGCCCACTATCAAGATAACTCTGCAAGTGTTCGTGTGTCTGCTGGAGGTGTGGAAACAGACTCCACGGATCTTTATGGGGGCACAGGTGTTTCCAGGTTAGGGATGTAGTTTAAACACCTCCACAAACCATAGAGATGTCATCGCAATTACTTGGTTTCGGAGCCCAAACCACACTTTCCCCCGCACTCCCGCCTAGGCTTTCCATCAGTGAAGACAAGCAAAGGGATTCAATTAGAACCCAGGCGCTGCTGTCAGTTGGAGGAACTTCCCTGCACTCAGAATTCCAGAACACATTCTTAGGTGTGGGAGAGATGTGCAGCCCCACTCCACCCAGATGAATGGAGGAAAAGGTGTTCCGATTCGGGAAAAGACCTCTAAGTACTTCCTCAGTGTATCAGGGGTCACTCACTGCTACTTGGCCTCCAAGCCCAACCCCCAGCTTTCCCTCATGGCCTGGCCTAAAGGAACACTCAGGGAACAGAAGCTAAGGGATACTAATAGAACCCAGGTGCTGCTGTCAGTTTGAGGAACCTCCCCACACTCAGAATACCAGAACATTTCTTCCTGTGTGTGCTGGATGTAGTGAAAGAGTCAAAGCATCATTCAGGGGGCACATTTATTCCATGGCTGTGGGTTGTATGTCAAAAACTCACATCCCATGCATAGGCTCTCGTTAATACTTGGTTTAGAGCCCAACCCCCACTTTCCCCCACTCTCCAGCCTTGGAATGCCATCAGGGAAGGCAAGCAAAGGGATTCTATTAGAACCCAGGCGCTGCTGTCAATTGGAGGATCCTCCCCACAATCTGGATACCTGAACACGTCTCCGTGTGTGTGCTGGTGGTGGGGAAAAAGATTCCACGCAATTTTATGGTTCACAGGTGTACCAAGGTTGGGGATGTAGTTAAACACTTTCACTGCTCATAGAGAGGCACTCGCTATTTCTTTGGTTGAGTGTCCAACCACACCTTCGCTCACAGCCCGGCCTATGGAAACTCTCAGGGAATTCAAGCCAAGTTGATTCTATTAGATCTCAGGTGCTGCTCTCAGTTGGAGGAGCCTCCCCACACTCAGGAGACCAGAAATGTTCTTCATGTGTGTCCTGGAGGTGGGGAAACAAAGTCCACGTTTATTTATTGGATCACAGGTGTTCCCAGGTTGGGCATGTAGGTAAACACTTCCACTGCTCATAGAGAGGCACTCGCTATTACTTTGGTTTAGTGCCCAACCCCACCTTAACTCACATCGCGGCCAATGGAAACAATCAGGGATGTCATTCCAAGAGATTTTATTAGATCCCTGGTGCTGCCGTCAGTTTGAGTAGTCTCCCCACACTTAGGATAGCCGAATAGTTCTTCGTGTGTGTGCTGGAGTTTGGGAAACAAATCTACACATCTTGCAAGGGGCACAGGTATTCACAGGTTGTGGATTGCAGTTTAAAGACCTCCACATCCCGTGGGGATGCCCTCGATTGTACTTGTTTGTCGAGGCTGAACCCCACATATCCCCGCACTCTGGCATAGACAAGTCATCAGGGAAGGCAAACTTATGGATTGTATTAGAACCCAGTCGGTGTTGTCAGCTGGATAATCTTCCCCACACTCAGGATCCGGAATCCATCCTTTAGTGTGGGGGATGTGTGGAGACCCACCCCACGCAGAAGAATGGGGGCACAGGTGTTCCACGTTAGGGAGAATTCCTCAAAATATTTCCTCAGTCCATTGGAGGCACTCGATTCTACTTGGCCTCCAATCCCAACCCCCAGCTTTCCCTCGCAGCCCGGCGTAGGGAAACACACAGGAAATATAAGCTAAGGGGTTTTATTAGAACCCAGGCACTGCTGTCATTTGGAAGATCTTCCCCACTCTCAGGATACCTGAACACATTTTCGTGTGTGTGCTGGAGGTGGTGAAAGAGTGTCCACGCATCTTCCTGAGGGCACAGGTGTTCCCAGGTTTGGATGTAGTTTAAACACCTCCACTGAACATAGAGAGGCACACGCCAATACATGGCTTTAGAGCCCAACACCCACCTAGGCTCAGAGCCCGGCCTAGGAAAACACTGCAGCATGTCAAACATAGGGATTATATTAGATCCCTGGTGCTGCTGTCAGTTGAAGGAGTCTCCCCACACTCAGCATACCAGAACACCACATCGTGTGTGTGCTGAAGGTGGGGAAACATTTTCCTTGCAACTTTCAGGGGGCACAGGTATTCCCAAATATTTGGTTGTAGGTTAAACCACTTCAAATCCCATGGAGAGGCACTCAATTATACTTGGTTTTAGAGCCCAACCCTCACATTCCCCCACACTCCCGCCTACGCTAGCCAACAGTGAAGACAAGTTAATGGATTGTATTAGAACCCAGGCCCTGCTGTCAGTTTTAGTTGTCTTCCCACACTCTGGAAACCTCAACCCGTCTTCGTGTGTGTGCTGGAGTTGTGGAAACAGAGTCGACGCATTTTTGGGGGACACAGTTGTTCCAAGTTTGGGGATGTATTTTAAACACCTCCACTACCCATAGAGAGGCACTCACTATTACTAGACTTTAGTGCCCAACACCCAACTTCGCTCACTTCCTGGCCAATGGAAACACTCAGGGAAAGCAAGCCAAATGATATTATAAGTTCCCAGATGCTGCTGTCATTTGGAGGTGCCTACCCACACTCAGTATACCAGAACTATTCTTCGTGGGTGTGCTGTTGGTGGGGACAGAGAGACCACGCATTTATATGGGGGGCAGGTGTTTAAAGGTTAGGGATGTAGTTTTAAAAACCTCCAATCCCATAGAGAGGCACTCGCTAAAACCTAGCTATAGAGACCAAACCCCACATTAGATCAAAGCCTGGCCTATGTAAACACTCAGGGAACACAAGCTAAGGGATTCTAATAGAACCCAGGAGCTGCTGTCATTTGGAGTATCCTCCCCATGCTCAGGATTCCAGAAACCTTCTTTGTGTGTGTGCTGTTGGTGGAGAAACAGTGTCCACGCATATTCCAGGGGGCAAAGGTATTCCCATGTTGGGGGTTGTTGGTTAAACACCTCAACTTCCCATGGAGAGGCACTCAATAATACTTGGATTTAGAGCCCAAATCCCACTTTGAACCGCACTCCAGCTTATGCAATCCATTAGGGAAGAGAAGATTAAGGATTCTACTAGAACACTGGCACTGCTCTCAGTTGGAGGAACTTTCCCACTCTCAGAATTCCGGAAGCCAACCTTGTGTGTCGGGGAGATGTGGAGCCACAATCCCAGTAGATGAATGGGGTCACTCTTGTTTCCCATTAGGGAGAAGTCCTCTAAATAATTCAATATTCCATCGGGGTCAGTTGCTGCTACTTGGCCTCCAAGCCAAAGTCCCAGATTTCCCTCTCAGCCCGGCCTAGGGAAACACTCAAGGAATACAAGCTAAGGGATTCTATTAGAACCCAGGCGCTGCTGTCATTTGGAGGAGCCTCCCCACAATCAGGATACCTGAGCACGTCTCCGTGTGTGTGCTGGAGGTGGGGAATCAGTGTCCACGCATCTTTATGTGGGGACAGGTGTTTCAAGGTTGGGGAAGAAGTTTCAATTCCTCAACTGCCCACAGTGATGCACTCGCTTATTCTTGGCTTTAGAACCCATTCCCCACCATCGCTCACTGCTAGGTCTAGGAAAAAACTTAGGGAAGTCAAGCTGAGTTATTCTATTAAAACGCAGGCGCTGCTGTCAGTTGGAGGATCTTCCACACACTCAGGATTCCGGATCCCAGCCTTGTGTGTGGGGGAGGTGAGGATACCCATTCCACAGAGATGAATGGGGGCACAGGTGTTCCACATTAGCGTGAAATCCTCTAAGTAATTCCTCAGTAAATCGGTGGGCACTCGTTGCTACTTGGACTTCAAACCCAACCCACACTTTGCCCCACTCTCCAGCCTAGGCATGCCATCAGCTAAGACAAGCTAAGGGATTCTATTAGATACCAGGTGCTGCTGTCAGTTAGAGGAGACTCCCCACACTCAGGATACCTGAACAAGTCTTTCTGTCTGTGCTGTTGTTGGAGATACATAGTCCACGCAACTTTATTGGGGCACAGGTGTTCCAAAGTAGGGAATGAAATTTAAACACCTTCAATGCCCATAGAGAGGCACTCGCTATTACTTGGCTTTAGAGCCCAACCCCCACTTTCGCTCCCATTCCGTCCTTGGAAAACACTCAGGGAAGGTAACCTAAGGGATCCTATTAGAACCTAGATGCTGCTGTCAGTGGGAGGTGCCTCCCCACACTCAGGATACCAGAACAATTCTTCATGTGTGTGCTGTGGTGGGGAAACAGAGTCCACGCGTTTTTCAAGGAGCACAGGTATTCCGAGGTTGTGGGATTTTGGTGAATAATTTCCGCTTCCCATGGAGAAGCACTCGCTAATACTTGGATTTACAGCCCAACCCCCAATTTCCCCCGCACACCGCCCTTGGCAAACCATCATTGAAGACAAGTAAATGTATTGTATTAGAACCCAGGCGCTGCTGTTAGTTGGCGGAACCTCCCCACACTCAAAACATCTGAGCCTGATATCGTGTGTGTGGTGGAGGAGGGAAACTGAGTCCACACATCTTTATGGGGGCACAGGTGTTCCCAGGTTGGGGAGATGCTTTAACCACCTCCACTGCCAAAAGATAGGAACTCGCTAATACTTGGTTTTATAGCACAACCCATTATTTCGCTCAAAATCTGGCAAAGGAAAATAATCAGGGAAGTCAATCTAATGGATCCAATTAGATCCCAGGTGCTATTGTCAGTTGCAGGAACCTCCCCATACTCAGGATACCAGAAAACTTCGTGTGTGTGCTGGAGTTGGGGAAACATAGCAGACGCAATTTTCAGGCGACACAGAAATTCCCAAGTTGTGGATTCTAGTTTAAACATCTCCACTACCCATGGAGAGGCACACGCTAATATTTAGTTTTAGATCCCAAATCATACTTTCAACCACACACTGGCCAAGGCAAACCATCAGGGAAGACAAGCAAAGGGATTCTATTAAAACCAAGACGCTGATGTCAGTTCGAGGAACAACCCCACCCTCAGGATACTGGAACCCAACCTTGTGTGGTGGGGAGATTTGAAGCCCCACTCCACGCAGATGAATGGGTGCTCAGGTGTTTTCCTTAATGGAGAATTCATCTAAATACTTCCACAGTCCTTCGGGGACACTCGCTACTATATGGCCGCAAAGCCCAACCCCCAGGTTTCTCTCACAGTCAGTCCTAGGGAAACACTCAGGGATTACAAGCTAAGGGATTCTATTAGAACCCAGCCGCTTCTGTCACCTGAAATTGCCAGCACACACTCAGGATAGCAGAAAACTTCTTCATGTATGTTCTGGTGGTGGGGATACAGAGTGCATGCTTTTTTCAAGGAGCACAGGTATTTCCATGTTGTGGGGTTTTGGTTAATAACCTCCAAATCCCATGGAGAAGCACTCGCTAATACTTGGATTTAGAGCCCAACCCATTCTTTCTCCAGCACTCCGTATCAGGCAACCAAATAGTGTAGACAAGTTAAGCGATTTTATAAGAACCAAGGCCCTGCTCTCAGTTGGAGGAGGCTGCCCACCCTCAGGATAACTGTGCAAGTGTTCGTGTGTGTGCTGGAGGTGTGGAAACAGACTCCACGGATCTTTATGGGGGCACAGGTGTTCCCAGGTTAGGGATGTAGTTTAAACACCTCCAAAACCATAGAGAGGTCATCGCAAATA
Organism: Vicugna pacos; assembly: GCF_048564905.1. NCBI lineage: Eukaryota > Metazoa > Chordata > Mammalia > Artiodactyla > Camelidae > Vicugna > Vicugna pacos. Next base: position 42,050,359 of record NW_027328741.1, read on the forward strand.
CTTGGTTTCGGAGCCCAAACCACACTTTCCCCCGCACTCCCGCCTAGGCTTTCCATCAGGGAAGACAGGCAAAGGGATTCAATTAGAACCCAGGCGCTGCTGTCAGTTGGAGGAACTTCCCTGCACTCAGAATTCCAGAACACATTCTTAGGTGTGGGAGAGATGTGCAGCCCCACTGCACCCAGATGAATGGAGGAAAAGGTGTTCCGTTTAGGGAGAAGTCCTATAAGCACTTCCTCAGTGGATCAGGGGGCACTCACTGCTACTTGGCCTCCAAGCCCAACCCCCAGCTTTCCCTCATGGCCTGGCCTAATGGAACACTCAGGGAACAGAAGCTAAGGGATACTAATACAACCCAGGTGCTGCTGTCAGTTTGAAGACCCTCCCCACACTCAGAATATCAGAACATTTCTTCGTGTGTGTGCTAGATGTAGGGAAAGAGTCAAAGCATTTTTCAGGGGGCACATTCATTCCATGGTTGTGGGTTGTAGGTTAAAAACCCACATCTCATGCATAGGCTTTCGCTAATACTTAGTTTAGAGCCCAACCCCCACTTTCCCCACTCTCCAGGCTAGGCATGTCATCAGGGAAGGCAAGCTAAGGGATTCTATTAGAACCCAGGCGCTGCTGTCATTTGGAGGAGCCTCCCCACAATCAGGATACCTGAACACGTCTCCGTGTGTGTGCTGGTGGTGGGGAAAAGAATTCCACGCATCTTTATTGTTCACAGGTGTACCAAGGTTGGGGATGTAGTTAAACACTTTCACTGCTCATAGAGAGGCACTCGCTATTACTTTGGTTTAGTGTCCAACCACACCTTCGCTCACAGCCCGGCCTATGGAAACTCTCATGGAATTCAAGCCAAGTGATTCTATTAGATCTCAGGTGCTGCTGTGAGTTGGAGGAGCCTCCCCACACTCAGGATACCAGAAAAGTTCTTCATGTGTGTCCTGGAGGTGGGGAAACAAAGTCCACGTTTATTTATTGGATCACAGGTGTTCCCAGGTAGGGCATGTAGGTAAACACTTCCACTGCTCATAGAGTTGCACTCGCTAATATTTTGGTTTAGTGCCCAACCCCACCTTAACTCACATCGCGGCCAAAGGAAACAATCAGGGATGTCAATCCAAGAGATTCTATTAGATCCCAGGTGCTGCCGTCAGTTTGAGGAGCCTCCCCACACTTAGGATAGCCGAAGAGTTCTTCGTGTGTGTGCTGGAGTTGGGGAAACAGACCTTCACATCTTGCAAGGGGCACAGGTATTCACAGGTTGTGGTTTGCAGTGTAAAGACCTCCACATCCCGTGGAGAGGCACTCGATTGTACTTGTTTGTCGAGGCTGAACCCCACATTACCCCGCACTCTGGCATAGACAAGTCATCAGGGAAGGCAAACATAGGGATTGTATTAGAACCCAGTCGGTGTTGTCAGCTGGATAATCTTCCCCACACTCAGGATCCGGAATCCATCCTTTAGTGTGGGGGATGTGTGGAGACCCACCCCACGCAGAAGAATGGGGGCACAGGTGTTCCACGTTAGGGAGAATTCCTCAAAATATTTCCTCAGTCCATTGGAGGCACTCGATGCTACTTGGCCTCCAATCCCAACCCCCAGCTTTCCCTCGCATTCCGGCGTAGGGAAACACACAGGAAATACAAGCTAAGGGGTTTTATTGGAACCCAGGCACTGCTGTCATTTGGAAGATCTTCCCCACTCTCAGGATACCTGAACACATTATCGTGTCTGTGCTGGAGGTGGTGAAAGAGTGTCCACGCATTTCATGAGGGCACAGGTGTTCCCAGGTTTGGATGTAGTTTAAACACCTCCACTGAACATAGAGAGACACACGCCAATACATGGCTTTAGAGCCCAACACCCACCTAGGCTCAGAGCCCGGCCTAGGAAAACACTGAAGGATGTCAAACATAGGGATTATATTAGATCCCTGGTGCTGCTGTTATTTGAAGGAGTCTCCCCACACTCAGCATACCAGAACACCACATCGTGTGTGTGCTGAAGGTGGGGAGTGTCCTTGCAAATTTCAGGGGGCAGAGGTATTCCCAAATATTTTGTTGTAGGTTAAACCACTTCAAATCCCGTGGAGAGGCACTCAATAATACTTGGTTTTTGAGCACAACCCTCACAATCCCCCACACTCCCGCCTACGCTAGCCAACAGTGAAGACAAGTTAATGGATTGTATTAGAACCCAGGCCCTGCTGTCAGTTGTAGGTGTCTCCCCACACTCTGGAAACCTCCACCCGTCTTCGTGTGTGTGCTGGAGTTGTGGAAACAGAGTCGACGCATTTTTGGGGGGCACAGTTGTTCCAAGTTTGGGGATGTATTTTAAACAACTCCACTGCCCATAGAGAGGCACTCGCTATTACTAGAATTTAGTGCCCAACACCCAACTTCGCTCACTGCCTGGCCAATGGAAACACTCAGGGAAAGCAAGCCAAATGATATTATAAGTTCCCAGTTGCTGCTGTCATTTGGAGGTGCCTACCCACACTCAGTATTCCAGAACTATTCTTCGTGGGTGTGCTGTTGGTGGGGACAGAGAGACCACGCATTTATATGGGGGGCAGGTGTTTAAAGGTTAGGGATGTAGTTTTAAAAACCTCCAATCCCATAGTGAGGCACTCGCTAAAACCTAGCTATAGAGAACAAACCCCACATTAGATCAAAGCCTGGCCTATGTAAACACTCAGGGAACACAAGCTAAGGGATTCTAATAGAACCCAGGAGCTGATGTCATTTGGAGTATCCTCCCCATGCTCAGGATTCCAGAAACCTTCTTCGTGTGTGTGCTGTTGGTGGAGAAACAGTGTCCACGCATATTCCAGGGGGCAAAGGTATTGCCTTGTTGGGGGTTGTTGGTTAAACACCTCAAATTCCCATGGAGAGGCACTCACTAATACTTGGATTTAGAGCCCAAATCCCACTTTGAACCGCACTCCAGCTTATGCAATCCATTAGGGAAGAGAAGCTTATGGATTCTACTAGAACACTGGCACTGCTCTCAGTTGGAGGAACTTTCCCACTCTCAGAATTCCAGAAGCCAACCTTGTGTGGCGGGGAGATGTGGAGCCATAATCCAAGTAGATGAATGGGGTCACACTTGTTTCCCATTAGGGAAGAATCCTCTAAATAATTTCGTATTCCATCGGGGTCAGTTGCTGCTACTTTGCCTCCAAGCCAAACTCCCAGATATCCCTCTCAGCACGGCCTAGGGAAACACTCAAGGAATACAAGCTAAGGGATTCTATTAGAACCCAGGCGCTGCTGTCAGTTGGAGGAACTTCCCTGCAGTCAGAATTCCAGAACACATTCTTAGGTGTGGGAGAGATGTGCAGCCCCACTGCACCCAGATGAATGGAGGTAAAGGTGTTCCGTTTAGGGAGAAGTCCTCTAAGTACTTCCTCAGTGGATCAGGGGGCACTCACTGCTACTTGGCCTCCAAGCCCAACCACCAGGTTTCCCTCATGGCCTGGCCTAAAGGAACACTCAGGGAACAGAAGCTAAGGGATACTAATAGAACCCAGGTGCTGCTGTCAGTTTGAGGAACCTCCCCACACTCAGAATACCAGAACATTTCTTCGCATGTGTGCTGGATGTAGGGAAACAGTCAAAGCATTATTCAGGGGCACATTTATTCCATTTTTGTGGGTTCTATATTAAAATCCCACATCCCATGGATAGGCTCTCGCTAATACTTGGTTTAGAGCCCAACCCCCACTTTCCCGCTCTCTCCAGCCTAGGCATGCCTTCAGGGAAGACAAGCTAAGGGATTCTTTTAGAACCCAGGCGCTGCTGTCATTTGGAGGAGCCTCCCCACAATCAGGATACCTGAGCACGTCTCCGTGTGTGTGCTGGAGGTGGGGAAACAGATTACACGCATCTTTATGGGGCACAGGTGTTCCAAGGTTGGGGAAGTAGTTTAAAACCCTCCACTACCCACAGAGATGCACTCGCTAATACTTGGCTTTAGAGCCCATCCCCCACCATTGCTTACTGCTAGGCCTAGGAAAACACTTAGGGAAGACAAGCTAAGGGATTCTATTAAATCCCAGGTGCTGCTGTCTGTTGGAGGAACCTCCCCACACTCAGAACCCCAGAATACTTCTTCCTGTGTGTGCTGGACGTGGGGAATCATAGCACACGCATTATTCAGGGGTCACAGTAATTCCCAAGTTGTGGGTTGTAGTTTAAACATCTCCACTACCCATGGAGAGGCACACGCTAATACTTAGTTTTAGATCCCAAATCCCACTTTGAACCACACACTGGCCTAGGCAAACCATCAGGGAAGACAAGCAAAGGGATTCTATTAAAACCAAGACGCTGATGTCAGTTGGAGGAACTACCCCACCCTCAGGATACAGGAACCCATCCTGGTGTGGTGGGGAGATTTGAAGCCCCACTCCACGCAGATGAATGGGTGCTCAGGTGTTTCCATTTATGGAGAATTCATCTAAATACTTCCTCAGTCCATCGGGGACACTCGCTACTATTTGGCCTCAAAGCCCAACCCCCAGGTTTCTCTCAGAGTCAGTCCTAGGGAAACACTCAGGGATTACAAGCTAAGGGATTCTATTAGAACCCAGCCGCTTCTGTCACCTGAAATTGCCAGCACACACTCAGGATAGCAGAAAATTTCTTCATGTGTGTTCTGGTGGTGGGGATGCAGTGTCCACGCTTTTTTCCAGGAGCACAGGAATTCCCATGTTGTGGGGTTTAGTTAATAACCTCCAAATCCCATGGAGAAGCACTCGCTAATACTTGGATTTAGAGCCCAACCCACCCTTTCCCCAACACTCCGTATCAGGCAAACAAACAGGGTAGAGAAGTTATGCGATTCTATTAGAACCAAGGCCCTGCTCTCAGTTGGTGGAGGCTGCCCACCCTCAGGATAACTGTTCAAGTGATCGTGTGTGTGCTGGAGGTGTGGAAACAGACTCCACGGATCTTTACGGGTGCACAGGTGTTCCCAGGTTAGGGATGTAGATTAAACACCTCCACAAACCATAGAGCGGTCATCGCAAATACTTGGTTTCGGAGCCCAAACCACACTGTCCCCCGCACTCCCGCCTAGGCTTTCCATCATGGAAGACAAGCAAAGGGATTCAATTAGAACCCAGGCGCTGCTGTCAGTTGGAGGAAATTCCCTGCACTCAGAATTCCAGAACACATTCTTAGGTGTGGGAGAGATGTGCAGCCCCACTGCACCCAGATGAATGGAGGAAAATGTGTTCCGTTTAGGGAGATGTCCTCTAAGTACTTGCTCAATGGATCAGGTGGCACTCACTGCTTCTTTGCCTCCAAGCCCAACCCCCAGCTTTCCCTCATAGCCTGGCCTAAAGGAACACTCAGGGAACAGAATCTAAGGGCTACTAATAGAACCCAGGTGCTACTGTCAGTTTGAGGAACCTCCCCACACTCAGAATACCAGAACAGTTCTTCGCATGTGTGCTGGATGTAGGGAAACAGTCAAAGCATATTTCAGGGGCACATTTATTCCATGGTTGTGGGTTGTAATTTAAAAACCCACATCCCATGGATAGGCTCCCGCTAATACTTGGTTTAGGGACCAACCCCCTCTTGCCCACTCTCTCCAGCCTAGGCATGCCATCAGGGAAGACAAGCTAAGGGATTCTATTAGAACCCAGGCGCTGCTGTCATTTGGAGGAGCCTCCCCACAATCAGGATAACTGAGCACGTCTCCGTGTGTGTGCTGGAGGTGGGGAAACAGATTCCACGCATCTTTATTGGGCACAGGTGTTCCAAGGTTGGGGAAGTAGTTTAAAACTCTCCACTGCCCACAGAGATGCACTCGCTAATACTTGGCTTTAGAGCCCATCCCCCACCATCGCTTACTGCTAGGCCTAGGAATACACTTAGGGAAATCAAGCTAAGGGATTCTATTAAAAGCCAGGTGCTGCTGTCTGTTGGAGGAACCTCCCCACACTCAGAACCCCAGAATACTTCTTCCTGTGTGTGCTGGTGGTGGGGAAACATAGCACTCGCATTTTTAAGGGGGCACAGTTATTCCATTGGTTGTGGGTTGTAGGTCAAACACCCACATCCCATGGATAGGCTCTCGCTAATACTTAGTTTAGAGCCAAATCCCAACTTTCCCCCGCACACCGGCCTTATCAATCCATCATGGAAGACAAGTTAAAGTATTGTATTAGAACACAGGCGCTGCTGTTAGTGGGAAGAACCTCCCCACACTCAAGACATCTGAACCCAATGCCGTGTGTGTGCTGGAGGAGGGAAACAGAGTCCACGCATCTTTCTGGGTGCACAGGTGTTCCCAGGTTGGGGATGTAGTTAAACACTTCCATTGCTCATAGAGAGGCACTCGCTATTACTTTATTTAGTGTCCAACCACACCTTCGCTCACAGCCCGGCATATGGAAACACTCAGGGAAGTCAAGCCAAGTGATTCTATTAGATCTCAGGTGCTGCTGTCAGTGGGAGGAATCTCCCCACACTCAGGATACCAGAAAAGTTCTTCATGTGTGTCCTGGAGGTGGGGAAACAAAGTCCACGTTTATTTATTGGATCACAGTTGTTCCCAGGTTGCGGATGTAGGTAAACACTTCCACTGCTCATAGAGAGGCACTCGCTATTACTTTGGTTTAGTGCCCAACCCCACCTTAACTCACATTGCGGCCAAAGGAATCAATCAGGGATGTCAATCCAAGAGATTCTATTAAATCCCAGGTGCTGCCGTCAGTTTGAGGAGCCTCCCCACACTTAGGATAGCCGAAGAGTTCTTCGTGTGTGTGCTGGATTTGGGGAAACAGATCTACATATCTTGCAAGGGGCACAGGTATTCACAGGTTTTGGATTGCAGTTTAAACTTCTCCACATCCCGTGGAGAGGCACTCGATTGTACTTGTTTGTCAAGGCTGAACCCCACATTCCCCTGCACTCTGGCATAGACAAGTCATCAGGGAAGGCAAACTTAGGGATTGTATTAGAACCCAGTCCCTGTTGTTAGTTGGAGAATCTTCCCCACACTCAGGATCCGGAATCCAGCCTTTAGTGTGGGGGATGTGTGGAGACCCACCCCACGCAGAAGAATGGGGGCACAGGTGTTCCACGTTAGGGAGAATTCCTCAAAATATTTCCTCAGTCCATTGGAGGCACTCGATTCTACTTGGCCTCCAATCCCTACCCCCAGCTTTCCCTCGCAGTCCGGCGTAGGGAAACACACAGGAAATACAAGCTAAGGGGTTTTATTGGAACCCAGGCACTGCTGTCATTTGGAAGATCTTCCCCACTCTCAGGATACCTGAACACATTTTCGTGTGTGTGCTGGAGGTGGTGAAAGTGTGTCCACGCATCTTCATGAGGTCACAGGTGTTCCCAGGTTTGGATGTTGTTTAAACACCTCCACTGAACATAGAGGGGCACACGCTAATACTTGGCTTTAGAGCCCAACCCCCAAATAGGCTCAGAGCCCGGCCTAGGAAAACACTGAAGGATGTCAAACATAGGGATTATATTAGATCCGAGGTGCTGCTGTCATTTGGAGGAGTCTCCCCACACTCAGTATACCAGAACACCACACCTTGTGTGTGCTGAAGGTGGGGAAACAGTGTCCTTGCAACTTTCAGGGGGCACAGGTATTCCCGAATATTTGGTTGTAGGTTAAACCACTTGAAATCTCGTGGAGAGGCACTCAATAATACTTGGTTTTAGAGCCCAACCCTCACATTCCCCCGCACTCCCGCCTAGGCTAGCCATCAGTGAAGACAAGTTAATGGATTGTATTAGAACCCAGGCCCTGCTGTCAGTTGTAGGTGCCTCCCCACACTCAGGAAACCTCAACCCGTCTTCGTGTGTGTGCTGGAGTTGGGGAAACAGAGTCGACGCATTTCTTGGGGGGCACAGTTGTTCCAAGTTTGGGGATGTATTTTAAACACCTCCACTGCCCAGAGAGAGGCACTCGCTATTACAAGTCTTTAGTGCCCAACACCCAACTTCGCTCACAGCCTGGCCAATGGAAACACTCAAGGAATGCAAGCCAAATGATATTATAAGTTCCCAGTTGCTGATGTCATTTGGAGGTGCCTACCCACACTCAGTATACCAGTACTATTCTTCGTGGGTGTGCTGGAGGTGGGGAAAGAGAGACCACACATTTATATGGGGGGCAGGTGTTTAAAGGTTAGGGGTGTACTTTTAAAAACCTCCATGCCCATAGATAGGCACTCGTTAAAACCTAGCTATATAGACCAAACCCCACATTAGATCAAAGCCTGGCCTATGTAAACACTCAGGGAACACAAGCTAAGGGATTCTAATAGAACCCAGGTGCTGCTGTCTTTTGGAGTAGCCTCCCAATGCTCAGGATTCCAGAAAACTTCTTCGTGTGTGTGCTGTTGGTGGAGAAACAGTGTCCACGCATATTCCAGGGGGCAAAGGTATTCCCTTGTTGGGGGTTGTTGGTTAAACACCTCAAATTCCCATAGAGAGGCACTCACTAATACTTGAATTTAGAGCCCAAATCCCACTTTGAACTGCACTCCAGCTTATGCAATCCATCAGGGAAGAGAAGCTTATGGATTCTACTAGAACACTGGCACTGCTCTCAGTTGGAGGAACTTTCCCACTCTCAGAATTCCGGAAGTCAACCTTGTGTGGCGGGGACATGTGGAGCCATAATCCAAGTAGATGAATGGGGTCACACTTGTTTCCCATTAGGGAGAAGTCCTATAAATAATTCCATATTCCATCGGGGGGCAGTTGCTGCTACTTGGCCTCCAAGCCAAAGTCCCAGATTTCCCTCTCAGCCCGGCATAGGGACACACTCAAGGAATATAAGCTAAGGGATTCTATTAGAACCCAGGCGCTGCTGTCATTTGGAGGAGCCTCCCCACAATCAGGATACCTGAGCACGTCTCCGTGTGTGTGCTGGAGGTGGGGAATCAGAGTCCACGCATCTTTATGGGGGCACAGGTGTTCCAAGGTTGGGGAAGAAGTTTCAAATCCTCCACTGCCCACAGAGATGCACTCGCATTTTCTTGGCTTTAGAGCCCATTCCCCACCATCGCTCACTGCTAGGTCTAGGAAAATACTTAGGGAAGTCAAGCTGAGTTATTCTATTAGAACGCAGGCGCTGCTGTCAGTTGGAGGATCTTCCACACACTCAGGATTCCGGATCCCAGACTTGTGTGTGGGGGAGGTGTGTATACCCAGCCCAAACAGATGAATGGTGGCACAGGTGTTCCACATTAGCGTGAAATCCTCTAAGTACTTCCTCAGTAAATCGGGGGGCACTCGTTGCTACTTGGACTTCAAACCCAACCCCCACTTTCCCCCACCCTCCAGCCTAGGCATGCCATCAGGTAAGACAAGCTAAGGGATTCTATTAGAACTCAGGCACTGCTGTCAGTTGGAGGAGGCTCCCCACACTCAGGATACCTGAACAAGTCTTTGTGTGTGTGCTGTTGTTGGAGATACATAGTCCACGCAAATTTAAGGGGGCACAGGTTTTCCCAGGGAGGGAATGTACTTTAAACACCTCCACTGCCCATAGAGAGGCACTCGCTATTACTTGGATTTAGAGCACAACCCCCACCTTCGCTCCCATCCCGTCCTTGGAAAAGAATCAGGGTAGATATCCTATGGGAACCTATTACATCCCAGATGCTGCTGTCAGTGGAAGGTGCCTCCCCACACTCAGTATACCAGAACAATTCTTCATGTGTGTGCTGGAGGTGGGGAAACAGAGTCCACGCATTTTTCAAGGAGCACAGGTATTCCCAGGTTGTGGGATTTGGTGAATAATTTCCACTTCCCATGGAGAAGCACTCGCTAATACTTGGATTTACAGCCTAACAGCCAATTTTCCCCGTACTCCGCCCTTGGCAATCCATCATTGAAGACAAGTAAATGTATTGTATTAGAACCCAGGCGCTGCTGTTAGATGGAGGAACCTCCCCACACACCAAATATCTGAGAGAGATATCGTGTGTGTGCTGGTGTAGGGAAACTGAGTCCACACGTATTTATGGGGGCACAGTTGTTCCCAGGTTGGGGATATACTTTAACCACCTCCACTGCCAAAAGATAGGAGCTCGCTAATACTTGGTTTTAGAGCACAACCCATAACTTCGCTCAAAACCCGGCCAAGGAAAATACTCAGGGAAGTCAATCTTATGGATCCAATTAGATCCCAGCTGCTATTGTCAGTTGCAGGAGCCTCCCCACACTCAGGATACCAGAAAACTTCGTGTGTGTACTGGAGTTGGGGAAACAAAAAACACGCATTTTTCAGGGGTCACAGTAATTCCCAAGTTGTGGGTTGTCGTTTAAACATCTCCACTACCCATGGAGAGGCACACGCTGATACTTAGTTTTAGAGCCCAAATCCCACTTTCAACCACACACTGGCCTAGGCAAACCATCAGGGAAGACAAGCAAAGAGATTCTAATAAAACCAAGAGGTTGATATCAGTTGGAGGAACTACCCCACACTCAGGATACTGGAACCCAACCTTGTGTTGTGGGGAGGTTTGAAGCTCCACTCCACGCAGATGAATGGGTGCTCAGGTGTTTCCATTTATGGAGAATTCATCTTAATACTTCCTCAGTCCATCGGGGACACTCGCTACTATTTGGCCTCAAAGCCCAACCCCCAGGTTTCTCTCAGAGTCAGTCCTAGGGAAACACTCAGGGATTACAAGCTAAGGGATTCTATTAGAACCCAGCCGCTTCTGTCACCTGAAAGTGCCAGCCCACACTCAGGATACCAGAACACTTCTTCATGTGTGTTCTGGAGGTGGGAATACAGAGTCCACGCATTTTTCAATGAGCACAGGTATTCCCAAGTTGTGGGTTTTTGGTTAATATCCTCCAAGTCCCATGGAGAAGCTCTCGCTAATACTTGGATTTAGAGCCCAACCCACCCTTTCCCCAGCACCCCGTATCAGGCAACCAAACAGGGTAGACAATTTAAGCGATTTTATAAGAACCAAGGCCCTGCTCTCAGTTGGAGGAAGCTGCCGACCCTCAGGATAACTGTTCAAGTGATCGTGTGTGTGCTGGAGGTGTGGAAACAGTCTCCAAGGATCTTTACTGGGGCACAGGTGTTCCCAGGTTAGGGATGTAGATTAAACACCTCCACAAACCATAGAGAGGTCATCGCAAATACTTGGTTTCGGAGCCCAAACCACACTGTCCCCCGCACTCCCGCCTAGGCTTTCCATCAGGGAAGACAAGCAATGGGATTCAATCAGAACCCAGGCGCTGCTGTCAGTTGGATGAACTTCCCTGCACTCAGAAATCCAGAACACATTCTAAGGTGTGGGAGAGATGTGCAGCCCCACTGCACCCAGATGAATGGAGGAAATGGTGCTCCGTTTAGGGAGAATTCCTCTAAGCACTTCCTCAATGGATCAGGGGGCACTCACTGCTACTTGGACTCCAAGCCCAACCCCCAGCTTTCCCTCATGGCCTGGCCTAAAGGAACACTCAGGGAACAGAAGCTAAGGGATACTAATAGAATCCAGGTGCTGCTGTCAGTTTGAGGGACTTCCCCACACTCAGAATACCAGAACACATCTTCGTGTGTGTGCTGGATGTAGGGAAAGAGTCAAAGAATCTTTCAGGGGGCACATTTATTCCATGGTTGTGGGTTGTGTGTTAAAAACCCACATCCCATGGATAGGCTCTCGCTAATACTTGGTTTAGAGCCCAACCCCCACTTTCCCCCACTCTCCAGCCTACGCATGCCATCAGGGAAGACATGCTAAGGGATTCTATTAGAACCCAGGCGCTGCTGTCATTTGGAGGAGCCTCCCCAATATCAGGATACCTGAGCAGTCTCCGTGTGTGTGCTGGCGGTGGGGAAACTGATTCCACGCATATTTATGGGGCACAGGTGTTCCAAGGTTGTGGAAGTAGTTTAAAACCCTCCACTACCCACAGAGATGCACTCGCTAATACTTGGCTTTAGAGCCCATCCCCCACCATCGCTTACTGCTAGGCCTAGGAAAACACTTAGGGAAGTCAAGTTAAGGGATTCTATTAAATCCCAGGTGCTGCTGTCTGTTGGAGGAACCTCCCCACACTCAGAACCCCAGAACACTTCTTCCTGTGTGTGCTGGACGTGGGGAAAGAGCACACGCACTTTTCAGGCGTCACAGAAATTCCCAAGTTGTGGGATGTAGTTTAAACATCTCCACTGCCCATGGAGAGGCACACGTTAATACTTAGTTTTAGATCCCAAATCCCACTTTCAACCACACACTGGCCTAGTCAAACCATCAGGGAAGTCAAGCAAAGGGATTCTATTAAAACCAAGACGCTGATGTCAGTTGGAGGAACTACCCCACGCTCAGGATACTGGAACACAACCTTGTGTGGTGGGGAGATTTGAAGCCCCACGCCAAGCAGATGAATGGGTGCTCAGGTGTTTCCCTTTATGGAGAATTCATCTAAATACTTCCTCATTCCTTCGGGGACACTCGCTACTATTTGGCCAAAAAGCCCAAACCCCAGGTTTCTCTCAGAGTCAGTCCTAGGGAAACACTCAGGGATTACAAGCTAAGGGATTCTATTAGAACCCAGCCGCTTCTGTCACCTGAAATTGCCAGCCCACACTCAGGATAGCAGAAAACTTTTTCATGTGTGTTCTGGTGGTGGGGATACAGAGTCCACGCTTTTTTCAAGGAGCGCAAGTATTCCCATGTTGTGGGTTTTTGGTTAATAACCTCAAATCTCATGGAGAAACACTCGCTAATACTTGGATTTGAAGCCCAACCCAACCTTTCCACAGCACTCCGTATCAGGCAACCAAACAGGGTAGACAAGTTAAGCGATTTTATAAGAACCAAGGCCCTGCTCTCAGTTGGAGGATGCTGCCCACTCTCAGGATAAATGTGCAAGTGTTCGTGTGTGTGCTGGAGGTGTGGAAACAGACTCCACGGATCTTTATGGGGGCACAGGTGTTCCCAGGTTAGGGATGTAGTTTAAACACCTCCACAAACCATAGAGAAGTCATCGCAAATACTTGGTTTCGGAGCCCAAACCACACTGTCCCCCGCACTCCCGCCTAGGCATTCCATCAGGGAAGAGAAGCAAAGGGATTCAATTAGAACCCAGGAGCTGCTGTCAATTGGAGGAACTTCCAGGCACTCAGAATTCCAGAACATATTCTTAGGTGTGGGAGAGATGTGCAGCCCCACTGCACCCAGACGAATGGAGGAAAAGGTGTTTCATTTAAGGAGAAGTTCTCTAAGTACTTCCTCAATGGATCAGGGGGCACTCACTGCTACGTGGCCTCCAAGCCCAACCCCCAGCTTTCCCTCATGACCTGGCCTAAAATAACACTCAGTGAACAGAAGCTAAGGGATACTAATAGAACCCAGGTGCTGCTGTTAGTTTGAGGAACGTCCCCACACTCAGAACCCCGGAACACTTCTTCCTGTGTGTGCTGGACGTGGGGAAACAGCACACGCTTTTTTCAGGGGTCACAGTAATTCCCAAGTTGTGGGTTGTAGTTTAAACATCTCCACTACCCATGGAGAGGCACACGCTAATACTTAGTTTTAGATCCCAAATCCCACTTTCAACCACACACTGGCCAAGTCAAACCATCAGGGAAGACAAGCAAAGGGATTCTATTAAAACCAAGACGCTGATGTCAGTTGGATTAGCTACCCCACCCTCAGGATACTGGAACACATCATTGTGTGGTGGGAAGATTTGAAGCCCCAATCCACGCAGATGAATGGGTGCTCAGGTGTTTCACTTTATGGAGAATTCATCTAAACACTTCCTCAGTCCATCGGGGACACTCGCTACTATTTGGCCTCAAAGCCCAACCCCCAGGTTTCTCTCAGAGTCCGTCCTAGGGAAACACTCAGGTATTACAAGCTAAGGGATTCTATTAGAACCCACCCACTTCTTTCACCTGAAAGTGCCAGCCCACACTCAGGATAGCAGAAAACTACTTCATGTGTTTTCTGGTGGTGGGGTTACAGAGTCAATGATTTTTTCAAGGAGCACAGGTATTCCCATTTTGTGGGGTTTTGGTTAATAAACTCCAAATCCCATGGAGAAGCACTCGCTAATACTTGGAATTAGGGCCCAAAGCACCCTTTTCCCAGCACTCCGTATCAGGCAACCAAAAAGGGTAGACAAGTTAAGCGATTTTATAAGAACCAAGGCCCTGCTCTCAGTTGGAGGAGGCTGCCCACTCTCAGGATAAATGTGCAAGTGTTCGTGTGTGTGCTGGAGTTGTGGAAACAGACTCCACGGATCTTTATGGGGCACAGGGGTTCCCAGGTTACGGATGTAGTTTAAACACCTCCACAAACCATAGAGAGGTCATCGCAAATACTTGGTTTTGGAGCCCAAACCACACTGTCCCCCGCACTCCCGCCTAGGCTTTCCATCAGGGAAGACAAGCAAAGGGATTCAATTAGAACCCAGGCGCTGCTGTCAGTTGGAGGAACTTCCCTGCACTCAGAATTCCAGAACACATTCTTAGGTGTGGGAGAGATGTGCAGCCCCACTGCACCCAGATGAATGGAGGAAAAGGTGTTCCGTTTAGGGAGAAGTCCTCTAAGTACTTCTTCAGTGGATCAGGGGGCACTCACTGCTACTTGGCCTCCAAGCCCAACCCCCAGCTTTCCCTCATGGCCTGGCCTAAAAGAACACTCAGGGAACAGATGCTAAGGGATACTAATTGAATCCAGGTGCTGCTGTCAGTTTGAGGAACTTCCCCACACTCAGAATACCAGAACACATCTTCGTGTGTGTGCTGGATGTAGGGAAACAGTCAAAGCATTTTTCAGGGGGCACATTTATCCATGGTTGTGGGTTGTGGGTTAAAAACCCACATCCCATGGATAGGCTCTCGCTAATACTTGGTTTAGAGCCCAACCCCCATTTTCCCCACTCTCCAGCTTGGCATGCCATCAGGGAAGACAAGGTAAGGGATTCTTTTAGAACTCAGGCGCTGCTGTCATTTGGAGGAGCCTCCCCAATATCAGGACACCTGAGCACGTCTCCGTGTGTGTGCTGGAGGTGGGGAAACAGATACCACGCATCTTTATGGGGCACAGGTGTTCCAAGGTTGGGGAAGTTGTTTAAAACCCTCCACTAACCACAGAGATGCACTCGCTAATACTTGGCTTTAGAGCCCATCCCCCACCATCGCTTAATGCTAGGCCTAGGAAAACACTTAGGGAAGTCAAGCTAAGGGATTCTATTAAAACCCAGGTGCTGCTGTCTTTTGGAGGAACTTCCCCACACTCAGAACCCCAGAACACTTCTTCCTGTGTGTGCTGGACGTGGGGAAATAGCACACGCATATTTCAGGGGTCAGTGTAATTCCCAAGTTTTGGGTTGTAATTTAAACATCTCCAATACCCATGGAGAGGCACACGCTAATACTTAGTTTTAGATCCCAAATCCCACTTTCAACCACACACTGGCCTAGGCAAACCATCAGGGAAGGCAAGCAAAGGGATTCTATTAAAACCAAGACCCTGATGTCAGTTGGAGGAACTACCCCACCCTCAGGATACTGGAACCCAACCTTGACTGGTGGGGAAATTTGAAGCCCCACTCCACGCAGATGAATGGGTGC
Source organism: Vicugna pacos (assembly GCF_048564905.1). Classification (NCBI taxonomy): domain Eukaryota; kingdom Metazoa; phylum Chordata; class Mammalia; order Artiodactyla; family Camelidae; genus Vicugna; species Vicugna pacos. The sequence goes on from NW_027328741.1 coordinate 42,065,973, forward strand.
TCAGGTGTTTCCCTTTATGGAGAATTCATCTAAATACTTCCTCAGTCCATCGGGGACACTCGCTACTATTTGGCCTCAAAGACCAACCCCCAGGTTTCTCTCACAGTCAGTCCAAGGGAAACACTCCGGGATTACAAGCTAAGTGATTCTATTAGAACCCAGCCGCTTCTGTCACCTGAATTTGCCAGCCCACACTCTGGATAGCAGAAAACTTCTTCATGTGTGTTCTGGTGGTGGGGATACAGAGTCCACGCTTTTTTCAAGGAGCACATGTATTCCCATGTTGTGGGTTTTTGGTTAATAACCTCCAAATCTCATGGAGAAGCACTCGCTAATACTTGGATTTGGAGCCCAACCCAAACTTTCCCCAGCACTCCGTATCAGGCAACCAAACAGGGTAGAAAAGTTAAGCGATTTTATAAGAACCAAGGCCCTGCTCTCAGTTGGAGGAGGCTGCCCACTCTCAGGATAACTGCAAGTGTTCGTGTGTGTGCTGGAGGTGTGGAAACAGGCTACACGGATCTTTATGGGGGCACAGGTGTTCCCAGGTTAGGGATGTAGTTTAAACACCTCCACAAACCATAGAGAGTTCATCGCAATTACTTGGTTTCGGAGCCCAAACCACACTGTCCCCCGCACTCCCGCCTAGGCTTTCCATCAGGGAAGACAAGCAAAGGGATTCAATCAGAACCCAGTCGCTGCTGTCAGTTGGAGGAACTTCCCTGTACTCAGAATTCCAGAACACATTTTTAGGTGTGGGAGAGATGTGCAGCCCCACTGCACCCAGATGTATGGAGAAAAAGGTGTTCCGTTTTGGGAGAAGTCCTCTAAGTATTTCCTCAGTGGATCAGGGGGCAGTCACTGCTACGTGGCCTCCAAGCCCAACCCCCAGCTTTCCCTCATGACCTGGCCTAAAATAACACTCAGTGAACAGAAGCTAAGGGATACTAATAGAACCCAGGTGCTGCTGTCAGTTTGAGGAACGTCCCCACACTCAGAACCCCGGAACACTTCTTCCTGTGTGTGCTGGACGTGGGGAAACAGCACACGCTTTTTTCAGGGGTCACAGTAATTCCCAAGTTGTGGGTTGTAGTTTAAACATCTCCACTACCCATGGAGAGGCACACGCTAATACTTAGTTTTAGACCCCAAATCCCACTTTCAACCACACACTGGCCTAGTCAAACCATCAGGGAAGACAAGCAAAGGGATTCTATTAAAACCAAGACGCTGATGTCAGTTGGATTAGCTACCCCACCCTCAGGATACTGGAACACAACATTGTGTGCTGGGAAGATTTGAAGCCCCAATCCACGCAGATGAATGGGTGCTCAGGTGTTTCACTTTATGGAGAATTCATCTAAACACTTCCTCAGTCCATCGGGGACACTCGCTACTATTTGGCCTCAAAGCCCAACCCCCAGGTTTCTCTCAGAGTCCGTCCTAGGGAAACACTCAGGGATTAAAAGCTAAGGGATTCTATTAGAACCCACCCACTTCTGTCACCTGAAAGTGCCAGCCCACACTCAGGATAGCAGAAAACTACTTCATGTGTTTTCTGGTGGTGGGGTTACAGAGTCCATGATTTTTTCAAGGAGCACAGGTATTCCCATTTTGTGGGGTTTTGATTAATAATCTCCAAATCCCATGGAGAAGCACTCGCTAATACTTGGATTTAGAGCCCAACCCACCCTTTCCCCAGCACTCCGTATCAGGCAACCAAACAGTGTAGACAAGTTAAGCGATTTTATAAGAACCAAGGCCATGCTCTCAGTTGGAGGAGGCTGCCCACTCTCAGGATAACTGTGCAAGTGTTCGTGTGTGTGCTGGAGGTGTGGAAACACCCTCCACGGATCTTTATGGGGGCACAGGTGTTCCCAGGTTAGGGATGTACTTTAAACACCTCCACAAACCATAGAGAGGTCATCGCAAATACTTGGTTTCGGAGCCCAAACCACACTGTCCCCCGCACTCCCGCCTAGGCTTTCCATCAGGGAAGACAAGCAAAGGGATTCAATCAGAACCCAGGCGCTGCTGTCAGTTGGAGGAACTTCCCTGCACTCAGAATTCCAGAACACATTCTTAGGTGTGGGAGATATGTGCACCCCACTGCACCCAGATGAATGGAGGAAAAGGTGTCCCGTTTAGGGAGAATTCCTCTAAGTACTAACTCAATGGATAGGGGGCACTCACTGCTACTTGGCGTCCAAGCCCAACCCCCAGATTTCCCTCATGGCCTGGCCTAAAAGTACACTCAGGGAACAGAAACTAAGGGATACTAATAGAATCCAGGTGCTGCTGTCAGTTTGAGGAACTTCCCCACACTCAGAATACCAGAACAATTCTTCGTGTGTGTGCTGGATGTAGGGAAACAGTCAAAGCATCTTTCAGGGGGCACATTTATTCCATGGTTGTGGGTTGTAGGTTAAAAACCCACATCCCATGGATAGGAAACGCTAATACTTGGTTTAGAGCCCAACCCCCACTTTCCCCCCTCTCCAGCCTAGGCATGCCATCAGGGAAAACAAGCTAAGGGTTCCTTTTGAACCCAGGCGATGCTGTCATTTTGAGGAGCCTCCCCACAATCAGGATACCTGAGCACGTCTCCGTGTGTGTTCTGGAGGTGGGGAAACAGATTCCACGCATCTTTATGGGGCACAGGTTTCCCAAGGTTGGGGAAGTAGTTTAAAACCCTCCACTGCCCACAGAGTTGCACTCGCTAATTCTTGGCTTTAGAGCCCATCCCCCACCATCGCTTACTGCTAGGCCTAGGAAAACACTTAGGGAAGTCAAGCTAAGGGATTCTATTAAAACCCAGTGCTGCTGTCTGTTGGAGGAACATCTCCACACTCAGAACCCCAGAACACTTCTTTCTGTGTGTGCTGGACGTGGGGAAATAGCACACGCATTTCTCAGGGGTCGCAGTAATTCCCAAGTTGTGGGTTGTAGTTTAAACATCTCCAATACCCATGGAGAGGCACACGCTAATACTTAGTTTTAGATCCCAAATCCCACTTTCAACCACACACTGGCCAAGTCAAACCATCAGGGAAGACAAGCAAAGGGATTCTATTAAAACCAAGACGCTGATGTCAGTTGGATTAGCTACCCCACCCTCAGGATACTGGGACACAACATTGTGTGGTGGGAAGATTTGAAGCCCCAATCCACGCAGATGAATGGGTGCTCAGGTGTTTCACTTTATGGAGAATTCATCTAAACACTTCCTCAGTCCATCGGGGACACTCGCTACTATTTGGCCTCAAAGCCCAACCACTAAGTTTCTCTCAGAGTCAGTCCTAGGGAAACACTCTGGGATTACAAGCTAAGGAATTCTGTTAGAACCCACCCGCTTCTGTCACCTGAAATTGCCAGCCCACACTCAGGATAGCAGAAAACTTCTTCATGTGTATTCTGGTGGTGGGGATAAAGAGTCCACGCATTTTTCAAGGAGCACAGGTATTCCCATGTTGTGGGTTTTTGGTTAATAACCTCCAAATCCCATGGAGAAGCACTCGCTAATACTTGGATTTAGAGCCCAACCCACCCTTTCCCCAGCACTCTGTATCATGCAACCAAACAGGGTAGACAAGTTAAGCGATTTTATAAGAACCAAGGCCATGCTCTCAGTTGGAGGATGCTGCCCATTATCACGATAACTGTGCAAGTGATCGTGTGTGTGCTGGAGGTGTGGAAACAGACTCCACGGATATTAATGGGGGCACAGGTGTTCCCAGGTTAGGGATGTAGTTTAAACACCTCCAGAAACCATAGAGAGGTCATCGCAAATACTTGGTTTCGGAGCCCAAACCACACTGTCCCCCGCACTCCCGCCTAGGCTTTCCATCAGGGAAGACAAGCAAAGGGATTCAATCAGAACCCAGGCGCTGCTGTCAGTTGGAGGAACTTCCCTGCACTCAGAATTCCAGAACACATTCTTAGGTGTGGGAGAGATGTGCAGCCCCACTGCACCCAGATGAATGGAGAAAAAGGTGTTCCGTTTAGGGAGAAGTCCTCTAAGTACTTCCTCAGTGGATCAGGGGGCACTCACTGCTACGTGGACTCCAAGCCCAACCCCCAGCTTTCCCTCATGGCCTGGCCTAAAAGAACACTCAGGGAACAGAAGCTAAGGGATACTAATAGAATCCAGGTGCTGCTGTCAGTTTGAGGAAACTCCCCACACTCAGAATACCAGAACACTTTTTCGCGTGTGTGCTGGATGTAGGGAAACAGTCAAAGCATCTTTCAGGGGGCACATTTATTCCATGGTTTTGGGTTGTAGGTTAAAAACCCACATCCCATGGATAGGCTCTAGCTAATACTTGGTTTAGAGCCCAACCCCCACTTTCCCCCACTCTCCAGCCTAGGCATGCCATCAGGGAAGTCAAGCTAAGGGATTATTTTAGAACCCAGGTGCTGCTGTCATTTAGAGGAGCCTCCCCACAATCAGGATAACTGTGCAAGTATTTGTGTGTGTGCTGGAGGTGGGAAACAGACTCCACGGATCTTTATGGGGGCACAGGTGTTCCCAGGATTAGGGATGTAGTTTAAACACCTCCACAAACCATAGAGAGGTCATCGCAAATACTTTGTATCGGAGCCCAAACCACACTCTCCCCCGCACTCCCGCCTAGGCATTCCATCATGGAAGACAAGCAAAGGGATTCAATTAGAACCCATGCGCTGCTGTCAATTGGAGGAACTTCCCGGCACTCAGAATTCGAGAACACATTTTTAGGTGTGGGAGAGATGTGCAGCCCCACTGCACCCAGATGAATGGAGGAAAAGGTGTTCCGTTTAGGGAGAATTCCTCTAAGTACTTCCTCAATGGATCAGCGGGCACTCACTGCTACGTGGCCTCCAAGCACAACCCCCAGCTTTCCCTCATGACCTGGCCTAAAATAACACTCAGTGAACAGAAGCTAAGGGATACTAATAGAACCCAGGTGCTGCTGTCAGTTTGAGGAACGTCCCCACACTCAGAACCCCGGAACACTTCTTCCTGTGTGTGCTGGACGTGGGGAAACAGCACACGCTTTTATCAGGGGTCACAGTAATTCCCAAGTTGTGGGTTGTAGTTTAAACATCTCCACTACCCATGGAGAGGCACACGCTAATACTTAGTTTTAGATCCCAAATCCCACTTTCAACCACACACTGGCCTAGTCAAACCATCAGGGAAGACAAGCAAAGGGATTCTATTAAAACCAAGACGCTGATGTCAGTTGGATTAGCTACCCCACCCTCAGGATACTGGAACACAACATTGTGTGGTGGGAAGATTTGAAGCCCCAATCCACGCAGATGAATGGGTGCTCAGGTGTTTCACTTTATGGAGAATTCATCTAAACACTTCCTCAGTCCATCGGGGACACTCGCTACTATTTGGCCTCAAAGCCCAACCCCCAGGTTTCTCTCAGAGTCCGTCCTAGGGGAACAGTCAGGGATTACAAGCTAAGGGATTCTATTAGAACCCACCCACTACTGTCACCTGAAAGTGCCAGCCCACACTCAGGATAGCAGAAAACTACTTCATGTGTTTTCTGGTGGTGGGGTTACAGAGCCCATGATTTTTTCAAGGAGCACAGGTATTCCCATTTTGTGGGGTTTTGGTTAATAAACTCCAAATCCCATGGAGAAGCACTCGCTAATACTTGGAATTAGGGCCCCACCCACCCTTTTCCCAGCACTCCGTATCAGGCAACCAAACAGGGTAGACAAGTTAAGCGATTTTATAAGAACCAAGGCCCTGCTCTCATTTGGAGGAGGCTGCCCACTCTCAGGATAACTGTGCAAGTGTTCGTGTGTGTGCTGGAGGTGTGGAAACACACTCCACTGTTCTTTATGTGGGCACAGGTGTTCCCAGATTAGGGATGTAGTTTAAACACCTCCACAAACCATAGAGAGGTCATCGCAAATACTTGGTTTCGGAGCCCAAACCACACTGTCCCCCGCACTCCCGCCTAGGCTTTCCATCAGGGAAGACAAGCAAAGGGATTCAATTAGAACCCAGGCGCTGCTGTCAGTTGGAGGAACTTCCCTGCACTCAGAATTCCAGAACACATTCTTAGGTGTGGGAGAGATGTGCAGCCCCACTGCACCCAGATGAATGGAGGAAAAGGTGTTCAGTTTAGGGAGAAGTCCTCTACGTACTTCTTCAATGGATCAGGGGGCACTCAATGCTACGTGGCCTCCAAGGCCAACCCCCAGCTTTCCCTCATTTCCTGGCCTAAAAGAACACTCAGGGAACAGATGCTAAGGGATACTAATTGAATCCAGGTGCTGCTGTCAGTTTGAGGAACTTCCCCACACTCAGAATACCAGAACACATCTTCGTGTGTGTGCTGGATGTAGGGAAACAGTCAAAGCATCTTTCAGGGGGCACATTTATCCATGGATGTGGGTTGTAGGTTAAAAACCCACATCCCATGGATAGGCTCCCGCTAATACTTGGTTTAGAGCCCAACCCCCACTTTCCCCCGCACTCCCGCCTAGGCTTTCCATCAGGGAAGACAAGCTAAGGGATTCTTTTAGAACCCAGGCGCTGCTGTCATTTGGAGGAGCCTCCCCACTCTCAGGATACCTGAGCACGTCTCCGTGTGTGTGCTGGAGGTGGGGAAACAGATTCCACGCATCTTTATGGGGCACAGGTGTTCCAAGGTTGGGGAAGTAGTTTAAAACCCTCCACTACCCACAGAGTTGCACTCGCTAATACTTGGCTTTAGAGCCAATCCCCCACCATCACTTACTGCTAGGCCTAGGAAAACACTTAGGGAAGTCAAGCAAAGGGATTCTATTAAAACCCAGGTGCTGCTTTCTTTTGGAGGAACCTCCCCACACTCAGAACCCCAGAAATCTTCTTCCTGTGTGTGCTGGACGTGGGGAAACATAGCACACGCATTTTTCAGGGGTCACAGTAATTCCCAAGTTGTGGGTTGTAGTTTAAACATCTCCACTACCCATGAAGAGGCACAAGCTGATACTTAGTTTTAGAGCCCAATTCCCACTTTCAACCACACACTGGCCTAGGCAAACCATCAGGGAAGACAAGCAAAGGGATTCTATTAAAACCAAGACGCTGATGTCAGTTGGAGGAAATACACCACCCTCAGGATACTATAACCCAACCTTGTGTGGTGGGGAGGTTTTAAGCCACACTCCACGCAGATGAATGGGTGCTCAGGTGTTTCCCTTTATGGAGAATTCATCTACATACTTCCTCAGTCCATCAGGGGGCACTCGCTACTATTTCGCCTCAAAGCCCAACCCCCAGGTTTCTCTCAGAGTCAGTCCAAGGGAAATACCCAGGGATTACAAGCTAAGGGATTCTATTAGATCCCAGCCGCTTCTGTCACCTGAAATTGCCAGCCCACACTCAGGATAGCAGAAAACTTCTGCATGTGTGTTCTGGGGGTGGGGATACAGGGTCCACGCATATTTCAATGAGCACAGTTATTCCCATTTTGTGGGTTTTTGCATAATAACCTCCAAATCCCATGGAGAAGCACTCGCTAATACTTGGATTTAGAGCCCAACCCACCCTTTCCCCAGCACTCTGTTTCAGGGAACCAAACAGGGTAGACAAGTTAAGCGATTTTATAAGAACCAAGGCCCTGCTCTCAGTTGGAGGAGGCTGCCCACTCTCAGGATAACTGTGCAGGTGTTCGTGTGTGTGCTGGATGTGTGGAAACAGACTCCACGGATCTTTTTGGGGGCACAGGTGTTCCCAGGTTAGGGATGTAGTTTAAACACCTCCACAAACCATAGAGAGGTCATCGCAAATACTTGGTTTCGGAGCCCAAACCACACTTTCCCCCTCACTCCCGCTTAGGCTCTCCATCAGGGAAGACAAGCAAAGGGATTCAATTAGAACCCAGGCGCTGCTGTCAGTTGGAGGAACTTCCCTGCACTCAGAATTCCAGAACACTTTCTTAGGTGTTGGAGAGATGTGCAGCCACACTCCACCCAGATGAACGGAGGAAAAGGTGTTCCTTTTAGGGAGAATTCCTCTAAGTATTTCCTCAATGGATCAGGGGGCATTCACTGCTACTTGGCCTCCAAGCCCAACACCCAGCTTTCCCTCATGGCCTGGAATAAAGGAACAATCAGGGAACAGAAGCTAATGGATACTAATAGAACCCAGGTGCTGCTGTCAGTTTGAGGAACACCCCCAAACTCAGAATCCCAGAACAATACTTCGTGTGTGTGCTGGATGTAGGGAAAGAGTCAAAGCATTTTACAGGGGGCACATTTATTCCATGGTTGTGGGTTGTACGTTAAAAACCCACATCCCATGGATAGGCTCTCGCTAATACTTGGTTTAGAGCCCAATCCCCTCTTTCCCCTCTCTCCAGCCTATGCATTCCTTCAGGGAAGACAAGCTAAGGGATTCTATTAGATCCCAGGCGCTGCTGTTATTTGGAGGAGCCTCCCCACAATCAGGAAACCTGAGCACGTCTCCGTGTGTGTGCTGGAGGTGGGGAAACAGCTTCCACGCATCTTTATGGGGCACAGGTGTTCCAAGGTTGGGGAAGTAGTTTAAAACACTCCATTGCCCACAGAGATGCACTCGCTAATACTTGGCTTTAGAGCCCATCCCCCACCATCGCTTACTGCTAGGCCTAGGAAAACACTTAGTTAAGTCAAGCTAAGGGATTCTATTAAAAGCCAGGTGCTGCTGTCTGTTGGAGGAACCTCCCCACACTCAGAACCCCAGAAAACTTCTTCCTGTGTGTGCTGGAAGTGGGGAAACATAGCATAATCATTTTTCATTGGGCACAGTTATTCCACGGTTGTTGGTTGTAGGTCAAACACCCATATCCCATGGATAGGCTCTCGCTAATACTTGGTTTAGAGCCCAACCACATCTTTCCCCCTCTCTCCAGCCTAGGCATGCCATCAGGGAAGACAAGCTAAGGGATTCTAATAGAACCCAGGCGCTGCTGTCATTTGGAGGAGCCTCCCCACAATCAGGATACCTGAGCACGTCTCCGTGTTTGTGCTGAGGGTGGGGAAACAGCTTCCACGCAACTTTATGGGGCACAGGTGTTCCAAGGTTGGGGAAGTAGTTTAAAACCCTCCACTACCCACAGAGATGCACTCACTAATACTTGGATTTAGAGCCCATCCCCCACCATCGCTTAATGCTAGGCCTAGGAAAACACTTAGGGAAGTCAAGCTAAGGGATTCTATTAAAACCCAGGTGCTGCTGTCTTTTGGAGGAACTTCCCCACACTCAGAACCCCAGAACACTTCTTCCTGTGTGTGCTGGACGTGGGGAAATAGCACACGCATATTTCAGGGGTCAGTGTAATTCCCAAGTTTTGGGTTGTAATTTAAACATCTCCAATACCCATGGAGAGGCACACGCTAATACTTAGTTTTAGATCCCAAATCCCACTTTCAACCACACACTGGCCTAGGCAAACCATCAGGGAAGGCAAGCAAAGGGATTCTATTAAAACCAAGACCCTGATGTCAGTTGGAGGAACTACCCCACCCTCAGGATACTGGAACCCAACCTTGACTGGTGGGGAAATTTGAAGCCCCACTCCACGCAGATGAATGGGTGCTCAGGTGTTTCCCTTTATGGAGAATTCATCTAAATACTTCCTCAGTCCATCGGGGACACTCGCTACTATTTGGCCTCAAAGACCAACCCCCAGGTTTCTCTCACAGTCAGTCCAAGGGAAACACTCCGGGATTACAAGCTAAGTGATTCTATTAGAACCCAGCCGCTTCTGTCACCTGAATTTGCCAGCCCACACTCTGGATAGCAGAAAACTTCTTCATGTGTGTTCTGGTGGTGGGGATACAGAGTCCACGCTTTTTTCAAGGAGCACATGTATTCCCATGTTGTGGGTTTTTGGTTAATAACCTCCAAATCTCATGGAGAAGCACTCGCTAATACTTGGATTTGGAGCCCAACCCAAACTTTCCCCAGCACTCCGTATCAGGCAACCAAACAGGGTAGAAAAGTTAAGCGATTTTATAAGAACCAAGGCCCTGCTCTCAGTTGGAGGAGGCTGCCCACTCTCAGGATAACTGCAAGTGTTCGTGTGTGTGCTGGAGGTGTGGAAACAGGCTACACGGATCTTTATGGGGGCACAGGTGTTCCCAGGTTAGGGATGTAGTTTAAACACCTCCACAAACCATAGAGAGTTCATCGCAATTACTTGGTTTCGGAGCCCAAACCACACTGTCCCCCGCACTCCCGCCTAGGCTTTCCATCAGGGAAGACAAGCAAAGGGATTCAATCAGAACCCAGTCGCTGCTGTCAGTTGGAGGAACTTCCCTGTACTCAGAATTCCAGAACACATTTTTAGGTGTGGGAGAGATGTGCAGCCCCACTGCACCCAGATGTATGGAGAAAAAGGTGTTCCGTTTTGGGAGAAGTCCTCTAAGTATTTCCTCAGTGGATCAGGGGGCAGTCACTGCTACGTGGCCTCCAAGCCCAACCCCCAGCTTTCCCTCATGACCTGGCCTAAAATAACACTCAGTGAACAGAAGCTAAGGGATACTAATAGAACCCAGGTGCTGCTGTCAGTTTGAGGAACGTCCCCACACTCAGAACCCCGGAACACTTCTTCCTGTGTGTGCTGGACGTGGGGAAACAGCACACGCTTTTTTCAGGGGTCACAGTAATTCCCAAGTTGTGGGTTGTAGTTTAAACATCTCCACTACCCATGGAGAGGCACACGCTAATACTTAGTTTTAGACCCCAAATCCCACTTTCAACCACACACTGGCCTAGTCAAACCATCAGGGAAGACAAGCAAAGGGATTCTATTAAAACCAAGACGCTGATGTCAGTTGGATTAGCTACCCCACCCTCAGGATACTGGAACACAACATTGTGTGCTGGGAAGATTTGAAGCCCCAATCCACGCAGATGAATGGGTGCTCAGGTGTTTCACTTTATGGAGAATTCATCTAAACACTTCCTCAGTCCATCGGGGACACTCGCTACTATTTGGCCTCAAAGCCCAACCCCCAGGTTTCTCTCAGAGTCCGTCCTAGGGAAACACTCAGGGATTAAAAGCTAAGGGATTCTATTAGAACCCACCCACTTCTGTCACCTGAAAGTGCCAGCCCACACTCAGGATAGCAGAAAACTACTTCATGTGTTTTCTGGTGGTGGGGTTACAGAGTCCATGATTTTTTCAAGGAGCACAGGTATTCCCATTTTGTGGGGTTTTGATTAATAATCTCCAAATCCCATGGAGAAGCACTCGCTAATACTTGGATTTAGAGCCCAACCCACCCTTTCCCCAGCACTCCGTATCAGGCAACCAAACAGTGTAGACAAGTTAAGCGATTTTATAAGAACCAAGGCCATGCTCTCAGTTGGAGGAGGCTGCCCACTCTCAGGATAACTGTGCAAGTGTTCGTGTGTGTGCTGGAGGTGTGGAAACACCCTCCACGGATCTTTATGGGGGCACAGGTGTTCCCAGGTTAGGGATGTACTTTAAACACCTCCACAAACCATAGAGAGGTCATCGCAAATACTTGGTTTCGGAGCCCAAACCACACTGTCCCCCGCACTCCCGCCTAGGCTTTCCATCAGGGAAGACAAGCAAAGGGATTCAATCAGAACCCAGGCGCTGCTGTCAGTTGGAGGAACTTCCCTGCACTCAGAATTCCAGAACACATTCTTAGGTGTGGGAGATATGTGCACCCCACTGCACCCAGATGAATGGAGGAAAAGGTGTCCCGTTTAGGGAGAATTCCTCTAAGTACTAACTCAATGGATAGGGGGCACTCACTGCTACTTGGCGTCCAAGCCCAACCCCCAGATTTCCCTCATGGCCTGGCCTAAAAGTACACTCAGGGAACAGAAACTAAGGGATACTAATAGAATCCAGGTGCTGCTGTCAGTTTGAGGAACTTCCCCACACTCAGAATACCAGAACAATTCTTCGTGTGTGTGCTGGATGTAGGGAAACAGTCAAAGCATCTTTCAGGGGGCACATTTATTCCATGGTTGTGGGTTGTAGGTTAAAAACCCACATCCCATGGATAGGAAACGCTAATACTTGGTTTAGAGCCCAACCCCCACTTTCCCCCCTCTCCAGCCTAGGCATGCCATCAGGGAAAACAAGCTAAGGGTTCCTTTTGAACCCAGGCGATGCTGTCATTTTGAGGAGCCTCCCCACAATCAGGATACCTGAGCACGTCTCCGTGTGTGTTCTGGAGGTGGGGAAACAGATTCCACGCATCTTTATGGGGCACAGGTTTCCCAAGGTTGGGGAAGTAGTTTAAAACCCTCCACTGCCCACAGAGTTGCACTCGCTAATTCTTGGCTTTAGAGCCCATCCCCCACCATCGCTTACTGCTAGGCCTAGGAAAACACTTAGGGAAGTCAAGCTAAGGGATTCTATTAAAACCCAGTGCTGCTGTCTGTTGGAGGAACATCTCCACACTCAGAACCCCAGAACACTTCTTTCTGTGTGTGCTGGACGTGGGGAAATAGCACACGCATTTCTCAGGGGTCGCAGTAATTCCCAAGTTGTGGGTTGTAGTTTAAACATCTCCAATACCCATGGAGAGGCACACGCTAATACTTAGTTTTAGATCCCAAATCCCACTTTCAACCACACACTGGCCAAGTCAAACCATCAGGGAAGACAAGCAAAGGGATTCTATTAAAACCAAGACGCTGATGTCAGTTGGATTAGCTACCCCACCCTCAGGATACTGGGACACAACATTGTGTGGTGGGAAGATTTGAAGCCCCAATCCACGCAGATGAATGGGTGCTCAGGTGTTTCACTTTATGGAGAATTCATCTAAACACTTCCTCAGTCCATCGGGGACACTCGCTACTATTTGGCCTCAAAGCCCAACCACTAAGTTTCTCTCAGAGTCAGTCCTAGGGAAACACTCTGGGATTACAAGCTAAGGAATTCTGTTAGAACCCACCCGCTTCTGTCACCTGAAATTGCCAGCCCACACTCAGGATAGCAGAAAACTTCTTCATGTGTATTCTGGTGGTGGGGATAAAGAGTCCACGCATTTTTCAAGGAGCACAGGTATTCCCATGTTGTGGGTTTTTGGTTAATAACCTCCAAATCCCATGGAGAAGCACTCGCTAATACTTGGATTTAGAGCCCAACCCACCCTTTCCCCAGCACTCTGTATCATGCAACCAAACAGGGTAGACAAGTTAAGCGATTTTATAAGAACCAAGGCCATGCTCTCAGTTGGAGGATGCTGCCCATTATCACGATAACTGTGCAAGTGATCGTGTGTGTGCTGGAGGTGTGGAAACAGACTCCACGGATATTAATGGGGGCACAGGTGTTCCCAGGTTAGGGATGTAGTTTAAACACCTCCAGAAACCATAGAGAGGTCATCGCAAATACTTGGTTTCGGAGCCCAAACCACACTGTCCCCCGCACTCCCGCCTAGGCTTTCCATCAGGGAAGACAAGCAAAGGGATTCAATCAGAACCCAGGCGCTGCTGTCAGTTGGAGGAACTTCCCTGCACTCAGAATTCCAGAACACATTCTTAGGTGTGGGAGAGATGTGCAGCCCCACTGCACCCAGATGAATGGAGAAAAAGGTGTTCCGTTTAGGGAGAAGTCCTCTAAGTACTTCCTCAGTGGATCAGGGGGCACTCACTGCTACGTGGACTCCAAGCCCAACCCCCAGCTTTCCCTCATGGCCTGGCCTAAAAGAACACTCAGGGAACAGAAGCTAAGGGATACTAATAGAATCCAGGTGCTGCTGTCAGTTTGAGGAAACTCCCCACACTCAGAATACCAGAACACTTTTTCGCGTGTGTGCTGGATGTAGGGAAACAGTCAAAGCATCTTTCAGGGGGCACATTTATTCCATGGTTTTGGGTTGTAGGTTAAAAACCCACATCCCATGGATAGGCTCTAGCTAATACTTGGTTTAGAGCCCAACCCCCACTTTCCCCCACTCTCCAGCCTAGGCATGCCATCAGGGAAGTCAAGCTAAGGGATTATTTTAGAACCCAGGTGCTGCTGTCATTTAGAGGAGCCTCCCCACAATCAGGATAACTGTGCAAGTATTTGTGTGTGTGCTGGAGGTGGGAAACAGACTCCACGGATCTTTATGGGGGCACAGGTGTTCCCAGGATTAGGGATGTAGTTTAAACACCTCCACAAACCATAGAGAGGTCATCGCAAATACTTTGTATCGGAGCCCAAACCACACTCTCCCCCGCACTCCCGCCTAGGCATTCCATCATGGAAGACAAGCAAAGGGATTCAATTAGAACCCATGCGCTGCTGTCAATTGGAGGAACTTCCCGGCACTCAGAATTCGAGAACACATTTTTAGGTGTGGGAGAGATGTGCAGCCCCACTGCACCCAGATGAATGGAGGAAAAGGTGTTCCGTTTAGGGAGAATTCCTCTAAGTACTTCCTCAATGGATCAGCGGGCACTCACTGCTACGTGGCCTCCAAGCACAACCCCCAGCTTTCCCTCATGACCTGGCCTAAAATAACACTCAGTGAACAGAAGCTAAGGGATACTAATAGAACCCAGGTGCTGCTGTCAGTTTGAGGAACGTCCCCACACTCAGAACCCCGGAACACTTCTTCCTGTGTGTGCTGGACGTGGGGAAACAGCACACGCTTTTATCAGGGGTCACAGTAATTCCCAAGTTGTGGGTTGTAGTTTAAACATCTCCACTACCCATGGAGAGGCACACGCTAATACTTAGTTTTAGATCCCAAATCCCACTTTCAACCACACACTGGCCTAGTCAAACCATCAGGGAAGACAAGCAAAGGGATTCTATTAAAACCAAGACGCTGATGTCAGTTGGATTAGCTACCCCACCCTCAGGATACTGGAACACAACATTGTGTGGTGGGAAGATTTGAAGCCCCAATCCACGCAGATGAATGGGTGCTCAGGTGTTTCACTTTATGGAGAATTCATCTAAACACTTCCTCAGTCCATCGGGGACACTCGCTACTATTTGGCCTCAAAGCCCAACCCCCAGGTTTCTCTCAGAGTCCGTCCTAGGGGAACAGTCAGGGATTACAAGCTAAGGGATTCTATTAGAACCCACCCACTACTGTCACCTGAAAGTGCCAGCCCACACTCAGGATAGCAGAAAACTACTTCATGTGTTTTCTGGTGGTGGGGTTACAGAGCCCATGATTTTTTCAAGGAGCACAGGTATTCCCATTTTGTGGGGTTTTGGTTAATAAACTCCAAATCCCATGGAGAAGCACTCGCTAATACTTGGAATTAGGGCCCCACCCACCCTTTTCCCAGCACTCCGTATCAGGCAACCAAACAGGGTAGACAAGTTAAGCGATTTTATAAGAACCAAGGCCCTGCTCTCATTTGGAGGAGGCTGCCCACTCTCAGGATAACTGTGCAAGTGTTCGTGTGTGTGCTGGAGGTGTGGAAACACACTCCACTGTTCTTTATGTGGGCACAGGTGTTCCCAGATTAGGGATGTAGTTTAAACACCTCCACAAACCATAGAGAGGTCATCGCAAATACTTGGTTTCGGAGCCCAAACCACACTGTCCCCCGCACTCCCGCCTAGGCTTTCCATCAGGGAAGACAAGCAAAGGGATTCAATTAGAACCCAGGCGCTGCTGTCAGTTGGAGGAACTTCCCTGCACTCAGAATTCCAGAACACATTCTTAGGTGTGGGAGAGATGTGCAGCCCCACTGCACCCAGATGAATGGAGGAAAAGGTGTTCAGTTTAGGGAGAAGTCCTCTACGTACTTCTTCAATGGATCAGGGGGCACTCAATGCTACGTGGCCTCCAAGGCCAACCCCCAGCTTTCCCTCATTTCCTGGCCTAAAAGAACACTCAGGGAACAGATGCTAAGGGATACTAATTGAATCCAGGTGCTGCTGTCAGTTTGAGGAACTTCCCCACACTCAGAATACCAGAACACATCTTCGTGTGTGTGCTGGATGTAGGGAAACAGTCAAAGCATCTTTCAGGGGGCACATTTATCCATGGATGTGGGTTGTAGGTTAAAAACCCACATCCCATGGATAGGCTCCCGCTAATACTTGGTTTAGAGCCCAACCCCCACTTTCCCCCGCACTCCCGCCTAGGCTTTCCATCAGGGAAGACAAGCTAAGGGATTCTTTTAGAACCCAGGCGCTGCTGTCATTTGGAGGAGCCTCCCCACTCTCAGGATACCTGAGCACGTCTCCGTGTGTGTGCTGGAGGTGGGGAAACAGATTCCACGCATCTTTATGGGGCACAGGTGTTCCAAGGTTGGGGAAGTAGTTTAAAACCCTCCACTACCCACAGAGTTGCACTCGCTAATACTTGGCTTTAGAGCCAATCCCCCACCATCACTTACTGCTAGGCCTAGGAAAACACTTAGGAAAGTCAAGCAAAGGGATTCTATTAAAACCCAGGTGCTGCTTTCTTTTGGAGGAACCTCCCCACACTCAGAACCCCAGAAATCTTCTTCCTGTGTGTGCTGGACGTGGGGAAACATAGCACACGCATTTTTCAGGGGTCACAGTAATTCCCAAGTTGTGGGTTGTAGTTTAAACATCTCCACTACCCATGAAGAGGCACAAGCTGATACTTAGTTTTAGAGCCCAATTCCCACTTTCAACCACACACTGGCCTAGGCAAACCATCAGGGAAGACAAGCAAAGGGATTCTATTAAAACCAAGACGCTGATGTCAGTTGGAGGAAATACACCACCCTCAGGATACTATAACCCAACCTTGTGTGGTGGGGAGGTTTTAAGCCACACTCCACGCAGATGAATGGGTGCTCAGGTGTTTCCCTTTATGGAGAATTCATCTACATACTTCCTCAGTCCATCAGGGGGCACTCGCTACTATTTCGCCTCAAAGCCCAACCCCCAGGTTTCTCTCAGAGTCAGTCCAAGGGAAATACCCAGGGATTACAAGCTAAGGGATTCTATTAGATCCCAGCCGCTTCTGTCACCTGAAATTGCCAGCCCACACTCAGGATAGCAGAAAACTTCTGCATGTGTGTTCTGGGGGTGGGGATACAGGGTCCACGCATATTTCAATGAGCACAGTTATTCCCATTTTGTGGGTTTTTGCATAATAACCTCCAAATCCCATGGAGAAGCACTCGCTAATACTTGGATTTAGAGCCCAACCCACCCTTTCCCCAGCACTCTGTTTCAGGGAACCAAACAGGGTAGACAAGTTAAGCGATTTTATAAGAACCAAGGCCCTGCTCTCAGTTGGAGGAGGCTGCCCACTCTCAGGATAACTGTGCAGGTGTTCGTGTGTGTGCTGGATGTGTGGAAACAGACTCCACGGATCTTTTTGGGGGCACAGGTGTTCCCAGGTTAGGGATGTAGTTTAAACACCTCCACAAACCATAGAGAGGTCATCGCAAATACTTGGTTTCGGAGCCCAAACCACACTTTCCCCCTCACTCCCGCTTAGGCTCTCCATCAGGGAAGACAAGCAAAGGGATTCAATTAGAACCCAGGCGCTGCTGTCAGTTGGAGGAACTTCCCTGCACTCAGAATTCCAGAACACTTTCTTAGGTGTTGGAGAGATGTGCAGCCACACTCCACCCAGATGAACGGAGGAAAAGGTGTTCCTTTTAGGGAGAATTCCTCTAAGTATTTCCTCAATGGATCAGGGGGCATTCACTGCTACTTGGCCTCCAAGCCCAACACCCAGCTTTCCCTCATGGCCTGGAATAAAGGAACAATCAGGGAACAGAAGCTAATGGATACTAATAGAACCCAGGTGCTGCTGTCAGTTTGAGGAACACCCCCAAACTCAGAATCCCAGAACAATACTTCGTGTGTGTGCTGGATGTAGGGAAAGAGTCAAAGCATTTTACAGGGGGCACATTTATTCCATGGTTGTGGGTTGTACGTTAAAAACCCACATCCCATGGATAGGCTCTCGCTAATACTTGGTTTAGAGCCCAATCCCCTCTTTCCCCTCTCTCCAGCCTATGCATTCCTTCAGGGAAGACAAGCTAAGGGATTCTATTAGATCCCAGGCGCTGCTGTTATTTGGAGGAGCCTCCCCACAATCAGGAAACCTGAGCACGTCTCCGTGTGTGTGCTGGAGGTGGGGAAACAGCTTCCACGCATCTTTATGGGGCACAGGTGTTCCAAGGTTGGGGAAGTAGTTTAAAACACTCCATTGCCCACAGAGATGCACTCGCTAATACTTGGCTTTAGAGCCCATCCCCCACCATCGCTTACTGCTAGGCCTAGGAAAACACTTAGTTAAGTCAAGCTAAGGGATTCTATTAAAAGCCAGGTGCTGCTGTCTGTTGGAGGAACCTCCCCACACTCAGAACCCCAGAAAACTTCTTCCTGTGTGTGCTGGAAGTGGGGAAACATAGCATAATCATTTTTCATTGGGCACAGTTATTCCACGGTTGTTGGTTGTAGGTCAAACACCCATATCCCATGGATAGGCTCTCGCTAATACTTGGTTTAGAGCCCAACCACATCTTTCCCCCTCTCTCCAGCCTAGGCATGCCATCAGGGAAGACAAGCTAAGGGATTCTAATAGAACCCAGGCGCTGCTGTCATTTGGAGGAGCCTCCCCACAATCAGGATACCTGAGCACGTCTCCGTGTTTGTGCTGAGGGTGGGGAAACAGCTTCCACGCAACTTTATGGGGCACAGGTGTTCCAAGGTTGGGGAAGTAGTTTAAAACCCTCCACTACCCACAGAGATGCACTCGCTAATACTTGGATTTAAAGCCCATCCCCCACCATCGCATACTGCTAGGCTTAGGAAAACACTTAGGGAAGTCAAGCTAAGGGATTCTATTAAAAACCAGGTGCTGCTGTCTGTTGGAGGAACCTCCCCACACTCAGAACCCCAGAACACTTCTTCCTGTGTGTGCTGGAGGTGGGGAAACATAGCACACGCATTTTTCAGTGGGCACAGTTATTCCACGGTTGTGGGTTGTAGGTCAAACACCCATATCCCATGGATAGGCTCTCGCTAATACTTGGTTTAGAGCCAAATCCCAACTTTTCCCCGCACACTGGCCTTTTCAATCCATCATGGAAGACAAGTTAAGGTATTGTATTAGAACCCAGGCGCTGCTGTTAGAGGGAAGAACCTCCCCACACTCTAGACATCTGAACCCAATGCCGTGTGTGTGCTTGAGGAGGGAAACAGAGTCCACGCAACTTTCTGGGGGCTCAGGTGTTCCCAGTTTGGGGATGTAGTTAAACACTTCCACTGCTCATAGAGAGGCACTCGCTATTTCTTTGGTTTAGTGTCCAACCAAACCTTCGCTCAAAGACCGGCCTATGGAAACACTCAGGGATGTCAAGCCAAGTGATTCTATTAGATTCCAGGTGCTGCTGTAAGTTGGAGGAGCCATCCCACACTCAGGATACCAGAAAAGTTCTTCATGTGTGTCCTGGAGGTGGGGAAAAAGAGTCCACGTTTATTTATTGGATCACAGGTTTTCCCACGTTGGGGATATAGGTAAACACTTCCACTGCTCATAGAGAGGCACTCGCTATTACTTTGGTTTAGTGCCCAACCCCACCTTAACTCACATCGCGGCCAAAGGAAACAATCAGGGATGTCAATCCAAAAGATTCTATTAGATCCCATGTGCTGCCATCAGTTTGAGAAGCCTCCCCACATTTAGGATAGCCGAATAGTTCTTCTAGTGTGTGCTGGAGTTGGGGAAACAGAACTACACATCTTGCAAGGGGCACAGGTATTCACAGGTTGTGGATTGCACTTTAAATTCCTCCACATCCCGTGGAGAGGCACTCGATTGTACTTGTTTGTCAAGGCTGAACCCCACATTCCCCCGCACTCTGGCATACACAAGTCATCAGGGAAGGCAAACTTAGGGATTGTATTAGAACCCAGTCGCTGTTGTCAGTTGGAGAATCTTCCCCACACTCAGGATCCGGAATCCAGCCTTTAGTGTGGGGGATGTGTGGAGACACACCCCACGCAGAAGAATGGGGGCACAGGTGTTCCACGTTAGGGAGAATTCCTCAAAATATTTCCTCAGTCCATTGGAGGCACTCGATGCTACTTGGCCTCCAATCCCAACCCCCAGCTTTCCCTCGCAGTCAGGCATAGGGAAACACACAGGAAATACAAGCTAAGGGGTTTTATTGGAACCAAGGCACTGCTGTCATTTGGAAGATCTTCCCCACTCTCAGGATACCTGAACACATTATCGTGTGTGTGCTGGAGGTGGTGAAAGATTGTCCACGCATCTTCATGAGGTCACAGGTGTTCCCAGGTTTGGATGTAGTTTAAACACCTCCACTGAACATAGAGAGGCACACGCTAATACTTGGCTTTAGAGCCCAACCCCCACCTAGGCTCAGAGCCCGGCCTAGGTAAACACTGAAGGATGTCAAACATAGGGATTATATTAGATCCCAGGTGCTGCTGTCAGTTGGAGGAGTCTCCCCACACTCAGGATACAAGAACACCACATCGTGTGTGTGCTGAAGGTGGGGAAACAGTGTCCTTGCAACTTTCACGGTGCACAGGTATACCCAAATATTTGGTTGTAGGTTAAACCACCTCAAATCCCGTGGAGAGGCACTCAATAATACTTGGTTTTAGAGCCCAACCCTCACATTCCCCCGCACTCCCGCCTAGGCTAGCCATCAGTGAAGACATGTTAATGGATTCGATTAGAACCCAGGCCCTGCTGTCAGTTGTAGGTGCCTCCCCACACTCAGGAAACCTCAACCCGTCTTCGTGTGTGTGCTGGAGTTGGGGAAACAGAGTCGACGCATTTCTTGGCGGGCAGAGTTGTTCCAAGTTTGGGGATGTATTTTAAACACCTCCATGCCCATAGAGAGGCACTTGCTAAAACCTAGCTATAGAGATCAAACCCCACATTAGATCAAAGCCTGGCCTATATAAACACTCAGGGAACACAAGCTAAGGGATTCTAATAGAACCTAGGTGCTGCTGTAAATTGGAGTAGCCTCCCCATGCTCAGGATTCCAGAAAACTTCTTCGTGTGTGTGCTGTGGTGGAGAAACAGTGTCCACGCATATTCCAGGGGGCAAAGGTATTCCCTTGTTGGGGGTTGTTGGTTAAACACCTCAACTTCCCATGGAGAGGCATTCACTAATACTTGGATTTAGAGCCCAAATCCCACTTTGAACCGCACTCCAGCTTATGCAATCCATCAGGGAAGAGAAGCTTAAGGATTCTACCTGAACACTGGCACTGCTCTCAGATGGAGGAACTTTCCCACTCTCAGAATTCCGGAAGCCAAACTTGTGTGTGGGGGGGGTGTGGAGCCACAATCCAAGTAGATGAATGGGGTCACACTTGTTTCCCATTAGGGAGCAGACCTCTAAATAATTCCATATTCCATCGGGGGGCAGTTGCTGCTACTTGGCCTCCAAGCCAAACTCCCAGAATTCCCTCTCACCCTGGCATAGGGAAACACTCAAGGAATACAAGCTAAGGGATTCTATTAGAACCCAGGCGCTGCTGTCATTTGGAGGAGCCTCCCCAAAATCAGGATACCTGAGCAAATCTCCGTGTGTGTGCTGGTGGTGGGGAATCAGAGTCCACGCATTTTTCAAGGAGCACAGGTATTCCCAGGTTTTGGGATTTTGGTGAATAATTTCCTCTTCCCATAGAGAAGCACTCGCTAATACTTGGATTTACAGCCCAAACCCCAAATTCCCCCGTACACCGCCCTTGTCAAGCCATCATTGAAGACAAGTAAATGTATTGAATTAAAACCCAGGCGCTGCTGTTAGATGGAAGAACCTCCCTACACTCAAAACTTCTGAGCCAGATATCGTGTGTGTGCTGGAGGAGGGAAAATGTGTCCACACATCTTTATGGGGGCACAGGTATTCCCAGGTTGGGGATATACTTTAACCACCTCCACTGCCAAAAGATAGGAACTCGCTAATACTTGGATTTAGAGAACAACCCAAACATCGCTCAAAACCCGGCCAAGGAAAATACTCAGGGAACTCAATCTAATGGATCCAATTAGATCCCAGGTGCTATTATCAGTTGCAGGAGCCTCCCCACACTCAGGATACTAGAAAACCTCGTGTGTGAGCTGGAGATGGGGAAACAAAGAACACGCATTTTTCAGGGGTCACAGTACTTCCCAAGTTGTGGGTTGTAGTTTAAACATCTCCACTACCCATGGAGAGGCACACGCTGATACTTAGTTTTAGAGCCCAATTCCCACTTTCAACCACACACTGGCCTAGTCAAACCATCAGGGAATACACGCAAATGAATTCTATTTAAACCAAGATGCTGATGTCAGTTGGAGGAAATACCCCACCCTCAGGATACTGGAACCCAACCTTGTGTGGTGGGGAGGTTTGAAGCCCCACTCCACGCAGATGAATGGGTGCTCAGGTGTTTCCCTTTATGGAGAATTCATCTAAATATTTCCTCAGTCCATCGGGGGGCACTCGCTACTATTTGGCTTCAAAGCCCCACCCCCATGTTTCTCTCAGAGTCAGTCCAAGGGAAATACTCAAGGATTACTAGCTAAGGGTTTCTATTAGAACCAAGGCACTTCTGTCACCTGAAAGTGCCAGCCCACACTCAGGATACCAAAACACTTCTGCATGTGTGTTCTGGGGGTGGGGATAGTGAGTCCACGCATATTTCAAGGAGCACAGGTATTCATATGTTGTGGTTTTTTGGGTAATAACCTCCAAATCCCATGGAGAAGCACTCGCTAATACTTGGATTTAGAGCCCAACCCACCCTTTCTCTAGCACTCCGTATCAGGCAACCAAACAGGGTAGACATGTTAAGCGATTTTATAAGAACCAAGGCCCTGCTCTCAGTTGGAGGAGGCTGCCCACTCTCAGGATAACTGTGCAAGTGTTCGTGTGTGTGCTGGATGTGGGGAATCAGTGTCCATGCATCTTTATGGGGCACAGGTTTTCCAAGTTTGGGGAAGAAGTTTCAAATCCTCTACTGCCCACAGATATGCACTCGATTATTCTTGGCTTTAGAGCCCATTCCCCACCATCGCTCACTGCTAGGTCTAGGAAAAATCTTAGGGAAGTCAAGCGGAGTTATTCTATTAGAACGCAGGCGCTGCTGTCAGTTGGAGGATCTTCCACACACTCAGGATTCCGGATCCCAGCCTTGTGTGTGGGGAGGTGTGGATACCCAGGCCACACAGATGAATGGGGGCACAGGTGTTCCACATTAGCGTGAAATCCTCTAAGTACTTCCTCAGTAAATCGGTGGGCACTCGTTGCTACTTGGACTTCAAACCAAACCCCCACTTTCCCCCACTCTCCAGCCTAGGCATGCCATCAGGTAAGACATGCTAAGGGATTCAATTAGATACCAGGCGCTGCTGTCAGCTGGAGGAGACTCCCCACACTCAGGATACCTGAACAAGTCTTTCTATCTGTGCTGTTGATGGAGATAAATTGTCCACGCAACTTCATGGGGGCACAGGTATTCCCAGGGAGGGAATATACTTTAAAAACCGCCACTGCCCATAGAGAGGCACTCGCTATTACTTGGATTTAGAGCCCAACCCCCACCTTCGCTCCCATCCTGTCCTTGGAAAACACTCAGGGAAGATAACCTAAGGGATCCTATTAGATCCCAGCTGCTATTGTCAGTTGCAGGAGCCTCCCCACACTCAGGATACCAGAAAACTTCATGTGTGTGCTGGAGGTGGGGAAACAAAGAACACGCATTTTTCAGGGGTCACAGTAATTCCCAAGATGTGGTTGTAGTATAAACATCTCCACTACCCATGGAGAGGCACACGCTGATACTTAGTTATAGAGCCAAAATCCCACTTTCAACCACACACTGGCCAAGCAAACCATCAGGGAAGACAAGCAAAAGGATTCTATAAAACCAAGACGCTGATGTCAGTTGAAGGAACTACCCCACAGTCAGAATACTGGAACAGAACCTTGTGTGGTGGGGAGGTTTGAAGCCCCACTCCACGAAGATGAATGGGTGCTCAGGTGATTCCCTTTATGGAGAATTCACCTAAACACTTCCTCAGTCCATCGGGGGACAGTCGCTACTATTTGGCCTTAAAGCCCAACCCCCAGGTTTCTCTCAGTGTCAGTCCTAGGGAAACACTCAGGGATTACAAGCTAAGGGATTCTATTAGAACCCAGCCGCTTCTGTCACATGAAAGTGCCAGCCCACACTCAGGATACCAGAACACTACTGCATGTGTGTTCTGGTGGTGGGGATACAGAGTCCATGTATTCTTGAAGGAGCACAGGTATTCCCATGTTGTGGGTTTTTGCTTAAAAACCTCCAAATCCCATGGAGAAGCACTCGTTAATACTTGGATTTAGAGCCCAACACACCCTTTCCCCAGCACTCCGTATCAGGCAACCAAACAGCGTAGACAAGTTAAGCGATTTTATAAGAACCAAGGCCCTGCTCTCAGTTGGAGGAGGCTGCCCACTATCAAGATAACTCTGCAAGTGTTCGTGTGTCTGCTGGAGGTGTGGAAACAGACTCCACGGATCTTTATGGGGGCACAGGTGTTTCCAGGTTAGGGATGTAGTTTAAACACCTCCACAAACCATAGAGATGTCATCGCAATTACTTGGTTTCGGAGCCCAAACCACACTTTCCCCCGCACTCCCGCCTAGGCTTTCCATCAGTGAAGACAAGCAAAGGGATTCAATTAGAACCCAGGCGCTGCTGTCAGTTGGAGGAACTTCCCTGCACTCAGAATTCCAGAACACATTCTTAGGTGTGGGAGAGATGTGCAGCCCCACTCCACCCAGATGAATGGAGGAAAAGGTGTTCCGATTCGGGAAAAGACCTCTAAGTACTTCCTCAGTGTATCAGGGGTCACTCACTGCTACTTGGCCTCCAAGCCCAACCCCCAGCTTTCCCTCATGGCCTGGCCTAAAGGAACACTCAGGGAACAGAAGCTAAGGGATACTAATAGAACCCAGGTGCTGCTGTCAGTTTGAGGAACCTCCCCACACTCAGAATACCAGAACATTTCTTCCTGTGTGTGCTGGATGTAGTGAAAGAGTCAAAGCATCATTCAGGGGGCACATTTATTCCATGGCTGTGGGTTGTATGTCAAAAACTCACATCCCATGCATAGGCTCTCGTTAATACTTGGTTTAGAGCCCAACCCCCACTTTCCCCCACTCTCCAGCCTTGGAATGCCATCAGGGAAGGCAAGCAAAGGGATTCTATTAGAACCCAGGCGCTGCTGTCAATTGGAGGATCCTCCCCACAATCTGGATACCTGAACACGTCTCCGTGTGTGTGCTGGTGGTGGGGAAAAAGATTCCACGCAATTTTATGGTTCACAGGTGTACCAAGGTTGGGGATGTAGTTAAACACTTTCACTGCTCATAGAGAGGCACTCGCTATTTCTTTGGTTGAGTGTCCAACCACACCTTCGCTCACAGCCCGGCCTATGGAAACTCTCAGGGAATTCAAGCCAAGTTGATTCTATTAGATCTCAGGTGCTGCTCTCAGTTGGAGGAGCCTCCCCACACTCAGGAGACCAGAAATGTTCTTCATGTGTGTCCTGGAGGTGGGGAAACAAAGTCCACGTTTATTTATTGGATCACAGGTGTTCCCAGGTTGGGCATGTAGGTAAACACTTCCACTGCTCATAGAGAGGCACTCGCTATTACTTTGGTTTAGTGCCCAACCCCACCTTAACTCACATCGCGGCCAATGGAAACAATCAGGGATGTCATTCCAAGAGATTTTATTAGATCCCTGGTGCTGCCGTCAGTTTGAGTAGTCTCCCCACACTTAGGATAGCCGAATAGTTCTTCGTGTGTGTGCTGG
This sequence comes from Vicugna pacos, assembly GCF_048564905.1. Taxonomy (NCBI): domain Eukaryota; kingdom Metazoa; phylum Chordata; class Mammalia; order Artiodactyla; family Camelidae; genus Vicugna; species Vicugna pacos. The sequence goes on from NW_027328741.1 coordinate 42,091,730, forward strand.
AGTTTGGGAAACAAATCTACACATCTTGCAAGGGGCACAGGTATTCACAGGTTGTGGATTGCAGTTTAAAGACCTCCACATCCCGTGGGGATGCCCTCGATTGTACTTGTTTGTCGAGGCTGAACCCCACATATCCCCGCACTCTGGCATAGACAAGTCATCAGGGAAGGCAAACTTATGGATTGTATTAGAACCCAGTCGGTGTTGTCAGCTGGATAATCTTCCCCACACTCAGGATCCGGAATCCATCCTTTAGTGTGGGGGATGTGTGGAGACCCACCCCACGCAGAAGAATGGGGGCACAGGTGTTCCACGTTAGGGAGAATTCCTCAAAATATTTCCTCAGTCCATTGGAGGCACTCGATTCTACTTGGCCTCCAATCCCAACCCCCAGCTTTCCCTCGCAGCCCGGCGTAGGGAAACACACAGGAAATATAAGCTAAGGGGTTTTATTAGAACCCAGGCACTGCTGTCATTTGGAAGATCTTCCCCACTCTCAGGATACCTGAACACATTTTCGTGTGTGTGCTGGAGGTGGTGAAAGAGTGTCCACGCATCTTCCTGAGGGCACAGGTGTTCCCAGGTTTGGATGTAGTTTAAACACCTCCACTGAACATAGAGAGGCACACGCCAATACATGGCTTTAGAGCCCAACACCCACCTAGGCTCAGAGCCCGGCCTAGGAAAACACTGCAGCATGTCAAACATAGGGATTATATTAGATCCCTGGTGCTGCTGTCAGTTGAAGGAGTCTCCCCACACTCAGCATACCAGAACACCACATCGTGTGTGTGCTGAAGGTGGGGAAACATTTTCCTTGCAACTTTCAGGGGGCACAGGTATTCCCAAATATTTGGTTGTAGGTTAAACCACTTCAAATCCCATGGAGAGGCACTCAATTATACTTGGTTTTAGAGCCCAACCCTCACATTCCCCCACACTCCCGCCTACGCTAGCCAACAGTGAAGACAAGTTAATGGATTGTATTAGAACCCAGGCCCTGCTGTCAGTTTTAGTTGTCTTCCCACACTCTGGAAACCTCAACCCGTCTTCGTGTGTGTGCTGGAGTTGTGGAAACAGAGTCGACGCATTTTTGGGGGACACAGTTGTTCCAAGTTTGGGGATGTATTTTAAACACCTCCACTACCCATAGAGAGGCACTCACTATTACTAGACTTTAGTGCCCAACACCCAACTTCGCTCACTTCCTGGCCAATGGAAACACTCAGGGAAAGCAAGCCAAATGATATTATAAGTTCCCAGATGCTGCTGTCATTTGGAGGTGCCTACCCACACTCAGTATACCAGAACTATTCTTCGTGGGTGTGCTGTTGGTGGGGACAGAGAGACCACGCATTTATATGGGGGGCAGGTGTTTAAAGGTTAGGGATGTAGTTTTAAAAACCTCCAATCCCATAGAGAGGCACTCGCTAAAACCTAGCTATAGAGACCAAACCCCACATTAGATCAAAGCCTGGCCTATGTAAACACTCAGGGAACACAAGCTAAGGGATTCTAATAGAACCCAGGAGCTGCTGTCATTTGGAGTATCCTCCCCATGCTCAGGATTCCAGAAACCTTCTTTGTGTGTGTGCTGTTGGTGGAGAAACAGTGTCCACGCATATTCCAGGGGGCAAAGGTATTCCCATGTTGGGGGTTGTTGGTTAAACACCTCAACTTCCCATGGAGAGGCACTCAATAATACTTGGATTTAGAGCCCAAATCCCACTTTGAACCGCACTCCAGCTTATGCAATCCATTAGGGAAGAGAAGATTAAGGATTCTACTAGAACACTGGCACTGCTCTCAGTTGGAGGAACTTTCCCACTCTCAGAATTCCGGAAGCCAACCTTGTGTGTCGGGGAGATGTGGAGCCACAATCCCAGTAGATGAATGGGGTCACTCTTGTTTCCCATTAGGGAGAAGTCCTCTAAATAATTCAATATTCCATCGGGGTCAGTTGCTGCTACTTGGCCTCCAAGCCAAAGTCCCAGATTTCCCTCTCAGCCCGGCCTAGGGAAACACTCAAGGAATACAAGCTAAGGGATTCTATTAGAACCCAGGCGCTGCTGTCATTTGGAGGAGCCTCCCCACAATCAGGATACCTGAGCACGTCTCCGTGTGTGTGCTGGAGGTGGGGAATCAGTGTCCACGCATCTTTATGTGGGGACAGGTGTTTCAAGGTTGGGGAAGAAGTTTCAATTCCTCAACTGCCCACAGTGATGCACTCGCTTATTCTTGGCTTTAGAACCCATTCCCCACCATCGCTCACTGCTAGGTCTAGGAAAAAACTTAGGGAAGTCAAGCTGAGTTATTCTATTAAAACGCAGGCGCTGCTGTCAGTTGGAGGATCTTCCACACACTCAGGATTCCGGATCCCAGCCTTGTGTGTGGGGGAGGTGAGGATACCCATTCCACAGAGATGAATGGGGGCACAGGTGTTCCACATTAGCGTGAAATCCTCTAAGTAATTCCTCAGTAAATCGGTGGGCACTCGTTGCTACTTGGACTTCAAACCCAACCCACACTTTGCCCCACTCTCCAGCCTAGGCATGCCATCAGCTAAGACAAGCTAAGGGATTCTATTAGATACCAGGTGCTGCTGTCAGTTAGAGGAGACTCCCCACACTCAGGATACCTGAACAAGTCTTTCTGTCTGTGCTGTTGTTGGAGATACATAGTCCACGCAACTTTATTGGGGCACAGGTGTTCCAAAGTAGGGAATGAAATTTAAACACCTTCAATGCCCATAGAGAGGCACTCGCTATTACTTGGCTTTAGAGCCCAACCCCCACTTTCGCTCCCATTCCGTCCTTGGAAAACACTCAGGGAAGGTAACCTAAGGGATCCTATTAGAACCTAGATGCTGCTGTCAGTGGGAGGTGCCTCCCCACACTCAGGATACCAGAACAATTCTTCATGTGTGTGCTGTGGTGGGGAAACAGAGTCCACGCGTTTTTCAAGGAGCACAGGTATTCCGAGGTTGTGGGATTTTGGTGAATAATTTCCGCTTCCCATGGAGAAGCACTCGCTAATACTTGGATTTACAGCCCAACCCCCAATTTCCCCCGCACACCGCCCTTGGCAAACCATCATTGAAGACAAGTAAATGTATTGTATTAGAACCCAGGCGCTGCTGTTAGTTGGCGGAACCTCCCCACACTCAAAACATCTGAGCCTGATATCGTGTGTGTGGTGGAGGAGGGAAACTGAGTCCACACATCTTTATGGGGGCACAGGTGTTCCCAGGTTGGGGAGATGCTTTAACCACCTCCACTGCCAAAAGATAGGAACTCGCTAATACTTGGTTTTATAGCACAACCCATTATTTCGCTCAAAATCTGGCAAAGGAAAATAATCAGGGAAGTCAATCTAATGGATCCAATTAGATCCCAGGTGCTATTGTCAGTTGCAGGAACCTCCCCATACTCAGGATACCAGAAAACTTCGTGTGTGTGCTGGAGTTGGGGAAACATAGCAGACGCAATTTTCAGGCGACACAGAAATTCCCAAGTTGTGGATTCTAGTTTAAACATCTCCACTACCCATGGAGAGGCACACGCTAATATTTAGTTTTAGATCCCAAATCATACTTTCAACCACACACTGGCCAAGGCAAACCATCAGGGAAGACAAGCAAAGGGATTCTATTAAAACCAAGACGCTGATGTCAGTTCGAGGAACAACCCCACCCTCAGGATACTGGAACCCAACCTTGTGTGGTGGGGAGATTTGAAGCCCCACTCCACGCAGATGAATGGGTGCTCAGGTGTTTTCCTTAATGGAGAATTCATCTAAATACTTCCACAGTCCTTCGGGGACACTCGCTACTATATGGCCGCAAAGCCCAACCCCCAGGTTTCTCTCACAGTCAGTCCTAGGGAAACACTCAGGGATTACAAGCTAAGGGATTCTATTAGAACCCAGCCGCTTCTGTCACCTGAAATTGCCAGCACACACTCAGGATAGCAGAAAACTTCTTCATGTATGTTCTGGTGGTGGGGATACAGAGTGCATGCTTTTTTCAAGGAGCACAGGTATTTCCATGTTGTGGGGTTTTGGTTAATAACCTCCAAATCCCATGGAGAAGCACTCGCTAATACTTGGATTTAGAGCCCAACCCATTCTTTCTCCAGCACTCCGTATCAGGCAACCAAATAGTGTAGACAAGTTAAGCGATTTTATAAGAACCAAGGCCCTGCTCTCAGTTGGAGGAGGCTGCCCACCCTCAGGATAACTGTGCAAGTGTTCGTGTGTGTGCTGGAGGTGTGGAAACAGACTCCACGGATCTTTATGGGGGCACAGGTGTTCCCAGGTTAGGGATGTAGTTTAAACACCTCCAAAACCATAGAGAGGTCATCGCAAATACTTGGTTTCGGAGCCCAAACCACACTTTCCCCCGCACTCCCGCCTAGGCTTTCCATCAGGGAAGACAGGCAAAGGGATTCAATTAGAACCCAGGCGCTGCTGTCAGTTGGAGGAACTTCCCTGCACTCAGAATTCCAGAACACATTCTTAGGTGTGGGAGAGATGTGCAGCCCCACTGCACCCAGATGAATGGAGGAAAAGGTGTTCCGTTTAGGGAGAAGTCCTATAAGCACTTCCTCAGTGGATCAGGGGGCACTCACTGCTACTTGGCCTCCAAGCCCAACCCCCAGCTTTCCCTCATGGCCTGGCCTAATGGAACACTCAGGGAACAGAAGCTAAGGGATACTAATACAACCCAGGTGCTGCTGTCAGTTTGAAGACCCTCCCCACACTCAGAATATCAGAACATTTCTTCGTGTGTGTGCTAGATGTAGGGAAAGAGTCAAAGCATTTTTCAGGGGGCACATTCATTCCATGGTTGTGGGTTGTAGGTTAAAAACCCACATCTCATGCATAGGCTTTCGCTAATACTTAGTTTAGAGCCCAACCCCCACTTTCCCCACTCTCCAGGCTAGGCATGTCATCAGGGAAGGCAAGCTAAGGGATTCTATTAGAACCCAGGCGCTGCTGTCATTTGGAGGAGCCTCCCCACAATCAGGATACCTGAACACGTCTCCGTGTGTGTGCTGGTGGTGGGGAAAAGAATTCCACGCATCTTTATTGTTCACAGGTGTACCAAGGTTGGGGATGTAGTTAAACACTTTCACTGCTCATAGAGAGGCACTCGCTATTACTTTGGTTTAGTGTCCAACCACACCTTCGCTCACAGCCCGGCCTATGGAAACTCTCATGGAATTCAAGCCAAGTGATTCTATTAGATCTCAGGTGCTGCTGTGAGTTGGAGGAGCCTCCCCACACTCAGGATACCAGAAAAGTTCTTCATGTGTGTCCTGGAGGTGGGGAAACAAAGTCCACGTTTATTTATTGGATCACAGGTGTTCCCAGGTAGGGCATGTAGGTAAACACTTCCACTGCTCATAGAGTTGCACTCGCTAATATTTTGGTTTAGTGCCCAACCCCACCTTAACTCACATCGCGGCCAAAGGAAACAATCAGGGATGTCAATCCAAGAGATTCTATTAGATCCCAGGTGCTGCCGTCAGTTTGAGGAGCCTCCCCACACTTAGGATAGCCGAAGAGTTCTTCGTGTGTGTGCTGGAGTTGGGGAAACAGACCTTCACATCTTGCAAGGGGCACAGGTATTCACAGGTTGTGGTTTGCAGTGTAAAGACCTCCACATCCCGTGGAGAGGCACTCGATTGTACTTGTTTGTCGAGGCTGAACCCCACATTACCCCGCACTCTGGCATAGACAAGTCATCAGGGAAGGCAAACATAGGGATTGTATTAGAACCCAGTCGGTGTTGTCAGCTGGATAATCTTCCCCACACTCAGGATCCGGAATCCATCCTTTAGTGTGGGGGATGTGTGGAGACCCACCCCACGCAGAAGAATGGGGGCACAGGTGTTCCACGTTAGGGAGAATTCCTCAAAATATTTCCTCAGTCCATTGGAGGCACTCGATGCTACTTGGCCTCCAATCCCAACCCCCAGCTTTCCCTCGCATTCCGGCGTAGGGAAACACACAGGAAATACAAGCTAAGGGGTTTTATTGGAACCCAGGCACTGCTGTCATTTGGAAGATCTTCCCCACTCTCAGGATACCTGAACACATTATCGTGTCTGTGCTGGAGGTGGTGAAAGAGTGTCCACGCATTTCATGAGGGCACAGGTGTTCCCAGGTTTGGATGTAGTTTAAACACCTCCACTGAACATAGAGAGACACACGCCAATACATGGCTTTAGAGCCCAACACCCACCTAGGCTCAGAGCCCGGCCTAGGAAAACACTGAAGGATGTCAAACATAGGGATTATATTAGATCCCTGGTGCTGCTGTTATTTGAAGGAGTCTCCCCACACTCAGCATACCAGAACACCACATCGTGTGTGTGCTGAAGGTGGGGAGTGTCCTTGCAAATTTCAGGGGGCAGAGGTATTCCCAAATATTTTGTTGTAGGTTAAACCACTTCAAATCCCGTGGAGAGGCACTCAATAATACTTGGTTTTTGAGCACAACCCTCACAATCCCCCACACTCCCGCCTACGCTAGCCAACAGTGAAGACAAGTTAATGGATTGTATTAGAACCCAGGCCCTGCTGTCAGTTGTAGGTGTCTCCCCACACTCTGGAAACCTCCACCCGTCTTCGTGTGTGTGCTGGAGTTGTGGAAACAGAGTCGACGCATTTTTGGGGGGCACAGTTGTTCCAAGTTTGGGGATGTATTTTAAACAACTCCACTGCCCATAGAGAGGCACTCGCTATTACTAGAATTTAGTGCCCAACACCCAACTTCGCTCACTGCCTGGCCAATGGAAACACTCAGGGAAAGCAAGCCAAATGATATTATAAGTTCCCAGTTGCTGCTGTCATTTGGAGGTGCCTACCCACACTCAGTATTCCAGAACTATTCTTCGTGGGTGTGCTGTTGGTGGGGACAGAGAGACCACGCATTTATATGGGGGGCAGGTGTTTAAAGGTTAGGGATGTAGTTTTAAAAACCTCCAATCCCATAGTGAGGCACTCGCTAAAACCTAGCTATAGAGAACAAACCCCACATTAGATCAAAGCCTGGCCTATGTAAACACTCAGGGAACACAAGCTAAGGGATTCTAATAGAACCCAGGAGCTGATGTCATTTGGAGTATCCTCCCCATGCTCAGGATTCCAGAAACCTTCTTCGTGTGTGTGCTGTTGGTGGAGAAACAGTGTCCACGCATATTCCAGGGGGCAAAGGTATTGCCTTGTTGGGGGTTGTTGGTTAAACACCTCAAATTCCCATGGAGAGGCACTCACTAATACTTGGATTTAGAGCCCAAATCCCACTTTGAACCGCACTCCAGCTTATGCAATCCATTAGGGAAGAGAAGCTTATGGATTCTACTAGAACACTGGCACTGCTCTCAGTTGGAGGAACTTTCCCACTCTCAGAATTCCAGAAGCCAACCTTGTGTGGCGGGGAGATGTGGAGCCATAATCCAAGTAGATGAATGGGGTCACACTTGTTTCCCATTAGGGAAGAATCCTCTAAATAATTTCGTATTCCATCGGGGTCAGTTGCTGCTACTTTGCCTCCAAGCCAAACTCCCAGATATCCCTCTCAGCACGGCCTAGGGAAACACTCAAGGAATACAAGCTAAGGGATTCTATTAGAACCCAGGCGCTGCTGTCAGTTGGAGGAACTTCCCTGCAGTCAGAATTCCAGAACACATTCTTAGGTGTGGGAGAGATGTGCAGCCCCACTGCACCCAGATGAATGGAGGTAAAGGTGTTCCGTTTAGGGAGAAGTCCTCTAAGTACTTCCTCAGTGGATCAGGGGGCACTCACTGCTACTTGGCCTCCAAGCCCAACCACCAGGTTTCCCTCATGGCCTGGCCTAAAGGAACACTCAGGGAACAGAAGCTAAGGGATACTAATAGAACCCAGGTGCTGCTGTCAGTTTGAGGAACCTCCCCACACTCAGAATACCAGAACATTTCTTCGCATGTGTGCTGGATGTAGGGAAACAGTCAAAGCATTATTCAGGGGCACATTTATTCCATTTTTGTGGGTTCTATATTAAAATCCCACATCCCATGGATAGGCTCTCGCTAATACTTGGTTTAGAGCCCAACCCCCACTTTCCCGCTCTCTCCAGCCTAGGCATGCCTTCAGGGAAGACAAGCTAAGGGATTCTTTTAGAACCCAGGCGCTGCTGTCATTTGGAGGAGCCTCCCCACAATCAGGATACCTGAGCACGTCTCCGTGTGTGTGCTGGAGGTGGGGAAACAGATTACACGCATCTTTATGGGGCACAGGTGTTCCAAGGTTGGGGAAGTAGTTTAAAACCCTCCACTACCCACAGAGATGCACTCGCTAATACTTGGCTTTAGAGCCCATCCCCCACCATTGCTTACTGCTAGGCCTAGGAAAACACTTAGGGAAGACAAGCTAAGGGATTCTATTAAATCCCAGGTGCTGCTGTCTGTTGGAGGAACCTCCCCACACTCAGAACCCCAGAATACTTCTTCCTGTGTGTGCTGGACGTGGGGAATCATAGCACACGCATTATTCAGGGGTCACAGTAATTCCCAAGTTGTGGGTTGTAGTTTAAACATCTCCACTACCCATGGAGAGGCACACGCTAATACTTAGTTTTAGATCCCAAATCCCACTTTGAACCACACACTGGCCTAGGCAAACCATCAGGGAAGACAAGCAAAGGGATTCTATTAAAACCAAGACGCTGATGTCAGTTGGAGGAACTACCCCACCCTCAGGATACAGGAACCCATCCTGGTGTGGTGGGGAGATTTGAAGCCCCACTCCACGCAGATGAATGGGTGCTCAGGTGTTTCCATTTATGGAGAATTCATCTAAATACTTCCTCAGTCCATCGGGGACACTCGCTACTATTTGGCCTCAAAGCCCAACCCCCAGGTTTCTCTCAGAGTCAGTCCTAGGGAAACACTCAGGGATTACAAGCTAAGGGATTCTATTAGAACCCAGCCGCTTCTGTCACCTGAAATTGCCAGCACACACTCAGGATAGCAGAAAATTTCTTCATGTGTGTTCTGGTGGTGGGGATGCAGTGTCCACGCTTTTTTCCAGGAGCACAGGAATTCCCATGTTGTGGGGTTTAGTTAATAACCTCCAAATCCCATGGAGAAGCACTCGCTAATACTTGGATTTAGAGCCCAACCCACCCTTTCCCCAACACTCCGTATCAGGCAAACAAACAGGGTAGAGAAGTTATGCGATTCTATTAGAACCAAGGCCCTGCTCTCAGTTGGTGGAGGCTGCCCACCCTCAGGATAACTGTTCAAGTGATCGTGTGTGTGCTGGAGGTGTGGAAACAGACTCCACGGATCTTTACGGGTGCACAGGTGTTCCCAGGTTAGGGATGTAGATTAAACACCTCCACAAACCATAGAGCGGTCATCGCAAATACTTGGTTTCGGAGCCCAAACCACACTGTCCCCCGCACTCCCGCCTAGGCTTTCCATCATGGAAGACAAGCAAAGGGATTCAATTAGAACCCAGGCGCTGCTGTCAGTTGGAGGAAATTCCCTGCACTCAGAATTCCAGAACACATTCTTAGGTGTGGGAGAGATGTGCAGCCCCACTGCACCCAGATGAATGGAGGAAAATGTGTTCCGTTTAGGGAGATGTCCTCTAAGTACTTGCTCAATGGATCAGGTGGCACTCACTGCTTCTTTGCCTCCAAGCCCAACCCCCAGCTTTCCCTCATAGCCTGGCCTAAAGGAACACTCAGGGAACAGAATCTAAGGGCTACTAATAGAACCCAGGTGCTACTGTCAGTTTGAGGAACCTCCCCACACTCAGAATACCAGAACAGTTCTTCGCATGTGTGCTGGATGTAGGGAAACAGTCAAAGCATATTTCAGGGGCACATTTATTCCATGGTTGTGGGTTGTAATTTAAAAACCCACATCCCATGGATAGGCTCCCGCTAATACTTGGTTTAGGGACCAACCCCCTCTTGCCCACTCTCTCCAGCCTAGGCATGCCATCAGGGAAGACAAGCTAAGGGATTCTATTAGAACCCAGGCGCTGCTGTCATTTGGAGGAGCCTCCCCACAATCAGGATAACTGAGCACGTCTCCGTGTGTGTGCTGGAGGTGGGGAAACAGATTCCACGCATCTTTATTGGGCACAGGTGTTCCAAGGTTGGGGAAGTAGTTTAAAACTCTCCACTGCCCACAGAGATGCACTCGCTAATACTTGGCTTTAGAGCCCATCCCCCACCATCGCTTACTGCTAGGCCTAGGAATACACTTAGGGAAATCAAGCTAAGGGATTCTATTAAAAGCCAGGTGCTGCTGTCTGTTGGAGGAACCTCCCCACACTCAGAACCCCAGAATACTTCTTCCTGTGTGTGCTGGTGGTGGGGAAACATAGCACTCGCATTTTTAAGGGGGCACAGTTATTCCATTGGTTGTGGGTTGTAGGTCAAACACCCACATCCCATGGATAGGCTCTCGCTAATACTTAGTTTAGAGCCAAATCCCAACTTTCCCCCGCACACCGGCCTTATCAATCCATCATGGAAGACAAGTTAAAGTATTGTATTAGAACACAGGCGCTGCTGTTAGTGGGAAGAACCTCCCCACACTCAAGACATCTGAACCCAATGCCGTGTGTGTGCTGGAGGAGGGAAACAGAGTCCACGCATCTTTCTGGGTGCACAGGTGTTCCCAGGTTGGGGATGTAGTTAAACACTTCCATTGCTCATAGAGAGGCACTCGCTATTACTTTGCTTTAGTGTCCAACCACACCTTCGCTCACAGCCCGGCATATGGAAACACTCAGGGAAGTCAAGCCAAGTGATTCTATTAGATCTCAGGTGCTGCTGTCAGTGGGAGGAATCTCCCCACACTCAGGATACCAGAAAAGTTCTTCATGTGTGTCCTGGAGGTGGGGAAACAAAGTCCACGTTTATTTATTGGATCACAGTTGTTCCCAGGTTGCGGATGTAGGTAAACACTTCCACTGCTCATAGAGAGGCACTCGCTATTACTTTGGTTTAGTGCCCAACCCCACCTTAACTCACATTGCGGCCAAAGGAATCAATCAGGGATGTCAATCCAAGAGATTCTATTAAATCCCAGGTGCTGCCGTCAGTTTGAGGAGCCTCCCCACACTTAGGATAGCCGAAGAGTTCTTCGTGTGTGTGCTGGATTTGGGGAAACAGATCTACATATCTTGCAAGGGGCACAGGTATTCACAGGTTTTGGATTGCAGTTTAAACTTCTCCACATCCCGTGGAGAGGCACTCGATTGTACTTGTTTGTCAAGGCTGAACCCCACATTCCCCTGCACTCTGGCATAGACAAGTCATCAGGGAAGGCAAACTTAGGGATTGTATTAGAACCCAGTCCCTGTTGTTAGTTGGAGAATCTTCCCCACACTCAGGATCCGGAATCCAGCCTTTAGTGTGGGGGATGTGTGGAGACCCACCCCACGCAGAAGAATGGGGGCACAGGTGTTCCACGTTAGGGAGAATTCCTCAAAATATTTCCTCAGTCCATTGGAGGCACTCGATTCTACTTGGCCTCCAATCCCTACCCCCAGCTTTCCCTCGCAGTCCGGCGTAGGGAAACACACAGGAAATACAAGCTAAGGGGTTTTATTGGAACCCAGGCACTGCTGTCATTTGGAAGATCTTCCCCACTCTCAGGATACCTGAACACATTTTCGTGTGTGTGCTGGAGGTGGTGAAAGTGTGTCCACGCATCTTCATGAGGTCACAGGTGTTCCCAGGTTTGGATGTTGTTTAAACACCTCCACTGAACATAGAGGGGCACACGCTAATACTTGGCTTTAGAGCCCAACCCCCAAATAGGCTCAGAGCCCGGCCTAGGAAAACACTGAAGGATGTCAAACATAGGGATTATATTAGATCCGAGGTGCTGCTGTCATTTGGAGGAGTCTCCCCACACTCAGTATACCAGAACACCACACCTTGTGTGTGCTGAAGGTGGGGAAACAGTGTCCTTGCAACTTTCAGGGGGCACAGGTATTCCCGAATATTTGGTTGTAGGTTAAACCACTTGAAATCTCGTGGAGAGGCACTCAATAATACTTGGTTTTAGAGCCCAACCCTCACATTCCCCCGCACTCCCGCCTAGGCTAGCCATCAGTGAAGACAAGTTAATGGATTGTATTAGAACCCAGGCCCTGCTGTCAGTTGTAGGTGCCTCCCCACACTCAGGAAACCTCAACCCGTCTTCGTGTGTGTGCTGGAGTTGGGGAAACAGAGTCGACGCATTTCTTGGGGGGCACAGTTGTTCCAAGTTTGGGGATGTATTTTAAACACCTCCACTGCCCAGAGAGAGGCACTCGCTATTACAAGTCTTTAGTGCCCAACACCCAACTTCGCTCACAGCCTGGCCAATGGAAACACTCAAGGAATGCAAGCCAAATGATATTATAAGTTCCCAGTTGCTGATGTCATTTGGAGGTGCCTACCCACACTCAGTATACCAGTACTATTCTTCGTGGGTGTGCTGGAGGTGGGGAAAGAGAGACCACACATTTATATGGGGGGCAGGTGTTTAAAGGTTAGGGGTGTACTTTTAAAAACCTCCATGCCCATAGATAGGCACTCGTTAAAACCTAGCTATATAGACCAAACCCCACATTAGATCAAAGCCTGGCCTATGTAAACACTCAGGGAACACAAGCTAAGGGATTCTAATAGAACCCAGGTGCTGCTGTCTTTTGGAGTAGCCTCCCAATGCTCAGGATTCCAGAAAACTTCTTCGTGTGTGTGCTGTTGGTGGAGAAACAGTGTCCACGCATATTCCAGGGGGCAAAGGTATTCCCTTGTTGGGGGTTGTTGGTTAAACACCTCAAATTCCCATAGAGAGGCACTCACTAATACTTGAATTTAGAGCCCAAATCCCACTTTGAACTGCACTCCAGCTTATGCAATCCATCAGGGAAGAGAAGCTTATGGATTCTACTAGAACACTGGCACTGCTCTCAGTTGGAGGAACTTTCCCACTCTCAGAATTCCGGAAGTCAACCTTGTGTGGCGGGGACATGTGGAGCCATAATCCAAGTAGATGAATGGGGTCACACTTGTTTCCCATTAGGGAGAAGTCCTATAAATAATTCCATATTCCATCGGGGGGCAGTTGCTGCTACTTGGCCTCCAAGCCAAAGTCCCAGATTTCCCTCTCAGCCCGGCATAGGGACACACTCAAGGAATATAAGCTAAGGGATTCTATTAGAACCCAGGCGCTGCTGTCATTTGGAGGAGCCTCCCCACAATCAGGATACCTGAGCACGTCTCCGTGTGTGTGCTGGAGGTGGGGAATCAGAGTCCACGCATCTTTATGGGGGCACAGGTGTTCCAAGGTTGGGGAAGAAGTTTCAAATCCTCCACTGCCCACAGAGATGCACTCGCATTTTCTTGGCTTTAGAGCCCATTCCCCACCATCGCTCACTGCTAGGTCTAGGAAAATACTTAGGGAAGTCAAGCTGAGTTATTCTATTAGAACGCAGGCGCTGCTGTCAGTTGGAGGATCTTCCACACACTCAGGATTCCGGATCCCAGACTTGTGTGTGGGGGAGGTGTGTATACCCAGCCCAAACAGATGAATGGTGGCACAGGTGTTCCACATTAGCGTGAAATCCTCTAAGTACTTCCTCAGTAAATCGGGGGGCACTCGTTGCTACTTGGACTTCAAACCCAACCCCCACTTTCCCCCACCCTCCAGCCTAGGCATGCCATCAGGTAAGACAAGCTAAGGGATTCTATTAGAACTCAGGCACTGCTGTCAGTTGGAGGAGGCTCCCCACACTCAGGATACCTGAACAAGTCTTTGTGTGTGTGCTGTTGTTGGAGATACATAGTCCACGCAAATTTAAGGGGGCACAGGTTTTCCCAGGGAGGGAATGTACTTTAAACACCTCCACTGCCCATAGAGAGGCACTCGCTATTACTTGGATTTAGAGCACAACCCCCACCTTCGCTCCCATCCCGTCCTTGGAAAAGAATCAGGGTAGATATCCTATGGGAACCTATTACATCCCAGATGCTGCTGTCAGTGGAAGGTGCCTCCCCACACTCAGTATACCAGAACAATTCTTCATGTGTGTGCTGGAGGTGGGGAAACAGAGTCCACGCATTTTTCAAGGAGCACAGGTATTCCCAGGTTGTGGGATTTGGTGAATAATTTCCACTTCCCATGGAGAAGCACTCGCTAATACTTGGATTTACAGCCTAACAGCCAATTTTCCCCGTACTCCGCCCTTGGCAATCCATCATTGAAGACAAGTAAATGTATTGTATTAGAACCCAGGCGCTGCTGTTAGATGGAGGAACCTCCCCACACACCAAATATCTGAGAGAGATATCGTGTGTGTGCTGGTGTAGGGAAACTGAGTCCACACGTATTTATGGGGGCACAGTTGTTCCCAGGTTGGGGATATACTTTAACCACCTCCACTGCCAAAAGATAGGAGCTCGCTAATACTTGGTTTTAGAGCACAACCCATAACTTCGCTCAAAACCCGGCCAAGGAAAATACTCAGGGAAGTCAATCTTATGGATCCAATTAGATCCCAGCTGCTATTGTCAGTTGCAGGAGCCTCCCCACACTCAGGATACCAGAAAACTTCGTGTGTGTACTGGAGTTGGGGAAACAAAAAACACGCATTTTTCAGGGGTCACAGTAATTCCCAAGTTGTGGGTTGTCGTTTAAACATCTCCACTACCCATGGAGAGGCACACGCTGATACTTAGTTTTAGAGCCCAAATCCCACTTTCAACCACACACTGGCCTAGGCAAACCATCAGGGAAGACAAGCAAAGAGATTCTAATAAAACCAAGAGGTTGATATCAGTTGGAGGAACTACCCCACACTCAGGATACTGGAACCCAACCTTGTGTTGTGGGGAGGTTTGAAGCTCCACTCCACGCAGATGAATGGGTGCTCAGGTGTTTCCATTTATGGAGAATTCATCTTAATACTTCCTCAGTCCATCGGGGACACTCGCTACTATTTGGCCTCAAAGCCCAACCCCCAGGTTTCTCTCAGAGTCAGTCCTAGGGAAACACTCAGGGATTACAAGCTAAGGGATTCTATTAGAACCCAGCCGCTTCTGTCACCTGAAAGTGCCAGCCCACACTCAGGATACCAGAACACTTCTTCATGTGTGTTCTGGAGGTGGGAATACAGAGTCCACGCATTTTTCAATGAGCACAGGTATTCCCAAGTTGTGGGTTTTTGGTTAATATCCTCCAAGTCCCATGGAGAAGCTCTCGCTAATACTTGGATTTAGAGCCCAACCCACCCTTTCCCCAGCACCCCGTATCAGGCAACCAAACAGGGTAGACAATTTAAGCGATTTTATAAGAACCAAGGCCCTGCTCTCAGTTGGAGGAAGCTGCCGACCCTCAGGATAACTGTTCAAGTGATCGTGTGTGTGCTGGAGGTGTGGAAACAGTCTCCAAGGATCTTTACTGGGGCACAGGTGTTCCCAGGTTAGGGATGTAGATTAAACACCTCCACAAACCATAGAGAGGTCATCGCAAATACTTGGTTTCGGAGCCCAAACCACACTGTCCCCCGCACTCCCGCCTAGGCTTTCCATCAGGGAAGACAAGCAATGGGATTCAATCAGAACCCAGGCGCTGCTGTCAGTTGGATGAACTTCCCTGCACTCAGAAATCCAGAACACATTCTAAGGTGTGGGAGAGATGTGCAGCCCCACTGCACCCAGATGAATGGAGGAAATGGTGCTCCGTTTAGGGAGAATTCCTCTAAGCACTTCCTCAATGGATCAGGGGGCACTCACTGCTACTTGGACTCCAAGCCCAACCCCCAGCTTTCCCTCATGGCCTGGCCTAAAGGAACACTCAGGGAACAGAAGCTAAGGGATACTAATAGAATCCAGGTGCTGCTGTCAGTTTGAGGGACTTCCCCACACTCAGAATACCAGAACACATCTTCGTGTGTGTGCTGGATGTAGGGAAAGAGTCAAAGAATCTTTCAGGGGGCACATTTATTCCATGGTTGTGGGTTGTGTGTTAAAAACCCACATCCCATGGATAGGCTCTCGCTAATACTTGGTTTAGAGCCCAACCCCCACTTTCCCCCACTCTCCAGCCTACGCATGCCATCAGGGAAGACATGCTAAGGGATTCTATTAGAACCCAGGCGCTGCTGTCATTTGGAGGAGCCTCCCCAATATCAGGATACCTGAGCAGTCTCCGTGTGTGTGCTGGCGGTGGGGAAACTGATTCCACGCATATTTATGGGGCACAGGTGTTCCAAGGTTGTGGAAGTAGTTTAAAACCCTCCACTACCCACAGAGATGCACTCGCTAATACTTGGCTTTAGAGCCCATCCCCCACCATCGCTTACTGCTAGGCCTAGGAAAACACTTAGGGAAGTCAAGTTAAGGGATTCTATTAAATCCCAGGTGCTGCTGTCTGTTGGAGGAACCTCCCCACACTCAGAACCCCAGAACACTTCTTCCTGTGTGTGCTGGACGTGGGGAAAGAGCACACGCACTTTTCAGGCGTCACAGAAATTCCCAAGTTGTGGGATGTAGTTTAAACATCTCCACTGCCCATGGAGAGGCACACGTTAATACTTAGTTTTAGATCCCAAATCCCACTTTCAACCACACACTGGCCTAGTCAAACCATCAGGGAAGTCAAGCAAAGGGATTCTATTAAAACCAAGACGCTGATGTCAGTTGGAGGAACTACCCCACGCTCAGGATACTGGAACACAACCTTGTGTGGTGGGGAGATTTGAAGCCCCACGCCAAGCAGATGAATGGGTGCTCAGGTGTTTCCCTTTATGGAGAATTCATCTAAATACTTCCTCATTCCTTCGGGGACACTCGCTACTATTTGGCCAAAAAGCCCAAACCCCAGGTTTCTCTCAGAGTCAGTCCTAGGGAAACACTCAGGGATTACAAGCTAAGGGATTCTATTAGAACCCAGCCGCTTCTGTCACCTGAAATTGCCAGCCCACACTCAGGATAGCAGAAAACTTTTTCATGTGTGTTCTGGTGGTGGGGATACAGAGTCCACGCTTTTTTCAAGGAGCGCAAGTATTCCCATGTTGTGGGTTTTTGGTTAATAACCTCAAATCTCATGGAGAAACACTCGCTAATACTTGGATTTGAAGCCCAACCCAACCTTTCCACAGCACTCCGTATCAGGCAACCAAACAGGGTAGACAAGTTAAGCGATTTTATAAGAACCAAGGCCCTGCTCTCAGTTGGAGGATGCTGCCCACTCTCAGGATAAATGTGCAAGTGTTCGTGTGTGTGCTGGAGGTGTGGAAACAGACTCCACGGATCTTTATGGGGGCACAGGTGTTCCCAGGTTAGGGATGTAGTTTAAACACCTCCACAAACCATAGAGAAGTCATCGCAAATACTTGGTTTCGGAGCCCAAACCACACTGTCCCCCGCACTCCCGCCTAGGCATTCCATCAGGGAAGAGAAGCAAAGGGATTCAATTAGAACCCAGGAGCTGCTGTCAATTGGAGGAACTTCCAGGCACTCAGAATTCCAGAACATATTCTTAGGTGTGGGAGAGATGTGCAGCCCCACTGCACCCAGACGAATGGAGGAAAAGGTGTTTCATTTAAGGAGAAGTTCTCTAAGTACTTCCTCAATGGATCAGGGGGCACTCACTGCTACGTGGCCTCCAAGCCCAACCCCCAGCTTTCCCTCATGACCTGGCCTAAAATAACACTCAGTGAACAGAAGCTAAGGGATACTAATAGAACCCAGGTGCTGCTGTCAGTTTGAGGAACGTCCCCACACTCAGAACCCCGGAACACTTCTTCCTGTGTGTGCTGGACGTGGGGAAACAGCACACGCTTTTTTCAGGGGTCACAGTAATTCCCAAGTTGTGGGTTGTAGTTTAAACATCTCCACTACCCATGGAGAGGCACACGCTAATACATAGTTTTAGATCCCAAATCCCACTTTCAACCACACACTGGCCAAGTCAAACCATCAGGGAAGACAAGCAAAGGGATTCTATTAAAACCAAGACGCTGATGTCAGTTGGATTAGCTACCCCACCCTCAGGATACTGGAACACATCATTGTGTGGTGGGAAGATTTGAAGCCCCAATCCACGCAGATGAATGGGTGCTCAGGTGTTTCACTTTATGGAGAATTCATCTAAACACTTCCTCAGTCCATCGGGGACACTCGCTACTATTTGGCCTCAAAGCCCAACCCCCAGGTTTCTCTCAGAGTCCGTCCTAGGGAAACACTCAGGGATTACAAGCTAAGGGATTCTATTAGAACCCACCCACTTCTTTCACCTGAAAGTGCCAGCCCACACTCAGGATAGCAGAAAACTACTTCATGTGTTTTCTGGTGGTGGGGTTACAGAGTCCATGATTTTTTCAAGGAGCACAGGTATTCCCATTTTGTGGGGTTTTGGTTAATAAACTCCAAATCCCATGGAGAAACACTCGCTAATACTTGGAATTAGGGCCCAAAGCACCCTTTTCCCAGCACTCCGTATCAGGCAACCAAAAAGGGTAGACAAGTTAAGCGATTTTATAAGAACCAAGGCCCTGCTCTCAGTTGGAGGAGGCTGCCCACTCTCAGGATAAATGTGCAAGTGTTCGTTTGTGTGCTGGAGTTGTGGAAACAGACTCCACGGATCTTTATGGGGCACAGGGGTTCCCAGGTTACGGATGTAGTTTAAACACCTCCACAAACCATAGAGAGGTCATCGCAAATACTTGGTTTCGGAGCCCAAACCACACTGTCCCCCGCACTCCCGCCTAGGCTTTCCATCAGGGAAGACAAGCAAAGGGATTCAATTAGAACCCAGGCGCTGCTGTCAGTTGGAGGAACTTCCCTGCACTCAGAATTCCAGAACACATTCTTAGGTGTGGGAGAGATGTGCAGCCCCACTGCACCCAGATGAATGGAGGAAAAGGTGTTCCGTTTAGGGAGAAGTCCTCTAAGTACTTCTTCAGTGGATCAGGGGGCACTCACTGCTACTTGGCCTCCAAGCCCAACACCCAGCTTTCCCTCATGGCCTGGCCTAAAAGAACACTCAGGGAACAGATGCTAAGGGATACTAATTGAATCCAGGTGCTGCTGTCAGTTTGAGGAACTTCCCCACACTCAGAATACCAGAACACATCTTCGTGTGTGTGCTGGATGTAGGGAAACAGTCAAAGCATTTTTCAGGGGGCACATTTATCCATGGTTGTGGGTTGTAGGTTAAAAACCCACATCCCATGGATAGGCTCTCGCTAATACTTGGTTTAGAGCCCAACCCCCATTTTCCCCACTCTCCAGCTTGGCATGCCATCAGGGAAGACAAGGTAAGGGATTCTTTTAGAACTCAGGCGCTGCTGTCATTTGGAGGAGCCTCCCCAATATCAGGACACTTGAGCAAGTCTCCGTGTGTGTGCTGGAGGTGGGGAAACAGATACCACGCATCTTTATGGGGCACAGGTGTTCCAAGGTTGGGGAAGTTGTTTAAAACCCTCCACTAACCACAGAGATGCACTCGCTAATACTTGGCTTTAGAGCCAATCCCCCACCATCGCTTACTGCTAGGCCTAGGAAAACACTTAGGGAAGTCAAGCTAAGGGATTCTATTAAAACCCAGGTGCTGCTGTCTGTTGGAGAAACCTCCCCACACTCAGAACCCCAGAACACTTCTTCCTGTGTGTGCTGGACGTGGGGAAATAGCACACGCATATTTCAGGGGTCAGAGTAATTCCCAAGTTTTGGGTTGTAATTTAAACATCTCCAATACCCATGGAGAGGCACACGCTAATACTTAGTTGTAGATCCCAAATCCCACTTTCAACCACACACTGGCCTAGGCAAACCATCAGGGAAGACAAGCAAAGGGATTCTATTAAAACCAAGACCCTGATGTCAGTTGGAGGAACTACCCCACCCTCAGGATACTGGAACCCAACCTTGACTGGTGGGGAAATTTGAAGCCCCACTCCACGCAGATGAATGGGTGCTCAGGTGTTTCCCTTTATGGAGAATTCATCTAAATACTTCCTCAGTCCATCGGGGACACTCGCTACTATTTGGCCTCAAAGCCCAACCCCCAGGTTTCTCTCACAGTCAGTCCAAGGGAAACACTCCGGGATTACAAGCTAAGTGATTCTATTAGAACCCAGCCGCTTCTGTCACCTGAATTTGCCAGCCCACACTCTGGATAGCAGAAAACTTCTTCATGTGTGTTCTGGTGGTGGGGATACAGAGTCCACGCTTTTTTCAAGGAGCACAGGTATTCCCATGTTGTGGGTTTTTGGTTAATAACCTCCAAATCTCATGGAGAAGCACTCGCTAATACTTGGATTTGTAGCCCAACCCAACCTTTCCCCAGCACTCCGTATCAGGCAACCAAACAGGGTAGAAAAGTTAAGCGATTTTATAAGAACCAAGGCCCTGCTCTCAGTTGGAGGAGGCTGCCCACTCTCAGGATAACTGCAAGTGTTCGTGTGTGTGCTGGAGGTGTGGAAACAGGCTACACGGATCTTTATGGGGGAACAGGTGTTCCCAGGTTAGGGATGTAGTTTAAACACCTCCACAAACCATAGAGAGGTCATCGCAAATACTTGGTTTCGGAGCCCAAACCACACTGTCCCCCGCACTCCCGCCTAGGCTTTCCATCAGGGAAGACAAGCAAAGGGATTCAATCAGAACCCAGTCGCTGCTATCAGTTGGAGGAACTTCCCTGTACTCAGAATTCCAGAGCACATTTTTAGGTGTGGGAGAGATGTGCAGCCCCACTGCACCCAGATGAATGGAGAAAAAGGTGTTCCGTTTTGGGAGAAGTCCTCTAAGTACTTCCTCAGTGGATCAGGGGGCACTCACTGCTACGTGGACTCCAAGCCCAACCCCCAGCTTTCCCTCATGACCTGGCCTAAAATAACACTCAGTGAACAGAAGCTAAGTGATACTAATAGAACTCAGGTGCTGCTGTCAGTTTGAGGAACGTCCCCACACTCAGAACCCCGGAACACTTCTTCCTGTGTGTGCTGGACGTGGGGAAACAGCACACGCTTTTTTCAGGGGTCACAGTAATTCCCAAGTTGTGGGTTGTAGTTTAAACATCTCCACTACCCATGGAGAGGCACACGCTAATACTTAGTTTTAGACCTCAAATCCCACTTTCAACCACACACTGGCCTAGTCAAACCATCAGGGAAGACAAGCAAAGGGATTCTATTAAAACCAAGACGCTGATGTCAGTTGGATTAGCTACCCCACCCTCAGGATACTGGAACACAACATTGTGTGCTGGGAAGATTTGAAGCCCCAATCCACGCAGATGAATGGGTGCTCAGGTGTTTCACTTTATGGAGAATTCATCTAAACACTTCCTCAGTCCATCGGGGACACTCGCTACTATTTGGCCTCAAAGCCCAACCCCCAGGTTTCTCTCAGAGTCCGTCCTATGGAAACACTCAGGGATTAAAAGCTAAGGGATTCTATTAGAACCCACGCACTTCTGTCACCTGAAACTGCCAGCCCACACTCAGGATAGCAGAAAACTACTTCATGTGTTTTCTGGTGGTGGGGTTACAGAGTCCATGATTTTTTCAAGGAGCACAGGTATTCCCATTTTGTGGGGTTTTGGTTAATAAACTCCAAATCCCATGGAGAAGCACTCGCTAATACTTGGATTTAGAGCCCAACCCACCCTTTCCCCAGCACTCCGTATCAGGCAACCAAACAGTGTAGACAAGTTAAGCGATTTTATAAGAACCAAGGCCATGCTCTCAGTTGGAGGAGGCTGCCCACTCTCAGGATAACTGTGCAAGTGTTCGTGTGTGTGCTGGAGGTGTGGAAACACCCTCCACGGATCTTTATGGGGGCACAGGTGTTCCCAGGTTAGGGATGTACTTTAAAAACCTCCACAAACCATAGAGAGGTCATCGCAAATACTTTGTATCGGAGCCCAAACCACACTGTCCCCCGCACTCCCGCCTAGGCTTTCCATCAGGGAAGACAAGCAAAGGGATTCAATCAGAACCCAGGCGCTGCTGTCAGTTGGAGGAACTTCCCTGCACTCAGAATTCCAGAACACATTCTTAGGTGTGGGAGATATGTGCAGCCCCACTGCACCCAGATGAATGGAGGAAAAGGTGTTCCGTTTAGGGAGAATTCCTCTAAGTATTAACTCAATGGATAGGGGGCACTCACTGCTACTTGGCCTCCAAGCCCAACCCCCAGATTTCCCTCATGACCTGGCCTAAAAGTACACTCAGGGAACAGAAGCTAAGGGATACTAATAGAATCCAGGTGCTGCTGTCAGTTTGAGGAACTTCCCCACACTCAGGAATACCAGAACAATTCTTCGTGTGTGTGCTGGATGTAGGGAAACAGTCAAAGCATCTTTCAGGGGGCACATTTATTCCATGGTTGTGGGTTGTAGGTTAAAAACCCACATCCCATGGATAGGAAACGCTAATACTTGGTTTAGAGCCCAACCCCCACTTTCCCCCCTCTCCAACCTAGGCATGCCATCAGGGAAAACAAGCTAAGGGATACTTTTAGAACCCAGGCGCTGCTGTCATTTGGAGGAACCTCCCCACAATCAGGATACCTGAGCACGTCTCCGTGTGTGTTCTGGAGGTGGGGAAACAGATTCCACGCATCTTTATGGGGCACAGGTTTCCCAAGGTTGGGGAAGTAGTTTAAAACCCTCCACTGGCCACAGAGTTGCACTCGCTAATACTTGGCTTTAGAGCCCATCCCCCACCATCGCTTACTGCTAGGCCTAGGAAAACACTTAGGGAAGTCAAGCTAAGGGATTCTATTAAAACCCAGTGCTGCTGTCTGTTGGAGGAACCTCTCCAAACTCAGAACCCCAGAACACTTCTTTCTGTGTGTGCTGGACGTGGGGAAATAGCACACGCATTTCTCAGGGGTCGCAGTAATTCCCAAGTTGTGGGTTGTAGTTTAAACATCTCCAATACCCATGGAGAGGCACACGCTAATACTTAGTTTTAGATCCCAAATCCCACTTTCAACCACACACTTGCCAAGTCAAACCATCAGGGAAGACAAGCAAAGGGATTCTATTAAAACCAAGACGCTGATGTCAGTTGGATTAGCTACCCCACCCTCAGGATACTGGAACACAACATTGTGTGGTGGGAAGATTTGAAGCCCCAATCCACGCAGATGAATGGGTGCTCAGGTGTTTCACTTTATGGAGAATTCATCTAAATACTTCCTCAGTCCATCGGGGACACTCGCTACTATTTGGCCTCAAAGCCCAACCACCAAGTTTCTCTCAGAGTCAGTCCTAGGGAAACACTCTGGGATTACAAGCTAAGGGATTCTGTTAGAACCCACCCGCTTCTGTCACCTGAAATTGCCAGCCCACACTCAGGATAGCAGAAAACTTCTTCATGTGTATTCTGGTGGTGGGGATAAAGAGTCCACGCTTTTTTCAAGGAGCACAGGTATTCCCATGTTGTGGGTTTTTGGTTAATAACCTCCAAATCCCATGGAGAAGCACTCGCTAATACTTGGATTTGGAGCCCAACCCACCCTTTCCCCAGCACTCTGTATCATGCAACCAAACAGGGTAGACAAGTTAAGCGATTTTATAAGAACCAAGGCCATGCTCTCAGTTGGAGGATGCTGCCCATTATCACGATAACTGTGCAAGTGATCGTGTGTGTGCTGGAGGTGTGGAAACAGACTCCACGGATATTAATGGGGGCACAGGTGTTCCCAGGTTAGGGATGTAGTTTAAACACCTCCAGAAACCATAGAGAGGTCATCGCAAATACTTGGTTTCGGAGCCCAAACCACACTGTCCCCCGCACTCCCGCCTAGGCTTTCCATCAGGGAAGACAAGCAAAGGGATTCAATCAGAACCCAGGCGCTGCTGTCAGTTGGAGGAACTTCCCTGCACTCAGAATTCCAGAACACATTCTTAGGTGTGGGAGAGATGTGCAGCCCCACTGCACCCAGATGAATGGAGAAAAAGGTGTTCCGTTTAGGGAGAAGTCCTCTAAGTACTTCCTCAGTGGATCAGGGGGCACTCACTGCTACGTGGACTCCAAGCCCAACCCCCAGCTTTCCCTCATGGCCTGGCCTAAAAGAACACTCAGGGAACAGAAGCTAAGGGATACTAATAGAATCCAGGTGCTGCTGTCAGTTTGAGGAAACTCCCCACACTCAGAATACCAGAACACTTTTTCGCGTGTGTGCTGGATGTAGGGAAACAGTCAAAGCATCTTTCAGGGGGCACATTTATTCCATGGTTTTGGGTTGTAGGTTAAAAACCCACATCCCATGGATAGGCTCTAGCTAATACTTGGTTTAGAGCCCAACCCCCACTTTCCCCCACTCTCCAGCCTAGGCATGCCATCAGGGAAGTCAAGCTAAGGGATTCTTTTAGAACCCAGGTGCTGCTGTCATTTAGAGGAGCCTCCCCACAATCAGGATAACTGTGCAAGTATTCGTGTGTGTGCTGGAGGTGGGGAAACAGACTCCACGGATCTTTATGGGGGCACAGGTGTTCCCAGGATTAGGGATGTAGTTTAAACACCTCCACACACCATAGAGAGGTCATCGCAAATACTTTGTATCGGAGCCCAAACCACACTCTCCCCCGCACTCCCGCCTAGGCATTCCATCATGGAAGACAAGCAAAGGAATTCAATTAGAACCCAGGCGCTGCTGTCAATTGGAGGAACTTCCCGGCACTCAGAATTCGAGAACATATTCTTAGGTGTGGGAGAGTTGTGCAGCCCCACTGCACCCAGATGAATGGAGGAAAAGGTGTTCCGTTTAGGGAGAAGTCCTCTAAGTACTTCCTCAATGGATCAGCGGGCACTCACTGCTACGTGGCCTCCAAGCACAACCCCCAGCTTTCCCTCATGACCTGGCCTAAAATAACACTCAGTGAACAGAAGCTAAGGGATACTAATAGAACCCAGGTGCTGCTGTCAGTTTGAGGAACGTCCCCACACTCAGAACCCCGGAACACTTCTTCCTGTGTGTGCTGGACGTGGGGAAACAGCACACGCTTTTTTCAGGGGTCACAGTAATTCCCAAGTTGTGGGTTGTAGTTTAAACATCTCCACTACCCATGGAGAGGCACACGCTAATACTTAGTTTTAGATCCCAAATCCCACTTTCAACCACACACTGGCCTAGTCAAACCATCAGGGAAGACAAGCAAAGGGATTCTATTAAAACCAAGACGCTGATGTCAGTTGGATTAGCTACCCCACCCTCAGGATACTGGAACACAACATTGTGTGCTGGGAAGATTTGAAGCCCCAATCCACGCAGATGAATGGGTGCTCAGGTGTTTCACTTTATGGAGAATTCATCTAAACATTTCCTCAGTCCATCGGGGACACTCGCTACTATTTGGCCTCAAAGCCCAACCCCCAGGTTTCTCTCAGAGTCCGTCCTAGGGGAACAGTCAGGGATTACAAGCTAAGGGATTTTTTAGAACCCACCCACTACTGTCACCTGAAAGTGCCAGCCCACACTCAGGATAGCAGAAAACTACTTCATGTGTTTTCTGGTGGTGGGGTTACAGAGCCCATGATTTTTTCAAGGAGCACAGGTATTCCCATTTTGTGGGGTTTTGGTTAATAAACTCCAAATCCCATGGAGAAGCACTCGCTAATACTTGGAATTAGGGCCCCACCCACCCTTTTCCCAGCACTCCGTATCAGGCAACCAAACAGGGTAGACAAGTTAAGCGATTTTATAAGAACCAAGGCCCTGCTCTCATTTGGAGGAGGCTGCCCACTCTCAGGATAACTGTGCAAGTGTTCGTGTGTGTGCTGGAGGTGTGGAAACACACTCCACTGTTCTTTATGTGGGCACAGGTGTTCCCAGGTTAGGGATGTAGTTTAAACACCTCCACAAACCATAGAGAGGTCATCGCAAATACTTGGTTTCGGAGCCCAAACCACACTGTCCCCCGCACTCCCGCCTAGGCTTTCCATCAGGGAAGACAAGCAAAGGGATTCAATTAGAACCCAGGCGCTGCTGTCAGTTGGAGGAACTTCCCTGCACTCAGAATTCCAGAACACATTCTTAGGTGTGGGAGAGATGTGCAGCCCCACTGCACCCAGATGAATGGAGGAAAAGGTGTTCAGTTTAGGGAGAAGTCCTCTGCGTACTTCTTCAATGGATCAGGGGGCACTCAATGCTACGTGGCCTCCAAGGCCAACCCCCAGCTTTCCCTCATTGCCTGGCCTAAAAGAACACTCAGGGAACAGATGCTAAGGGATACTAATTGAATCCAGGTGCTGCTGTCAGTTTGAGGAACTTCCCCACACTCAGAATACCAGAACACATCTTCGTGTGTGTGCTGGATGTAGGGAAACAGTCAAAGCATCTTTCAGGGGGCACATTTATCCATGGATGTGGGTTGTAGGTTAAAAACCCACATCCCATGGATAGGCTCCCGCTAATACTTGGTTTAGAGCCCAACCCCCACTTTCCCCCGCACTCCCGCCTAGGCTTTCCATCAGGGAAGACAAGCTAAGGGATTCTTTTAGAACCCAGGCGCTGCTGTCATTTGGAGGAGCCTCCCCTCTATCAGGATACCTGAGCACGTCTCCGTGTGTGTGCTGGAGGTGGGGAAACAGATTCCACGCATCTTTATGGGGCACAGGTGTTCCAAAGATGGGGAAGTAGTTTAAAACCCTCCACTACCCACAGAGATTCACTCGCTAATACTTGGCTTTAGAGCCAATCCCCCACCATCACTTACTGCTAGGCCTAGGAAAACACTTAGGGAAGTCAAGCAAAGGGATTCTATTAAAACCCAGGTGCTGCTTTCTTTTGGAGGAACCTCCCCACACTCAGAACCCCAGAAATCTTCTTCCTGTGTGTGCTGGACGTGGGGAAACATAGCACACGCATTTTTCAGGGGTCACAGTAATTCCCAAGTTGTGGGTTGTAGTTTAAACATCTCCACTACCCATGAAGAGGCACAAGCTGATACTTAGTTTTAGAGCCCAATTCCCACTTTCAACCACACACTGGCCTAGGCAAACCATCAGGGAAGACAAGCAAAGGGATTCTATTAAAACCAAGACGCTGATGTCAGTTGGAGGAAATACACCACCCTCAGGATACTATAACCCAACCTTGTGTGGTGGGGAGGTTTTAAGCCACACTCCACGCAGATGAATGGGTGCTCAGGTGTTTCCCTTTATGGAGAATTCATCTACATACTTCCTCAGTCCATCAGGGGGCACTCGCTACTATTTCGCCTCAAAGCCCAACCCCCAGGTTTCTCTCAGATTCAGTCCAAGGGAAATACCCAGGGATTACAAGCTAAGGGATTCTATTAGATCCCAGCCGCTTCTGTCACCTGAAAGTGCCAGCCCACACTCAGGATAGCAGAAAACTTCTGCATGTGTGTTCTGGGGGTGGGGATACAGGGTCCACGCATATTTCAAGGAGCACAGGTATTCCCATTTTGTGGGTTTTTGCATAATAACCTCCAAATCCCATGGAGAAGCACTCGCTAATACTTGGATTTAGAGCCCAACCCACCCTTTCCCCAGCACTCTGTTTCAGGGAACCAAACAGGGTAGACAAGTTAAGCGATTTTATAAGAACCAAGGCCCTGCTCTCAGTTGGAGGAGGCTGCCCACTCTCAGGATAACTGTGCAGGTGTTCGTGTGTGTGCTGGATGTGTGGAAACAGACTCCACGGATCTTTTTGGGGGCACAGGTGTTCCCAGGTTAGGGATGTAGTTTAAACACCTCCACAAACCATAGAGAGGTCATCGCAAATACTTGGTTTCGGAGCCCAAACCACACTTTCCCCCTCACTCCCGCTTAGGCTCTCCATCAGGGAAGACAAGCAAAGGGATTCAATTAGAACCCAGGCGCTGCTGTCAGTTGGAGGAACTTCCCTGCACTCAGAATTCCAGAACACTTTCTTAGGTGTTGGAGAGATGTGCAGCCACACTCCACCCAGATGAACGGAGGAAAAGGTGTTCCTTTTAGGGAGAATTCCTCTAAGTATTTCCTCAATGGATCAGGGGGCATTCACTGCTACTTGGCCTCCAAGCCCAACACCCAGCTTTCCCTCATGGCCTGGAATAAAGGAACAATCAGGGAACAGAAGCTAATGGATACTAATAGAACCCAGGTGCTGCTGTCAGTTTGAGGAACACCCCCAAACTCAGAATCCCAGAACAATACTTCGTGTGTGTGCTGGATGTAGGGAAAGAGTCAAAGCATTTTACAGGGGGCACATTTATTCCATGGTTGTGGGTTGTACGTTAAAAACCCACATCCCATGGATAGGCTCTCGCTAATACTTGGTTTAGAGCCCAATCCCCTCTTTCCCCTCTCTCCAGCCTATGCATTCCTTCAGGGAAGACAAGCTAAGGGATTCTATTAGATCCCAGGCGCTGCTGTTATTTGGAGGAGCCTCCCCACAATCAGGAAACCTGAGCACGTCTCCGTGTGTGTGCTGGAGGTGGGGAAACAGCTTCCACGCATCTTTATGGGGCACAGGTGTTCCAAGGTTGGGGAAGTAGTTTAAAACACTCCATTGCCCACAGAGATGCACTCGCTAATACTTGGCTTTAGAGCCCATCCCCCACCATCGCTTACTGCTAGGCCTAGGAAAACACTTAGTTAAGTCAAGCTAAGGGATTCTATTAAAAGCCAGGTGCTGCTGTCTGTTGGAGGAACCTCCCCACACTCAGAACCCCAGAAAACTTCTTCCTGTGTGTGCTGGAAGTGGGGAAACATAGCATAATCATTTTTCATTGGGCACAGTTATTCCACGGTTGTTGGTTGTAGGTCAAACACCCATATCCCATGGATAGGCTCTCGCTAATACTTGGTTTAGAGCCCAACCACATCTTTCCCCCTCTCTCCAGCCTAGGCATGCCATCAGGGAAGACAAGCTAAGGGATTCTAATAGAACCCAGGCGCTGCTGTCATTTGGAGGAGCCTCCCCACAATCAGGATACCTGAGCACGTCTCCGTGTTTGTGCTGAGGGTGGGGAAACAGCTTCCACGCAACTTTATGGGGCACAGGTGTTCCAAGGTTGGGGAAGTAGTTTAAAACCCTCCACTACCCACAGAGATGCACTCGCTAATACTTGGATTTAAAGCCCATCCCCCACCATCGCATACTGCTAGGCTTAGGAAAACACTTAGGGAAGTCAAGCTAAGGGATTCTATTAAAAACCAGGTGCTGCTGTCTGTTGGAGGAACCTCCCCACACTCAGAACCCCAGAACACTTCTTCCTGTGTGTGCTGGAGGTGGGGAAACATAGCACACGCATTTTTCAGTGGGCACAGTTATTCCACGGTTGTGGGTTGTAGGTCAAACACCCATATCCCATGGATAGGCTCTCGCTAATACTTGGTTTAGAGCCAAATCCCAACTTTTCCCCGCACACTGGCCTTTTCAATCCATCATGGAAGACAAGTTAAGGTATTGTATTAGAACCCAGGCGCTGCTGTTAGAGGGAAGAACCTCCCCACACTCTAGACATCTGAACCCAATGCCGTGTGTGTGCTTGAGGAGGGAAACAGAGTCCACGCAACTTTCTGGGGGCTCAGGTGTTCCCAGTTTGGGGATGTAGTTAAACACTTCCACTGCTCATAGAGAGGCACTCGCTATTTCTTTGGTTTAGTGTCCAACCAAACCTTCGCTCAAAGACCGGCCTATGGAAACACTCAGGGATGTCAAGCCAAGTGATTCTATTAGATCCCAGGTGCTGCTGTAAGTTGGAGGAGCCATCCCACACTCAGGATACCAGAAAAGTTCTTCATGTGTGTCCTGGAGGTGGGGAAAAAGAGTCCACGTTTATTTATTGGATCACAGGTTTTCCCACGTTGGGGATATAGGTAAACACTTCCACTGCTCATAGAGAGGCACTCGCTATTACTTTGGTTTAGTGCCCAACCCCACCTTAACTCACATCGCGGCCAAAGGAAACAATCAGGGATGTCAATCCAAAAGATTCTATTAGATCCCATGTGCTGCCATCAGTTTGAGAAGCCTCCCCACATTTAGGATAGCCGAATAGTTCTTCTAGTGTGTGCTGGAGTTGGGGAAACAGAACTACACATCTTGCAAGGGGCACAGGTATTCACAGGTTGTGGATTGCACTTTAAATTCCTCCACATCCCGTGGAGAGGCACTCGATTGTACTTGTTTGTCAAGGCTGAACCCCACATTCCCCCGCACTCTGGCATAGACAAGTCATCAGGGAAGGCAAACTTAGGGATTGTATTAGAACCCAGTCGCTGTTGTCAGTTGGAGAATCTTCCCCACACTCAGGATCCGGAATCCAGCCTTTAGTGTGGGGGATGTGTGGAGACACACCCCACGCAGAAGAATGGGGGCACAGGTGTTCCACGTTAGGGAGAATTCCTCAAAATATTTCCTCAGTCCATTGGAGGCACTCGATGCTACTTGGCCTCCAATCCCAACCCCCAGCTTTCCCCCGCAGTCAGGCATAGGGAAACACACAGGAAATACAAGCTAAGGGGTTTTATTGGAACCAAGGCACTGCTGTCATTTGGAAGATCTTCCCCACTCTCAGGATACCTGAACACATTATCGTGTGTGTGCTGGAGGTGGTGAAAGATTGTCCACGCATCTTCATGAGGTCACAGGTGTTCCCAGGTTTGGATGTAGTTTAAACACCTCCACTGAACATAGAGAGGCACACGCTAATACTTGGCTTTAGAGCCCTACCCCCACCTAGGCTCAGAGCCCGGCCTAGGTAAACACTGAAGGATGTCAAACATAGGGATTATATTAGATCCCAGGTGCTGCTGTCAGTTGGAGGAGTCTCCCCACACTCAGGATACAAGAACACCACATCGTGTGTGTGCTGAAGGTGGGGAAACAGTGTCCTTGCAACTTTCACGGTGCACAGGTATACCCAAATATTTGGTTGTAGTTTAAACCACCTCAAATCCCGTGGAGAGGCACTCAATAATACTTGGTTTTAGAGCCCAACCCTCACATTCCCCCGCACTCCCGCCTAGGCTAGCCATCAGTGAAGACATGTTAATGGATTCGATTAGAACCCAGGCCCTGCTGTCAGTTGTAGGTGCCTCCCCACACTCAGGAAACCTCAACCCGTCTTCGTGTGTGTGCTGGAGTTGGGGAAACAGAGTCGACGCATTTCTTGGCGGGCAGAGTTGTTCCAAGTTTGGGGATGTATTTTAAACACCTCCATGCCCATAGAGAGGCACTTGCTAAAACCTAGCTATAGAGATCAAACCCCACATTAGATCAAAGCCTGGCCTATATAAACACTCAGGGAACACAAGCTAAGGGATTCTAATAGAACCTAGGTGCTGCTGTAAATTGGAGTAGCCTCCCCATGCTCAGGATTCCAGAAAACTTCTTCGTGTGTGTGCTGTGGTGGAGAAACAGTGTCCACGCATATTCCAGGGGGCAAAGGTATTCCCTTGTTGGGGGTTGTTGGTTAAACACCTCAACTTCCCATGGAGAGGCATTCACTAATACTTGGATTTAGAGCCCAAATCCCACTTTGAACCGCACTCCAGCTTATGCAATCCATCAGGGAAGAGAAGCTTAAGGATTCTACCTGAACACTGGCACTGCTCTCAGATGGAGGAACTTTCCCACTCTCAGAATTCCGGAAGCCAAACTTGTGTGTGGGGGGGGTGTGGAGCCACAATCCAAGTAGATGAATGGGGTCACACTTGTTTCCCATTAGGGAGCAGACCTCTAAATAATTCCATATTCCATCGGGGGGCAGTTGCTGCTACTTGGCCTCCAAGCCAAACTCCCAGAATTCCCTCTCACCCTGGCATAGGGAAACACTCAAGGAATACAAGCTAAGGGATTCTATTAGAACCCAGGCGCTGCTGTCATTTGGAGGAGCCTCCCCAAAATCAGGATACCTGAGCAAATCTCCGTGTGTGTGCTGGTGGTGGGGAATCAGAGTCCACGCATTTTTCAAGGAGCACAGGTATTCCCAGGTTTTGGGATTTTGGTGAATAATTTCCTCTTCCCATAGAGAAGCACTCGCTAATACTTGGATTTACAGCCCAAACCCCAAATTCCCCCGTACACCGCCCTTGTCAAGCCATCATTGAAGACAAGTAAATGTATTGAATTAAAACCCAGGCGCTGCTGTTAGATGGAAGAACCTCCCTACACTCAAAACTTCTGAGCCAGATATCGTGTGTGTGCTGGAGGAGGGAAAATGTGTCCACACATCTTTATGGGGGCACAGGTATTCCCAGGTTGGGGATATACTTTAACCACCTCCACTGCCAAAAGATAGGAACTCGCTAATACTTGGATTTAGAGAACAACCCAAACATCGCTCAAAACCCGGCCAAGGAAAATACTCAGGGAAGTCAATCTAATGGATCCAATTAGATCCCAGGTGCTATTATCAGTTGCAGGAGCCTCCCCACACTCAGGATACTAGAAAACCTCGTGTGTGAGCTGGAGATGGGGAAACAAAGAACACGCATTTTTCAGGGGTCACAGTACTTCCCAAGTTGTGGGTTGTAGTTTAAACATCTCCACTACCCATGGAGAGGCACACGCTGATACTTAGTTTTAGAGCCCAATTCCCACTTTCAACCACACACTGGCCTAGTCAAACCATCAGGGAATACAAGCAAATGGATTCCATTTAAACCAAGATGCTGATGTCAGTTGGAGGAAATACCCCACCCTCAGGATACTGGAACCCAACCTTGTGTGGTGGGGAGGTTTGAAGCCCCACTCCACGCAGATGAATGGGTGCTCAGGTGTTTCCCTTTATGGAGAATTCATCTAAATATTTCCTCAGTCCATCGGGGGGCACTCGCTACTATTTGGCCTCAAAGCCCCACCCCCATGTTTCTCTCAGAGTCAGTCCAAGGGAAATACTCAAGGATTACTAGCTAAGGGTTTCTATTAGAACCAAGGCACTTCTGTCACCTGAAAGTGCCAGCCCACACTCAGGATACCAGAACACTTCTGCATGTGTGTTCTGGGGGTGGGGATAGTGAGTCCACGCATATTTCAAGGAGCACAGGTATTCATATGTTGTGGTTTTTTGGGTAATAACCTCCAAATCCCATGGGGAAGCACTCACTAATACTTGGATTTAGAGCCCAACCCACCCTTTCTCTAGCACTCCGTATCAGGCAACCAAACAGGGTAGACATGTTAAGCGATTTTATAAGAACCAAGGCCCTGCTCTCAGTTGGAGGAGGCTGCCCACTCTCAGGATAACTGTGCAAGTGTTCGTGTGTGTGCTGGATGTGGGGAATCAGTGTCCATGCATCTTTATGGGGCACAGGTGTTCCAAGTTTGGGGAAGAAGTTTCAAATCCTCTACTGCCCACAGATATGCACTCGCTTATTCTTGGCTTTAGAGCCCATTCCCCACCATCGCTCACTGCTAGGTCTAGGAAAAATCTTAGGGAAGTCAAGCGGAGTTATTCTATTAGAACGCAGGCACTGCTGTCAGTTGGAGGAACTTCCACACACTCAGGATTCCGGATCCCAGCCTTGTGTGTGGGGAGGTGTGGATACCCAGGCCACACAGATGAATGGGGGCACAGGTGTTCCACATTAGCGTGAAATCCTCTAAGTACTTCCTCAGTAAATCGGGGGGCACTCGTTGCTACTTGGACTTCAAACCAAACCCCCACTTTCCCCCACTCTCCAGCCTAGGCATGCCATCAGGTAAGACATGCTAAGGGATTCAATTAGATACCAGGCGCTGCTGTCAGCTGGAGGAGACTCCCCACACTCAGGATACCTGAACAAGTCTTTCTATCTGTGCTGTTGATGGAGATAAATTGTCCACGCAACTTCATGGGGGCACAGGTATTCCCAGGGAGGGAATATACTTTAAAAACCGCCACTGCCCATAGAGAGGCACTCGCTATTACTTGGATTTAGAGCCCAACCCCCACCTTCGCTCCCATCCTGTCCTTGGAAAACACTCAGGGAAGATAACCTAAGGGATCCTATTAGATCCCAGCTGCTATTGTCAGTTGCAGGAGCCTCCCCACACTCAGGATACCAGAAAACTTCATGTGTGTGCTGGAGGTGGGGAAACAAAGAACACGCATTTTTCAGGGGTCACAGTAATTCCCAAGATGTGGTTGTAGTATAAACATCTCCACTACCCATGGAGAGGCACACGCTGATACTTAGTTTTAGAGCCAAAATCCCACTTTCAACCACACACTGGCCAAGCAAACCATCAGGGAAGACAAGCAAAAGGATTCTATAAAACCAAGACGCTGATGTCAGTTGAAGGAACTACCCCACAGTCAGAATACTGGAACAGAACCTTGTGTGGTGGGGAGGTTTGAAGCCCCACTCCACGAAGATGAATGGGTGCTCAGGTGTTTCACTTTATGGAGAATTCATCTAAACATTTCCTCAGTCCATCGGGGACACTCGCTACTATTTGGCCTCAAAGCCCAACCCCCAGGTTTCTCTCAGTGTCAGTCCTAGGGAAACACTCAGGGATTACAAGCTAAGGGATTCTATTAGAACCCAGCCGCTTCTGTCACATGAAAGTGCCAGCCCACACTCAGGATACCAGAACACTACTGCATGTGTGTTCTGGTGGTGGGGATACAGAGTCCATGTATTCTTGAAGGAGCACAGGTATTCCCATGTTGTGGGTTTTTGCTTAAAAACCTCCAAATCCCATGGAGAAGCACTCGTTAATACTTGGATTTAGAGCCCAACACACCCTTTCCCCAGCACTCCGTATCAGGCAACCAAACAGCGTAGACAAGTTAAGCGATTTTAAAAGAACCAAGGCCCTGCTCTCAGTTGGAGGAGGCTGCCCACTATCAAGATAACTCTGCAAGTGTTCGTGTGTCTGCTGGAGGTGTGGAAACAGACTCCACGGATCTTTATGGGGGCACAGGTGTTCCCAGGTTAGGGATGTAGTTTAAACACCTCCACAAACCATAGAGATGTCATCGCAATTACTTGGTTTCGGAGCCCAAACCACACTTTCCCCCGCACTCCCGCCTAGGCTTTCCATCAGTGAAGACAAGCAAAGGGATTCAATTAGAACCCAGGCGCTGCTGTCAGTTGGAGGAACTTCCCTGCACTCAGAATTCCAGAACACATTCTTAGGTGTGGGAGAGATGTGCAGCCCCACTCCACCCAGATGAATGGAGGAAAAGGTGTTCCGATTCGGGAAAAGACCTCTAAGTACTTCCTCAGTGTATCAGGGGTCACTCACTGCTACTTGGCCTCCAAGCCCAACCCCCAGCTTTCCCTCATGGCCTGGCCTAAAGGAACACTCAGGGAACAGAAGCTAAGGGATACTAATAGAACCCAGGTGCTGCTGTCAGTTTGAGTAACCTCCCCACACTCAGAATACCAGAACATTTCTTCCTGTGTGTGCTGGATGTAGTGAAAGAGTCAAAGAATCATTCAGGGGGCACATTTATTCCATGGCTGTGGGTTGTATGTCAAAAACTCACATCCCATGCATAGGCTCTCGTTAATACTTGGTTTAGAGCCCAACCCCCACTTTCCCCCACTCTCCAGCCTAGGAATGTCATCAGGGAAGGCAAGCAAAGGGATTCTATTAGAACCCAGGCGCTGCTGTCAATTGGAGGATCCTCCCCACAATCTGGATACCTGAACACGTCTCCGTGTGTGTGCTGGTGGTGGGGAAAAAGATTCCACGCAATTTTATGGTTCACAGGTGTACCAAGGTTGGGGATGTAGTTAAACACTTTCACTGCTCATAGAGAGGCACTCGCTATTTCTTTGGTTGAGTGTCCAACCACACCTTCGCTCACAGCCCGGCCTATGGAAACTCTCAGGGAATTCAAGCCAAGTTGATTCTATTAGATCTCAGGTGCTGCTCTCAGTTGGAGGAGCCTCCCCACACTCAGGAGACCAGAAATATTCTTCATGTGTGTCCTGGAGGTGGGGAAACAAAGTCCACGTTTATTTATTGGATCACAGGTGTTCCCAGGTTGGGCATGTAGGTAAACACTTCCACTGCTCATAGAGAGGCACTCGCTATTACTTTGGTTTAGTGCCCAACCCCACCTTAACTCACATCGCGGCCAATGGAAACAATCAGGGATGTCATTCCAAGAGATTTTATTAGATCCCTGGTGCTGCCGTCAGTTTGAGTAGTCTCCCCACACTTAGGATAGCCGAATAGTTCTTCGTGTGTGTGCTGGAGTTTGGGAAACAAATCTACACATCTTGCAAGGGGCACAGGTATTCACAGGTTGTGGATTGCAGTTTAAAGACCTCCACATCCCGTGGGGATGCCCTCGATTGTACTTGTTTGTCAAGGCTGAACCCCACATTTCCCCGCACTCTGGCATAGACAAGTCATCAGGGAAGGCAAACTTAGGGATTGTATTAGAACCCAGTCGGTGTTGTCAGCTGGATAATCTTCCCCACACTCAGGATCCGGAATCCATCCTTTAGTGTGGGGGATGTGTGGAGACCCACCCCACGCAGAAGAATGGGGGCACAGGTGTTCCACGTTAGGGAGAATTCCTCAAAATATTTCCTCAGTCCATTGGAGGCACTCGATTCTACTTGGCCTCCAATCCCAACCCCCAGCTTTCCCTCGCAGTCCGGCATAGGGAAACACACAGGAAATATAAGCTAAGGGGTTTTATTAGAACCCAGGCACTGCTGTCATTTGGAAGATCTTCCCCACTCTCTGGATACCTGAACACATTTTCGTGTGTGAGCTGGAGGTGGTGAAAGAGTGTCCACGCATCTTCCTGAGGGCACAGGTGTTCCCAGGTTTGGATGTAGTTTAAACACCTCCACTGAACATAGAGAGGCACACGCCAATACATGGCTTTAGAGCCCAACACCCACCTAGGCTCAGAGCCCGGCCTAGGAAAACACTGCAGCATGTCAAACATAGGGATTATATTAGATCCCTGGTGCTGCTGTCAGTTGAAGGAGTCTCCCCACACTCAGCATACCAGAACACCACATCGTGTGTGTGCTGAAGGTGGGGAAACATTTTCCTTGCAACTTTCAGGGGGCACAGGTATTCCCAAATATTTGGTTGTAGGTTAAACCACTTCAAATCCCATGGAGAGGCACTCAATTATACTTGGTTTTAGAGCCCAACCCTCACATTCCCCCACACTCCCGCCTACGCTAGCCAACAGTGAAGACAAGTTAATGGATTGTATTAGAACCCAGGCCCTGCTGTCAGTTTTAGTTGTCTTCCCACACTCTGGAAACCTCAACCCGTCTTCGTGTGTGTGCTGGAGTTGTGGAAACAGAGTCGACGCATTTTTGGGGGACACAGTTGTTCCAAGTTTGGGGATGTATTTTAAACACCTCCACTACCCATAGAGAGGCACTCACTATTACTAGACTTTAGTGCCCAACACCCAACTTCGCTCACTTCCTGGCCAATGGAAACACTCAGGGAATGCAAGCCAAATGATATTATAAGTTCCCAGATGCTGCTGTCATTTGGAGGTGCCTACCCACACTCAGTATACCAGAACTATTCTTCGTGGGTGTGCTGTTGGTGGGGACAGAGAGACCACGCATTTATATGGGGGGCAGGTGTTTAAAGGTTAGGGATGTAGTTTTAAAAACCTCCAATCCCATAGAGAGGCACTCGCTAAAACCTAGCTATAGAGACCAAACCCCACATTAGATCAAAGCCTGGCCTATGTAAACACTCAGGGAACACAAGCTAAGGGATTCTAATAGAACCCAGGAGCTGCTGTCATTTGGAGTATCCTCCCCATGCTCAGGATTCCAGAAACCTTCTTTGTGTGTGTGCTGTTGGTGGAGAAACAGTGTCCACGCATATTCCAGGGGGCAAAGGTATTCCCTTGTTGGGGGTTGTTGGTTAAACACCTCAAATTCCCATGGAGAGGCACTCACTAATACTTGGATTTAGAGCCCAAATCCCACTTTGAACCGCACTCCAGCTTATGCAATCCATTAGGGAAGAGAAGATTAAGGATTCTACTAGAACACTGGCACTGCTCTCAGTTGGAGGAACTTTCCCACTCTCAGAATTCCGGAAGCCAACCTTGTGTGTCGGGGAGATGTGGAGCCACAATCCCAGTAGATGAATGGGGTCACTCTTGTTTCCCATTAGGGAGAAGTCCTCTAAATAATTCAATATTCCATCGGGGTCAGTTGCTGCTACTTGGCCTCCAAGCCAAAGTCCCAGATTTCCCTCTCAGCCCGGCCTAGGGAAACACTCAAGGAATACAAGCTAAGGGATTCTATTAGAACCCAGGCGCTGCTGTCATTTGGAGGAGCCTCCCCACAATCAGGATACCTGAGCACGTCTCCGTGTGTGTGCTGCAGGTGGGGAATCAGTGTCCACGCATCTTTATGTGGGGACAGGTGTTTCAAGGTTGGGGAAGAAGTTTCAATTCCTCAACTGCCCACAGTGATGCACTCGCTTATTCTTGGCTTTAGAACCCATTCCCCACCATCGCTCACTGCTAGGTCTAGGAAAAAACTTAGGGAAGTCAAGCTGAGTTATTCTATTAAAACGCAGGCGCTGCTGTCAGTTGGAGGATCTTCCACACACTCAGGATTCCGGATCCCAGCCTTGTGTGTGGGGGAGGTGAGGATACCCATTCCACAGAGATGAATGGGGGCACAGGTGTTCCACATTAGCGTGAAATCCTCTAAGTAATTCCTCAGTAAATCGGTGGGCACTCGTTGCTACTTGGACTTCAAACCCAACCCACACTTTGCCCCACTCTCCAGCCTAGTCATGCCATCAGCTAAGACAAGCTAAGGGATTCTATTAGATACCAGGTGCTGCTGTCAGTTAGAGGAGACTCCCCACACTCAGGATACCTGAACAAGTCTTTCTGTCTGTTTTGTTGTTGGAGATACATAGTCCACGCAACTTTATTGGGGCACAGGTGTTCCAAAGTAGGGAATGAAATTTAAACACCTTCAATGCCCATAGAGAGGCACTCGCTATTACTTGGCTTTAGAGCCCAACCCCCACTTTCGCTCCCATTCCGTCCTTGGAAAACACTCAGGGAAGGTAACCTAAGGGATCCTATTAGAACCCAGATGCTGCTGTCAGTGGGAGGTGCCTCCCCACACTCAGGATACCAGAACAATTCTTCATGTGTGTGCTGTGGTGGGGAAACAGAGTCCACGCGTTTTTCAAGGAGCACAGGTATTCCGAGGTTGTGGGATTTTGGTGAATAATTTCCGCTTCCCATGGAGAAGCACTCGCTAATACTTGGATTTACAGCCCAACCCCCAATTTCCCCCGCACACCGCCCTTGGCAAACCATCATTGAAGACAAGTAAATGTATTGTATTAGAACCCAGGCGCTGCTGTTAGTTGGCGGAACCTCCCCACACTCAAAACATCTGAGCCTGATATCGTGTGTGTGGTGGAGGAGGGAAACTGAGTCCACACATCTTTATGGGGGCACAGGTGTTCCCAGGTTGGGGAGATGCTTTAACCACCTCCACTGCCAAAAGATAGGAACTCGCTAATACTTGGTTTTATAGCACAACCCATTATTTCGCTCAAAATCTGGCAAAGGAAAATAATCAGGGAAGTCAATCTAATGGATCCAATTAGATCCCAGGTGCTATTGTCAGTTGCAGGAGCCTCCCCATACTCAGGATACCAGAAAACTTCGTGTGTGTGCTGGAGTTGGGGAAACATAGCAGACGCAATTTTCAGGCGACACAGAAATTCCCAAGTTGTGGATTCTAGTTTAAACATCTCCACTACCCATGGAGAGGCACACGCTAATATTTAGTTTTAGATCCCAAATCCCACTTTCAACCACACACTGGCCAAGGCAAACCATCAGGGAAGACAAGCAAAGGGATTCTATTAAAACCAAGATGCTGATGTCAGTTCGAGGAACAACCCCACCCTCAGGATACTGGAACCCAACCTTGTGTGGTGGGGAGATTTGAAGCCCCACTCCACGCAGATGAATGGGTGCTCAGGTGTTTTCCTTAATGGAGAATTCATCTAAATATTTCCACAGTCCTTCGGGGACACTCGCTACTATATGGCCTCAAAGCCCAACCCCCAGGTTTCTCTCACAGTCAGTCCTAGGGAAACACTCAGGGATTACAAGCTAAGGGATTCTATTAGAACCCAGCCGCTTCTGTCACCTGAAATTGCCAGCACACACTCAGGATAGCAGAAAACTTCTTCATGTATGTTCTGGTGGTGGGGATACAGAGTGCATGCTTTTTTCAAGGAGCACAGGTATTTCCATGTTGTGGGGTTTTGGTTAATAACCTCCAAATCCCATGGAGAAGCACTCGCTAATACTTGGATTTAGAGCCCAACCCATTCTTTCTCCAGCACTCCGTATCAGGCAACCAAATAGTGTAGACAAGTTAAGCGATTTTATAAGAACCAAGGCCCTGCTCTCAGTTGGAGGAGGCTGCCCACCCTCAGGATAACTGTGCAAGTGTTCGTGTGTGTGCTGGAGGTGTTGAAACAGACTCCACGGATCTTTATGGGGGCACAGGTGTTCCCAGGTTAGGGATGTAGTTTAAACACCTCCAAAACCATAGAGAGGTCATCGCAAATACTTGGTTTCGGAGCCCAAACCACACTTTCCCCCGCACTCCCGCCTAGGCTTTCCATCAGGGAAGACAGGCAAAGGGATTCAATTAGAACCCAGGCGCTGCTGTCAGTTGGAGGAACTTCCCTGCACTCAGAATTCCAGAACACATTCTTAGGTGTGGGAGAGATGTGCAGCCCCACTGCACCCAGATGAATGGAGGAAAAGGTGTTCCGTTTAGGGAGAAGTCCTATAAGCACTTCCTCAGTGGATCAGGGGGCACTCACTGCTACTTGGCCTCCAAGCCCAACCCCCAGCTTTCCCTCATGGCCTGGCCTAATGGAACACTCAGGGAACAGAAGCTAAGGGATACTAATACAACCCAGGTGCTGCTGTCAGTTTGAAGACCCTCCCCACACTCAGAATATCAGAACATTTCTTCGTGTGTGTGCTAGATGTAGGGAAAGAGTCAAAGCATTTTTCAGGGGGCACATTCATTCCATGGTTGTGGGTTGTAGGTTAAAAACCCACATCTCATGCATAGGCTTTCGCTAATACTTAGTTTAGAGCCCAACCCCCACTTTCCCCACTCTCCAGGCTAGGCATGTCATCAGGGAAGGCAAGCTAAGGGATTCTATTAGAACCCAGGCGCTGCTGTCATTTGGAGGAGCCTCCCCACAATCAGGATACCTGAACACGTCTCCGTGTGTGTGCTGGTGGTGGGGAAAAGAATTCCACGCATCTTTATTGTTCACAGGTGTACCAAGGTTGGGGATGAAGTTAAACACTTTCACTGCTCATAGAGAGGCACTCGCTATTACTTTGGTTTAGTGTCCAACCACACCTTCTCTCACAGCCCGGCCTATGGAAACTCTCATGGAATTCAAGCCAAGTGATTCTATTAGATCTCAGGTGCTGCTGTGAGTTGGAGGAGCCTCCCCACACTCAGGATACCAGAAAAGTTCTTCATGTGTGTCCTGGAGGTGGGGAAACAAAGTCCACGTTTATTTATTGGATCACAGGTGTTCCCAGGTTGGGCATGTAGGTAAACACTTCCACTGCTCATAGAGTTGCACTCGCTAATATTTTGGTTTAGTGCCCAACCCCACCTTAACTCACATCGCGGCCAAAGGAAACAATCAGGGATGTCAATCCAAGAGATTCTATTAGATCCCAGTTGCTGCCGTTAGTTTGAGGAGCTTCCCCACACTTAGGATAGCCGAAGAGTTCTTCGTGTGTGTGCTGGAGTTGGGGAAACAGACCTTCACATCTTGCAAGGGGCACAAGTATTCACAGGTTGTGGTTTGCAGTGTAAAGACCTCCACATCCCGTGGAGAGGCACTCGATTGTACTTGTTTGTCGAGGCTGAACCCCACATTACCCCGCACTCTGGCATAGACAAGTCATCAGGGAAGGCAAACATAGGGATTGTATTAGAACCCAGTCGGTGTTGTCAGCTGGATAATCTTCCCCACACTCAGGATCCGGAATCCATCCTTTAGTGTGGGGGATGTGTGGAGACCCACCCCACGCAGAAGAATGGGGGCACAGGTGTTCCACGTTAGGGAGAATTCCTCAAAATATTTCCTCAGTCCATTGGAGGCACTCGATGCTACTTGGCCTCCAATCCCAACCCCCAGCTTTCCCTCGCATTCCGACGTAGGGAAACACACAGGAAATACAAGCTAAGGGGTTTTATTGGAACCCAGGCACTGCTGTCATTTGGAAGATCTTCC
Source organism: Vicugna pacos (assembly GCF_048564905.1). Taxonomy (NCBI): domain Eukaryota; kingdom Metazoa; phylum Chordata; class Mammalia; order Artiodactyla; family Camelidae; genus Vicugna; species Vicugna pacos. The sequence goes on from NW_027328741.1 coordinate 42,133,977, forward strand.
CCACTCTCAGGATACCTGAACACATTATCGTGTCTGTGCTGGAGGTGGTGAAAGAGTGTCCACGCATCTTCATGAGGGCACAGGTGTTCCCAGGTTTGGATGTAGTTTAAACACCTCCACTGAACATAGAGAGACACACGCCAATACATGGCTTTAGAGCCCAACACCCACCTAGGCTCAGAGCCCGGCCTAGGAAAACACTGAAGCATGTCAAACATAGGGATTATATTAGATCCCTGGTGCTGCTGTTATTTGAAGGAGTCTCCCCACACTCAGCATACCAGAACACCACATCGTGTGTGTGCTGAAGGTGGGGAGTGTCCTTGCAAATTTCAGGGGGCAGAGGTATTCCCAAATATTTTGTTGTAGGTTAAACCACTTCAAATCCCGTGGAGAGGCACTCAATAATACTTGGTTTTTGAGCACAACCCTCACAATCCCCCACACTCCCGCCTACGCTAGCCAACAGTGAAGACAAGTTAATGGATTGTATTAGAACCCAGGCCCTGCTGTCAGTTGTAGGTGTCTCCCCACACTCTGGAAACCTCCACCCGTCTTCGTGTGTGTGCTGGAGTTGTGGAAACAGAGTCGACGCATTTTTGGGGGGCACAGTTGTTCCAAGTTTGGGGATGTATTTTAAACACCTCCACTGCCCATAGAGAGGCACTCGCTATTACTAGAATTTAGTGCCCAACACCCAACTTCGCTCACTGCCTGGCCAATGGAAACACTCAGGGAAAGCAAGCCAAATGATATTATAAGTTCCCAGTTGCTGCTGTCATTTGGAGGTGCCTACCCACACTCAGTATTCCAGAACTATTCTTCGTGGGTGTGCTGTTGGTGGGGACAGAGAGACCACGCATTTATATGGGGGGCAGGTGTTTAAAGGTTAGGGATGTAGTTTTAAAAACCTCCAATCCCATAGTGAGGCACTCGCTAAAACCTAGCTATAGAGAACAAACCCCACATTAGATCAAAGCCTGGCCTATGTAAACACTCAGGGAACACAAGCTAAGGGATTCTAATAGAACCCAGGAGCTGATGTCATTTGGAGTATCCTCCCCATGCTCAGGATTCCAGAAACCTTCTTCGTGTGTGTGCTGTTGGTGGAGAAACAGTGTCCACGCATATTCCAGGGGGCCAAGGTATTGCCTTGTTGGGGGTTGTTGGTTAAACACCTCAAATTCCCATGGAGAGGCACTCACTAATACTTGGATTTAGAGCCCAAATCCCACTTTGAACCGCACTCCAGCTTATGCAATCCATTAGGGAAGAGAAGCTTATGGATTCTACTAGAACACTGGCACTGCTCTCAGTTGGAGGAACTTTCCCACTCTCAGAATTCCAGAAGCCAACCTTGTGTGGCGGGGAGATGTGGAGCCATAATCCAAGTAGATGAATGGGGTCACACTTGTTTCCCATTAGGGAAGAATCCTCTAAATAATTTCGTATTCCATCGGGGTCAGTTGCTGCTACTTTGCCTCCAAGCCAAACTCCCAGATATCCCTCTCAGCACGGCCTAGGGAAACACTCAAGGAATACAAGCTAAGGGATTCTATTAGAACCCAGGCGCTGCTGTCAGTTGGAGGAACTTCCCTGCAGTCAGAATTCCAGAACACATTCTTAGGTGTGGGAGAGATGTGCAGCCCCACTGCACCCAGATGAATGGAGGTAAAGGTGTTCCGTTTAGGGAGAAGTCCTCTAAGTACTTCCTCAGTGGATCAGGGGGCACTCACTGCTACTTGGCCACCAAGCCCAACCCCCAGCTTTCCCTCATGGCCTGGCCTAAAGGAACACTCAGGGAACAGAAGCTAAGGGATACTAATAGAACCCAGGTGCTGCTGTCAGTTTGAGGAACCTCCCCACACTCAGAATACCAGAACATTTCTTCGCATGTGTGCTGGATGTAGGGAAACAGTCAAAGCATTATTCAGGGGCACATTTATTCCATTTTTGTGGGTTCTATATTAAAATCCCACATCCCATGGATAGGCTCTCGCTAATACTTGGTTTAGAGCCCAACCCCCACTTTCCCGCTCTCTCCAGCCTAGGCATGCCTTCAGGGAAGACAAGCTAAGGGATTCTTTTAGAACCCAGGCGCTGCTGTCATTTGGAGGAGCCTCCCCACAATCAGGATACCTGAGCACGTCTCCGTGTGTGTGCTGGAGGTGGGGAAACAGATTCCACGCATCTTTATGGGGCACAGGTGTTCCAAGGTTGGGGAAGTAGTTTAAAACCCTCCACTACCCACAGAGATGCACTCGCTAATACTTGGCTTTAGAGCCCATCCCCCACCATTGCTTACTGCTAGGCCTAGGAAAACACTTAGGGAAGACAAGCTAAGGGATTCTATTAAATCCCAGGTGCTGCTGTCTGTTGGAGGAACCTCCCCACACTCAGAACCCCAGAATACTTCTTCCTGTGTGTGCTGGACGTGGGGAATCATAGCACACGCATTATTCAGGGGTCACAGTAATTCCCAAGTTGTGGGTTGTAGTTTAAACATCTCCACTACCCATGGAGAGGCACACGCTAATACTTAGTTTTAGATCCCAAATCCCACTTTGAACCACACACTGGCCTAGGCAAACCATCAGGGAAGACAAGCAAAGGGATTCTATTAAAACCAAGACGCTGAGGTCAGTTGGAGGAACTACCCCACCCTCAGGATACAGGAACCCATCCTGGTGTGGTGGGGAGATTTGAAGCCCCACTCCACGCAGATGAATGGGTGCTCAGGTGTTTCCATTTATGGAGAATTCATCTAAATACTTCCTCAGTCCATCGGGGACACTCGCTACTATTTGGCCTCAAAGCCCAACCCCCAGGTTTCTCTCAGAGTCAGTCCTAGGGAAACACTCAGGGATTACAAGCTAAGGGATTCTATTAGAACCCAGCCGCTTCTGTCACCTGAAATTGCCAGCACACACTCAGGATAGCAGAAAATTTCTTCATGTGTGTTCTGGTGGTGGGGATGCAGTGTCCACGCTTTTTTCCAGGAGCACAGGAATTCCCATGTTGTGGGGTTTAGTTAATAACCTCCAAATCCCATGGAGAAGCACTCGCTAATACTTGGATTTAGAGCCCAACCCACCCTTTCCCCAACACTCCGTATCAGGCAAACAAACAGGGTAGAGAAGTTATGCGATTCTATTAGAACCAAGGCCCTGCTCTCAGTTGGAGGAGGCTGCCCACCCTCAGGATAACTGTTCAAGTGATCGTGTGTGTGCTGGAGGTGTGGAAACAGACTCCACGGATCTTTACGGGTGCACAGGTGTTCCCAGGTTAGGGATGTAGATTAAACACCTCCACAAACCATAGAGCGGTCATCGCAAATACTTGGTTTCGGAGCCCAAACCACACTGTCCCCCGCACTCCCGCCTAGGCTTTCCATCATGGAAGACAAGCAAAGGGATTCAATTAGAACCCAGGCGCTGCTGTCAGTTGGAGGAAATTCCCTGCACTCAGAATTCCAGAACACATTCTTAGGTGTGGGAGAGATGTGCAGCCCCACTGCACCCAGATGAATGGAGGAAAATGTGTTCCGTTTAGGGAGATGTCCTCTAAGTACTTGCTCAATGGATCAGGTGGCACTCACTGCTTCTTTGCCTCCAAGCCCAACCCCCAGCTTTCCCTCATAGCCTGGCCTAAAGGAACACTCAGGGAACAGAATCTAAGGGCTACTAATAGAACCCAGGTGCTACTGTCAGTTTGAGGATCCTCCCCACACTCAGAATACCAGAACAGTTCTTCGCATGTGTGCTGGATGTAGGGAAACAGTCAAAGCATATTTCAGGGGCACATTTATTCCATGGTTGTGGGTTGTAAGTTAAAAACCCACATCCCATGGATAGGCTCTCGCTAATACTTGGTTTAGGGACCAACCCCCTCTTGCCCACTCTCTCCAGCCTAGGCATGCCATCAGGGAAGTCAAGCTAAGGGATTCTATTAGAACCCAGGCGCTGCTGTCATTTGGAGGAGCATCCCCACAATCAGGATAACTGAGCACGTCTCCGTGTGTGTGCTGGAGGTGGGGAAACAGATTCCACGCATCTTTATTGGGCACAGGTGTTCCAAGGTTGGGGAAGTAGTTTAAAACCCTCCACTGCCCACAGAGATGCACTCGCTAATACTTGGCTTTAGAGCCCATCCCCCACCATCGCTTACTGCTAGGCCTAGGAATACACTTAGGGAAATCAAGCTAAGGGATTCTATTAAAAGCCAGGTGCTGCTGTCTGTTGGAGGAACCTCCCCACACTCAGAACCCCAGAATACTTCTTCCTGTGTGTGCTGGTGGTGGGGAAACATAGCACTCGCATTTTTAAGGGGGCACAGTTATTCCATGGTTGTGGGTTGTAGGTCAAACACCCACATCCCATGGATAGGCTCTCGCTAATACTTAGTTTAGAGCCAAATCCCAACTTTCCCCCGCACACCGGCCTTATCAATCCATCATGGAAGACAAGTTAAAGTATTGTATTAGAACACAGGCGCTGCTGTTAGTGGGAAGAACCTCCCCACACTCAAGACATCTGAACCCAATGCCGTGTGTGTGCTGGAGGAGGGAAACAGAGTCCACGCATCTTTCTGGGTGCACAGGTGTTCCCAGGTTGGGGATGTAGTTAAACACTTCCATTGCTCATAGAGAGGCACTCGCTATTACTTTGCTTTAGTGTCCAACCACACCTTCGCTCACAGCCCGGCATATGGAAACACTCAGGGAAGTCAAGCCAAGTGATTCTATTAGATCTCAGGTGCTGCTGTCAGTTGGAGGAATCTCCCCACACTCAGGATACCAGAAAAGTTCTTCATGTGTGTCCTGGAGGTGGGGAAACAAAGTCCACGTTTATTTATTGGATCACAGTTGTTCCCAGGTTGCGGATGTAGGTAAACACTTCCACTGCTCATAGAGAGGCACTCGCTATTACTTTGGTTTAGTGCCCAACCCCACCTTAACTCACATTGCGGCCAAAGGAATCAATCAGGGATGTCAATCCAAGAGATTCTATTAAATCCCAGGTGCTGCCGTCAGTTTGAGGAGCCTCCCCACACTTAGGATAGCCGAAGAGTTCTTCGTGTGTGTGCTGGATTTGGGGAAACAGATCTACATATCTTGCAAGGGGCACAGGTATTCACAGGTTTTGGATTGCAGTTTAAAGTCCTCCACATCCCGTGGAGAGGCACTCGATTGTACTTGTTTGTCAAGGCTGAACCCCACATTCCCCTGCACTCTGGCATAGACAAGTCATCAGGGAAGGCAAACTTAGGGATTGTATTAGAACCCAGTCCCTGTTGTTAGTTGGAGAATCTTCCCCACACTCAGGATCCGGAATCCAGCCTTTAGTGTGGGGGATGTGTGGAGACCCACCCCACGCAGAAGAATGGGGGCACAGGTGTTCCACGTTAGGGAGAATTCCTCAAAATATTTCCTCAGTCCATTGGAGGCACTCGATGCTACTTGGCCTCCAATCCCTACCCCCAGCTATCCCTCGCAGTCCGGCGTAGGGAAACACACAGGAAATACAAGCTAAGGGGTTTTATTGGAACCCAGGCACTGCTGTCATTTGGAAGATCTTCCCCACTCTCAGGATACCTGAACACATTTTCGTGTGTGTGCTGGAGGTGGTGAAAGTGTGTCCACGCATCTTCATGAGGTCACAGGTGTTCCCAGGTTTGGATGTTGTTTAAACACCTCCACTGAACATAGAGGTGCACACGCTAATACTTGGCTTTAGAGCCCAACCCCCAAATAGGCTCAGAGCCCGGCCTAGGAAAACACTGAAGGATGTCAAACATAGGGATTATATTAGATCCGAGGTGCTGCTGTCAGTTGGAGGAGTCTCCCCACACTCAGTATACCAGAACACCACACCTTGTGTGTGCTGAAGGTGGGGAAACAGTGTCCTTGCAACTTTCAGGGGGCACAGGTATTCCCGAATATTTGGTTGTAGGTTAAACCACTTGAAATCTCGTGGAGAGGCACTCAATAATACTTGGTTTTAGAGCCCAACCCTCACATTCCCCCGCACTCACGCCTAGGCTAGCCATCAGTGAAGACAAGTTAATGGATTGTATTAGAACCCAGGCCCTGCTGTCAGTTGTAGGTGCCTCCCCACACTCAGGAAACCTCAACCCGTCTTCGTGTGTGTGCTGGAGTTGGGGAAACAGAGTCGACGCATTTCTTGGGGGGCACAGTTGTTCCAAGTTTGGGGATGTATTTTAAACACCTCCACTGCCCAGAGAGAGGCACTCGCTATTACAAGTCTTTAGTGCCCAACACCCAACTTCGCTCACAGCCTGGCCAATGGAAACACTCAAGGAATGCAAGCCAAATGATATTATAAGTTCCCAGTTGCTGATGTCATTTGGAGGTGCCTACCCACACTCAGTATACCAGAACTATTCTTCGTGGGTGTGCTGGAGGTGGGGAAAGAGAGACCACACATTTATATGGGGGGCAGGTGTTCAAAGGTTAGGGGTGTACTTTTAAAAACCTCCATGCCCATAGATAGGCACTCGCTAAAACCTAGCTATATAGACCAAACCCCACATTAGATCAAAGCCTGGCCTATGTAAACACTCAGGGAACACAAGCTAAGGGATTCTAATAGAACCCAGGTGCTGCTGTCTTTTGGAGTAGCCTCCCAATGCTCAGGATTCCAGAAAACTTCTTCGTGTGTGTGCTGTTGGTGGAGAAACAGTGTCCACGCATATTCCAGGGGGCAAAGGTATTCCCTTGTTGGGGGTTGTTGGTTAAACACCTCAAATTCCCATAGAGAGGCACTCACTAATACTTGGATTTAGAGCCCAAATCCCACTTTGAACTGCACTCCAGCTTATGCAATCCATCAGGGAAGAGAAGCTTATGGATTCTACTAGAACACTGGCACTGCTCTCAGTTGGAGGAACTTTCCCACTCTCAGAATTCCGGAAGTCAACCTTGTGTGGCGGGGACATGTGGAGCCACAATCCAAGTAGATGAATGGGGTCACACTTGTTTCCCATTAGGGAGAAGTCCTATAAATAATTCCATATTCCATCGGGGGGCAGTTGCTGCTACTTGGCCTCCAAGCCAAAGTCCCAGATTTCCCTCTCAGCCCGGCATAGGGACACACTCAAGGAATATAAGCTAAGGGATTCTATTAGAACCCAGGCGCTGCTGTCATTTGGAGGAGCCTCCCCACAATCAGGATACCTGAGCACGTCTCCGTGTGTGTGCTGGAGGTGGGGAATCAGAGTCCACGCATCTTTATGGGGGCACAGGTGTTCCAAGGTTGGGGAAGAAGTTTCAAATCCTCCACTGCCCACAGAGATGCACTCGCATTTTCTTGGCTTTAGAGCCCATTCCCCACCATCGCTCACTGCTAGGTCTAGGAAAAAACTTAGGGAAGTCAAGCTGAGTTATTCTATTAGAACGCAGGCGCTGCTGTCAGTTGGAGGATCTTCCACACACTCAGGATTCCGGATCCCAGACTTGTGTGTGGGGGAGGTGTGTATACCCAGCCCAAACAGATGAATGGGGGCACAGGTGTTCCACATTAGCGTGAAATCCTCTAAGTACTTCCTCAGTAAATCGGGGGGCACTCGTTGCTACTTGGACTTCAAACCCAACCCCCACTTTCCCCCACCCTCCAGCCTAGGCATGCCATCAGGTAAGACAAGCTAAGGGATTCTATTAGAACCCAGGCACTGCTGTCAGTTGGAGGAGGCTCCCCACACTCAGGATACCTGAACAAGTCTTTGTGTGTGTGCTGTTGTTGGAGATACATAGTCCACGCAAATTTAAGGGGGCACAGGTTTTCCCAGGGAGGGAATGTACTTTAAACACCTCCACTGCCCATAGAGAGGCACTCGCTATTACTTGGATTTAGAGCACAACCCCCACCTTCGCTCCCATCCCGTCCTTGGAAAACAATCAGGGTAGATATCCTATGGGAACCTATTACATCCCAGATGCTGCTGTCAGTGGAAGGTGCCTCCCCACACTCAGGATACCAGAACAATTCTTCATGTGTGTGCTGGAGGTGGGGAAACAGAGTCCACGCATTTTTCAAGGAGCACAGGTATTCCCAGGTTGTGGGATTTGGTGAATAATTTCCACTTCCCATGGAGAAGCACTCGCTAATACTTGGATTTACAGCCTAACAGCCAATTTTCCCCGCACTCCGCCCTTGGCAATCCATCATTGAAGACAAGTAAATGTATTGTATTAGAACCCAAGCGCTGCTGTTAGATGGAGGAACCTCCCCACACACCAAATATCTGAGAGAGATATCGTGTGTGTGCTGGTGTAGGGAAACTGAGTCCACACGTATTTATGGGGGCACAGTTGTTCCCAGGTTGGGGATATACTTTAACCACCTCCACTGCCAAAAGATAGGAGCTCGCTAATACTTGGTTTTAGAGCACAACCCATAATTTCGCTCAAAACCCGGCCAAGGAAAATACTCAGGGAAGTCAATCTTATGGATCCAATTAGATCCCAGCTGCTATTGTCAGTTGCAGGAGCCTCCCCACACTCAGGATACCAGAAAACTTCGTGTGTGTACTGGAGTTGGGGAAACAAAAAACACGCATTTTTCAGGGGTCACAGTAATTCCCAAGTTGTGGGTTGTCGTTTAAACATCTCCACTACCCATGGAGAGGCACACGCTGATACTTAGTTTTAGAGCCCAAATCCCACTTTCAACCACACACTGGCCTAGGCAAACCATCAGGGAAGACAAGCAAAGAGATTCTATTAAAACCAAGAGGTTGATATCAGTTGGAGGAACTACCCCACACTCAGGATACTGGAACCCAACCTTGTGTTGTGGGGAGGTTTGAAGCTCCACTCCACGCAGATGAATGGGTGCTCAGGTGTTTCCATTTATGGAGAATTCATCTAAATACTTCCTCAGTCCATCGGGGACACTCGCTACTATTTGGCCTCAAAGCCCAACCCCCAGGTTTCTCTCAGAGTCAGTCCTAGGGAAACACTCAGGGATTACAAGCTAAGGGATTCTATTAGAACCCAGCCGCTTCTGTCACCTGAAAGTGCCAGCCCACACTCAGGATACCAGAACACTTCTTCATGTGTGTTCTGGAGGTGGGAATACAGAGTCCACGCATTTTTCAATGAGCACAGGTATTCCCAAGTTGTGGGTTTTTGGTTAATAACCTCCAAGTCCCATGGAGAAGCTCTCGCTAATACTTGGATTTAGAGCCCAACCCACCCTTTCCCCAGCACCCCGTATCAGGCAACCAAACAGGGTAGACAATTTAAGCGATTTTATAAGAACCAAGGCCCTGCTCTCAGTTGGAGGAAGCTGCCGACACTCAGGATAACTGTGCAAGTGATCGTGTGTGTGCTGGAGGTGTGGAAACAGTCTCCACGGATCTTTACGGGGGCACAGGTGTTCCCAGGTTAGGGATGTAGATTAAACACCTCGACAAACCATAGAGAGGTCATCGCAAATACTTGGTTTCGGAGCCCAAACCACACTGTCCCCCGCACTCCCGCCTAGGCTTTCCATCAGGGAAGACAAGCAAAGGGATTCAATTAGAACCCAGGCGCTGCTGTCAGTTGGAGGAAATTCCCTGCACTCAGAATTCCAGAACACATTCTTAGGTGTGGGAGAGATGTGCAGCCCCACTGCAAACAGATGAATGGAGGAAAAGGTGTTCCGTTTAAGGAGATGTCCTCTAAGTACTTCCTCAATGGATCAGGGGGCACTCACTGCTTCTTTGCCTCCAAGCCCAACCCCCAGCTTTCCCTCATAGCCTGGCCTAAAGGAACACTCAGGGAACAGAATCTAAGGAATACTAATAGTACCCAGGTGCTACTGTCAGTTTGAGGAACCTCCCCACACTCAGAATACCAGAAAAGTTCTTCGCGTTTGTGCTGGATGTAGGGAAACATTCAAAGCATATTTCAGGGGCACATTTATTCCATGGTTGTGGGTTGTAAGTTAAAAACCCACATCCCATGGATAGGCTCTCGCTAATACTTGGTTTAGGGACCAACCCCATCTTGCTCACTCTCTCCAGCCTAGGCATGCCATCAGGGAAGTCAAGCTAAGGGATTCTATTAGAACCCAGGCGCTGCTGTCATTTGGAGGAGCCTCCCCACAAACAGGATAACTGAGCACGTCTCCGTGTGTGTGCTGGAGGTGGGGAAACAGATTCCACGCATCTTTATGGGGCACAGGTGTTCCAAGGTTGGGGAAGTAGTTTAAAACCCTCCACTGCCCACAGAGATGCACTCGCTAATACTTGGCTTTAGAGCCCATCCCCCACCATCGCTTACTGCTAGGCCTAGGAATACACTTAGGGAAATCAAGCTAAGGGATTCTATTAAAAGCCAGGTGCTGCTGTCTGTTGGAGGAACCTCCCCACACTCAGAACCCCAGAATACTTCTTCCTGTGTGTGCTGGTGGTGGGGAAACATAGCACTCGCATTTTTAAGGGGGCACAGTTATTCCATGGTTGTGGGTTGTAGGTCAAACACCCACATCCCATGGATAGGCTCTCGCTAATACTTAGTTTAGAGCCAAATCCCAACTTTCCCCCGCACACCGGCCTTATCAATCCATCATGGAAAGCAAGTTAAGGTATTTTATTAGAACCCAGGCGCTGCTGTTAGTGGGAAGAACCTCCCCACACTCAAGACATCTGAACCCAATGCCGTGTGTGTGCTGGAGGAGGGAAACAGAGTCCACGCATCTTTCTGGGGGCACAGGTGTTCCCAGGTTGGGGATGTAGTTAAACACTTCCATTGCTCATAGAGAGGCACTCGCTATTACTTTGCTTTAGTGTCCAACCACACCTTCGCTCACAGCCCGGCATATGGAAACACTCAGGGAAGTCAAGCCAAGTGATTCTATTAGATCTCAGGTGCTGCTGTCAGTTGGAGGAATCTCCCCACACTCAGGATACCAGAAAAGTTCTTCGTGTGTGTCCTGGAGGTGGGGAAACAAAGTTCACGTTTATTTATTGGATCACAGTTGTTCCCAGGTTGCGGATGTAGGTAAACACTTCCACTGCTCATAGAGAGGCACTCGCTATTACTTTGGTTTAGTGCCCAACCCCACCTTAACTCACATTGCGGCCAAAGGAAACAATCAGGGATGTCAATCCAGGAGATTCTATTAAATCCCAGGTGCTGCCGTCAGTTTGAGGAGCCTCCCCACACTTAGGATAGCCGAATAGTTCTTCGTGTGTGTGCTGGATTTGGGGAAACAGATCTACACATCTTGCAAGGGGCACAGGTATTCACAGGTTGTGTATTGCAGTTTAAAGACCTCCAGATCCCGTGGAGAGGCACTCGATTGTACTTGTTTGTCAAGGCTGAACCCCACATTCCCCCGCACTCTGGCATAGACAAGTCATCAGGGAAGGCAAACTTAGGGATTGTATTAGAACCCAGTCGCTGTTGTCAGTTGGAGAATCTTCCCCACACTCAGGATCCGGAATCCAGCCTTTAGTGTGGGGGATGTGTGGAGACCCACCCCACGCAGAAGAATGGGGGCACAGGTGTTCCACGTTAGGGAGAATTCCTCAAAATATTTCCTCAGTCCATTGGAGGCACTCGATGCTACTTGGCCTCCAATCCCAACCCCCAGCTTTCCCTCGCAGTCCGGCGTAGGGAAACACACAGGAAATACAAGCTAAGGGGTTTTATTGGAACCCAGGCACTGCTGTCATTTGGAAGATCTTCCCCACTCTCAGGATACCTGAACACATTATCGTGTCTGTGCTGGAGGTGGTGAAAGAGTGTCCACGCATCTTCATGAGGTCACAGGTGTTCCCAGGTTTGGATGTTGTTTAAACACCTGCACTGAACATAGAGGGGCACACGCTAATACTTGGCTTTAGAGCCCAACCCCCACCTAGGCTCAGAGCCCGGCCTAGGAAAACACTGAAGGATGTCAAACATAGGGATTATATTAGATCCCAGGTGCTGCTGTCAGTTGGAGGAGTCTCCCCACACTCAGGATACCAGAACACCACACCTTGTGTGTGCTGAAGGTGGGGAAACAGTGTCCTTGCAACTTTCAGGGGGCACAGGTATTCCCGAATATTTGGTTGTAGGTTAAACCACTTGAAATCTCGTGGAGAGGCACTCAATAATACTTGGTTTTAGAGCCCAACCCTCACATTCCCCCGCACTCACGCCTAGGCTAGCCATCAGTGAAGACAAGTTAATGGATTGTATTAGAACCCAGGCCCTGCTGTCAGTTGTAGGTGCCTCCCCACACTCAGGAAACCTCAACCCGTCTTCGTGTGTGTGCTGGAGTTGTGGAAACAGAGTCGACGCATTTCTTGGGGGGCAGAGTTGTTCCAAGCTTGGGGATGTATTTTAAACACCTCCACTGCCCAGAGAGAGGCACTCGCTATTACTAGTCTTTAGTGCCCAACACCCAACTTCGCTCACAGCCTGGCCAATGGAAACACTCAAGGAAAGCAAGCCAAATGATATTATAAGTTCCCAGTTGCTGATGTCATTTGGAGGTGCCTACCCACACTCAGTATACCAGAACTATTCTTCGTGTGTGTGCTGGAGGTGGGGAAAGGGAGACCACGCATTTATATGGGGGGCAGGTGTTTAAAGGTTAGGGGTGTACTTTTAAAAACCTCCATGCCCATAGACAGGCACTCGCTAAAACCAAGCTATAGAGACCAAACCCCACATTAGATCAAAGCCTGGCCTATGTAAACACTCAGGGAACACAAGCTAAGGGATTCTAATAGAACCCAGGTGCTGCTGTCTTTTGGAGTAGCCTCCCAATGCTCAGGATTCCAGAAAACTTCTTCGTGTGTGTGCTGTTGGTGGAGAAACAGTGTCCACGCATATTCCAGGGGGCAAAGGTATTCCCTTGTTGGTGGTTGTTGGTTAAACACCTCAAATTCCCATAGAGAGGCACTCACTAATACTTGGATTTAGAGCCCAAATCCCACTTTGAACTGCACTCTAGCTTAAGCAATCCATTAGGGAAGAGAAGCATATTGATTCTACTAGAACACTGGCACTGCTCTCAGTTGGAGGAACTTTCCCACTCTCAGAATTCCGGAAGTCAACCTTGTGTGGTGGGGACATGTGGAGCCACAATCCAAGTAGATGAATGGGGTCACACTTGTTTCCCATTAGGGAGAATTCCTCTAAATAATTCCATATTCCATCGGGGGGCAGTTGCTGCTACTTGGCCTCCAAGCCAAACTCCCAGATTTCCCTCTCAGCCCGGCATAGAGACACACTCAAGGAATACAAGCTAAGGGATTCTATTAGAACCCAGGCGCTGCTGTCATTTGGAGGAGCCTCCCCACAATCAGGATACCTGAGCACGTCTCCGTGTGTGTGCTGGAGGTGGGGAATCAGAGTCCACGCATCTTTATGGGGGCACAGGTGTTCCAAGGTTGGGGAAGAAGTTTCAAATCCTCCACTGCCCACAGAGATGCACTCGCATTTTCTTGGCTTTAGAGCCCATTCCCCACCATCGCTCACTGCTAGGTCTAGGAAAAACCTTAGGGAAGTCAAGCTGAGTTATTCTATTAGAACGCAGGCGCTGCTGTCAGTTGGAGGATCTTCAACACACTCAGGATTCCGGATCCCAGACTTGTGTGTGGAGGAGGTGTGTATACCCAGCCCAAACAGATGAATGGGGGCACAGGTGTTCCACATTAGCGTGAAATCCTCTAAGTACTTCCTCAGTAAATCGGGGGGCACTCGTTGCTACTTGGACTTCAAACCCAACCCCCACTTTCCCCCACCCTCCAGCCTAGGCATGCCATCAGGTAAGACAAGCTAAGGGATTCTATTAGAACCCAGGCACTGCTGTCAGTTGGAGGAGGCTCCCCACACTCAGGATACCTGAACAAGTCTTTGTGTGTGTGCTGTTGTTGGAGATACATAGTCCACGCAAGTTTAAGGGGGCACAGGTGTTCCCAGGGAGGGTATGTACTTTAAACACCTCCACTGCCCATAGAGAGGCACTCGCTATTACTTGGATTTAGAGCACAAACCCCACCTTCGCTCCCATCCCGTCCTTGGAAAACAATCAGGGTAGATATCCTATGGGAACCTATTACATCCCAGATGCTGCTGTCAGTGGGAGGTGCCTCCCCACACTCAGGATACCAGAACAATTCTTCATGTGTGTGCTGGAGGTGGGGAAACAGAGTCCACGCATTTTTCAAGGAGCACAGGTATTCCCAGGTTGTGGGGTTTTGGTGAATAATTTCCTCTTCCCATGTAGAAGCACTCGCTAATACTTGGATTTACAACCCAACCCCCAAATTCCCCCGCACACCGCCCTTGCAAGCCATTATTGAAGACAAGTAAATGTATTGTATTAGAACCCAGGCGCTGCTGTAAGTTGGAGGAACCTCCCCACACTCAAAACATCTGAACCAGATATCGTGTGTGTGCTGGAGGAGGGAAACTGAGTCCACACATTTTTATGGTGTCACAAGTGTTCCCAGCTTGGGGATATACTTTAACCACCTCCACTGCCAAAAGATAGGAGCTCGCTAATACTTGGTTTTAGAGCACAACCCATAACTTCGCTCAAAACCCGGCCAAGGAAAATACTCAGGGAAGTCAATCTTATGGATCCAATTAGATCCCAGCTGCTATTGTCAGTTGCAGGAGCCTCCCCACACTCAGGATACCAGGAAACTTCGTGTGTGTGCTGGAATTGGGGAAACAAAGAACACGCATTTTTCAGGGGTCACAGTAATTCCCAAGTTGTGGGTTGTAGTTTAAACATCTCCACTACCCATGGAGAGGCACACGCTGATACTTAGTTTTAGAGCCCAAATCCCACTTTCAACCACACACTGGCCTAGGCAAACCATCAGGGAAGACAAGCAACGGGATTCTATTAAAACCAAGAGGTTGATATCAGTTGGAGGAACTACCCCACACTCAGGATACTGGAACACAATCTTGTTTGGTGGGGAGGTTTGAAGCCCCACTCCACGCAGATGAATGGGTGCTCAGGTGTTTCCATTTATGGAGAATTCATCTAAATACTTCCTCAGTCCTTCGGGGACACTCGCTACTATTTGGCCTCAAAGCCCAACCCCCAGGTTTCTCTCAGAGTCAGTCCTAGGGAAACACTCAGGGATTACAAGCTAAGGGATTCTATTAGAACCCAGCCGCTTCTGTCACCTGAAAGTGCCAGCCCACACTCAGGATACCAGAACACTCCTTCATGTGTGTTCTGGAGGTGGGAATACAGAGTCCACGCATTTTTCAATGAGCACAGGTATTCCCAAGTTGTGGGTTTTTGGTTAATAACCTCCAAGTCCCATGGAGAAGCTCTCGCTAATACTTGGATTTAGAGCCCAACCCACCCTTTCCCCAGCACCCCGTATCAGGCAACCAAACAGGGTAGACAAGTTAAGCGATTTTATAAGAACCAAGGCCCTGCTCTCAGTTGGAGGATGCTGCCCACCCTCAGGATAACTGTGCAAGTGATCGTGTGTGTGCTGGAGGTGTGGAAACAGACTCCACGGATCTTTACGGGGGCACAGGTGTTCCCAGGTTAGGGATGTAGATTAAACACCTCCAGAAACCATAGATAGGTCATCGCAAATTCTTGGTTTCGGAGCCCAAACCACACTGTCCCCCGCACTCCCGCCTAGGCTTTCCATCAGGGAAGACAAGCAAAGGGATTCAATTAGAACCCAGGCGCTGCTGTCATTTGGAGAAGCCTCCCCACAATCAGGATACCTGAGCACGTCTCCGTGTGTGTGCTGGATGTGGGGAATCAGAGTCCACGCATCTTTATGGGGGCACAGGTGTTCCAAGGTTGGGGAAGAAGTTTCAATTCCTCCACTGCCCACAGAGATGCACTCGCTTATTTTTGTCTTTAGAGCCCATTCCCCACCATCGCTCACTGCTAGGTCTAGGAAAAAACTTAGGGAAGTCAAGCTGAGTTATTCTATTAGAACGCAGGCGCTGCTGTCAGTTGGAGGATCTTCCACACACTCAGGATTCCGGATCCCAGCCTTGTGTGTGGGGGAGGTGTTTATACCCAGCCCACACAGAAGAATGGGGGCACAGGTGTTCCACATTAGCGTGAAATCCTCTAAGTGCTTCCTCAGTAAATCGGGGGGCACTCGTTGCTACTTGGACTTCAAACCCAACCCCCACTTTCCCCCACACTCCAACCTAGGCATGCCATCAGGTAAGACAAGCTAAGGGATTCTATTAGAACGCAGGCGCTGCTGTCATTTGGAGGAGCCTCCCCACAATCAGGATACCTGAGCACGTCTCCGTGTGTGTGCTGGAGGTGGGGAATCAGAGTCCACCCATCTTTATGAGGGCACAGGTGTTCCAAGGTTGGGGAAGAAGTTTCAAATCCTCCACTGCCCACAGAGATGCACTCGCTTATTCTTGGCTTTAGAGCCCATTCCCCACCATCGCTCACTGCTAGGTCTAGGAAAAAACTTAGGGAAGTTAAGCTGAGTTATTCTATTAGAACGCAGGCGCTGCTGTCAGTTGGAGGATCTTCCACACACTCAGGATTCCGGATCCCAGCCTTGTGTGTGGGGGAGGTGTGTATACCCAGCCCAAACAGATGAATGGGGGCACAGGTGTTCCACATTAGCGTGAAATCCTCTAAGTACTTCCTCAGTAAATCGGGGGGCACTCGTTGCTACTTGGACTTCAAACCCAACCCCCAATTTCCCCCACACTCCAGCCTAGGCATGCCATCAGGTAAGACAAACTAAGGGATTCTACTAGAACCCAGGCGCTGCTGTCAGTTGGAGGAGGCTCCCCACACTCAGGATACCTGAAAAAGTGTTTGTGTGTGTGCTGTTCTTGGAGATACATGGTCCACGCAACTTTAAGGGGACACAGGTGTTCCCATGGAGGGAATATACTTTAAACACCTCCACTGCCCATAGAGAGGTACTCGCTATTACTTGGCTTTAGAGCCCAACCCCCACTTCGCTCCCATCCCGTCCTTGGAAACACTCAGGGAAGATAACCTAAGGGATCCTATTAGATCCCAGATGCTGCTGTCAGTTGGAGGTACCTCCCCACACTAAGTATACCAGAACAATTCTTCATGTGTGTGCTGGAGGTGGGGAAACAGAGTCCACGCATTTTTCAAGGAGCACAGGTATTCCCAGGTTGTGGGATTTTGGTGAATAATTTCCTCTTCCCATGGAGAAGCACTCGCTAATACTTGGATTTACAGCCCAACACCCAATTTCCCCTGCACTCCGCCCTTGGCAAGCCATCATTGAAGACAAGTAAATGTATTGTATTAGAACCCAGGCGCTGCTGTAAGTTGGAGGAACCTCCCCACACACCAAATATCTGAGAGAGATATCGTGTGTGTGCTGGTGTAGGGAAACTGAGTCCACACGTCTTTATGGGGGCACAGGTGTTCCCAGGTTGGGGATATACTTTAACCACCTCCACAGCCAAAATATAGGAGCTCGCTAATACTTGGTTTTAGAGCAAAACCCAAACTTCGCTCAAAACCCGGCCAAGGATAATACTCAGGGAAGTCAATCTAATGGATCCAATTAGATCGCAGCTGCTATTGTCAGTTGCAGGAGCCTCCCCACACTCAGGATACCAGAAAACTTCATGTGTGTGCTGGAGGTGGGGAAACAAAGAACACGCATTTTTCAGGGGTCACAGTAATTCCCAAGTTGTGGGTTGTAGTTTAAACATCTCCACTACCCATGGAGAGGCACACGCTGATACTTAGTTTTAGAGCCCAAATCCCACTTTCAACCACACACTGGCCTAGGCAAACCATCAGGGAAGACAAGCAAAGAGATTCTATTAAAACCAAGAGGTTGATATCAGTTGGAGGAACTACATCACACTCAGGATACTGGAACCCAACCTTGTGTGGTGGGGAGATTTGAAGCCTCACTCCACGCAGATGAATGGGTGCTCAGGTGTTTCCTTTTATGGATAATTCATCTAAATACTTCCTCAGTCCATCGGGGGGCACTCGCTATTATTTGACCTCAAAGCCCAACCCCCAGGATTCTCTCAGAGTCAATCCTAGGGAAACACTCAGGGATTACAAGCTAAGGGATTCTATTAGAACCCAGCCGCTTCTGTCACCTGAAAGTGCCAGCCCACACACAGGATACCAGAACACTTCTGCATGTGTGTTCTGGAGGTGGGAATACAGAGTCCACGCATTTTTCAATGAGCACAGGTATTCCCAAATTGTGGGTTTTTGGTTAATAACCTCCAAATCCCATGGAGAAGCACTAGCTAATACTTGGATTTAGAGCCCAACCCACCCTTTCCCCAGCACCCCGTATCAGGCAACCAAACAGGGTAGACAAGTTAAGCGATTTTATAAGAACCAATTCCCTGCTCTCAGTTGGAGGAGGCTGCCCACTCTCAGGATAACTGTGCAAGTGTTCGTGTGTGTGCTGGAGGTGTGGAAACAGACTCCACGGAACTTTATAGGGGCAAAGTTGTTCCCAGTTAAGGGATGTAGTTTGAACACCTCCACAAACCATAGAGAGGTCATCGCAAATACTTGGTTTCGGAGCCCAAACCACACTTTCCCCCGCACTCCCGCTTAGGCTTTCCATCAGGGAAGAAAAGCAAAGGGATTCATTTAGACCCCAGGCGCTGCTGTCAGTTGGAGGAACTTCCCTGCACTCAGAATTCCAGAAGACATTCTTAGGTTTGGGAGAGATGTGCAGCCCCACTCCACCCAGATGAATGGAGGAAAAGTTGATCCGTTTTGGGAGAAGTCCTCTAAGTACTTCCTCAATTGATCAGGGGGTACTCACTGCTACTTGGCCTCCAAGCCCAACCCCCAGCTTTCCCTCATGGCCTGGCCTAAAGGAACATTCAGGGAACAGAAACTATGGGATACTAATAGAATCCAGGTGCTGCTGTCAGTTTGAGGAACTTCCCCAACTCAGAATACCAGAACAAATCTTTGCGTGTGTGCTGGATGTAGGGAAACAGTCAAAGCATATTTCAGGGGGCACATTTATTCCATGGTTGTGGGTTGTAGGTTAAAAACCCAATTCCCATGCATAGGCTTTTGATAATACTTGGCTTAGGGACCAACCCCCTCTTACCCACTCTCTCCAGCCTAGGCATGCCATCAGGGAAGACAAGCTAAGGGATTCTATTAGAACCCAGGCGCTGCTGTCAGTTGGAGGAGGCTCCCCACACTCAGGATACCTGAACAAGTCTTTGTGTGTTTGCTGTTTTTGGAGATACATAGTCCACGCAACTTTAAGTGGGCACAGGTGTTCCCAGGGAGGGAATGTACTTTAAACACCTCCACTGCCCATAGAGAGGCACTCGTTATTACTTGGCTTTAGAGCCCAACCCCCACTTCGCTCCCATCCCGTCCTTGGAAAACACTCAGGGAAGATAACCTAAGGGATCCTATTAGATCTCAGATCCTGCTGTCATTGGGAGATGCCACCCCACACTCAGGATACCAGAACAATTTTTCATGTGTGTGCTGGAGGTGGGGAAACACAGTCCACGCATATTTCAAGGAGCACAGGTATTCCCAGGTTGTGGGATTTTGGTGAATAATATCCTCTTCCCATGGAGAAGCACTCGCTAGTACTTGGATTTACAACACAACCCCCAATTTCCCCCAAACTCCGCCGTTGGCAAGCCATCATTGAAGAGAAGTAAATGTATTGTATTAGAACCCAGGCGCTGCTGTTAGTTGGAGGAAACTCCTCACAAACCAAACTTCTGAGCCAGATATCGTGTGTGTGCTGGAGTAGGGAAACTGAGTCCACACAACTTTATGGGGGCACAGGTGTTCCCAGGTTGGGGATATACTTTAACCACCTCCACTGCCAAAAGATAGGAGCTCGCTAATACTTGGTTTTAGAGCAAAACCCATAAATTCGCTCAAAACCCGGCCAAGGAAAATACTCAGGGAAATCAATCTAATGGATCCAATTAGATCCTAGCTGCTATTGTCAGCTGCAGGAACCTCCCCACACTCAGGATACCAGAAAACTTCGTGTGTGTGTTGGAGTTGGGGAAACAAAGAACACGCATTTTTCACGGGTCACAGTAATTCCCAAGTTGTGGGTTGTAGTTTAAACATCTCCACTACCCATGGAGAGGCACACGCTGATACTTAGTTTTAGAGCCCAAATCCCACTTTCAACCACACATTGGCCTGGGCAAGCCATCAGGGAAGACAAGCAAAGGGATTCTATTAAAAAAAATAGGTACATATCAGTTGGAGGAACTACCCCACACTCAGGATACTGGAACACAACCTTGTGTGGTGGGGAGGTTTGAAGCCCCACTCCACGCAGATGAATGGGTGCTCAGGTGATTCCCTTTATGGAGAATTCATCTAAATACTTCCTCAGTCCTTCGGGGGGCACTCGCTACTCTTTGGTCTCAAAGCCCAACCCCCAGGTTTCTCTCAGAGTCAGTCCTAGGGAAACACTCAGGGATTACAAGCTAAGGGATTCTATTAGAACCCAGCCGCTTCTGTCACCTGAAAGTGCCAGCCCACACTCAGGATACCAGAACACTTGTGCATGTGTGTTCTGGTGGTGGGGATACAGAGTCCACGCATTGTTCAAGGAGCACAGATATTCCCATGTTGTGGGTTTATGGTTAATAATCTCCAAATCCCATGGAGAAGCACTCGCTAATACCTGGATTTAGAGCCCAACCCACCCTTTCCCCAGAACTCCGTATCAGGCAACCAAACAGGGTACACAAGTTAAGCGATTTTATAAGAACCAAGGCCCTGCTCTCAGTTGGAGGAGGCTGCCCACTCTCAGGATAACTGTGCAAGTGTTCGTGTGTGTGCTGGAGGTGTGGGAACAGACTCCACGGAACTTTATGTGGGCAAAGGTGTTCCCAGGTAAGGGATGTAGTTTGAACCCCTCCACAAACCATAGAGAGGTCATCGCAAATACTTGGTTTCAGAGCCCAAACCACACTTTTCCCCGCACTCCCGCCTAGGCTTTCCATCAGGGAAGACAAGCAAGGGATTCATTTAGAACCCAGGCGCTGCTGTCAGTTGGAGGAACTTCCTTGCACTCAGAATTCCAGAACACATTCTTAGGTGTGGGAGAGATGTGCAGCCCCACTCCACCCAGATGAATGGAGGAAAAGGTGTTCCGTTTAGGGAGAAGTCCTCTAAGTACTTCCTCAATGGATCAGGCGGCACTCACTGCTACGTGGCCTCCAAGCCCAACCCCCAGCTTTCCCTCATGGCCTGGCCTAAAATAACACTCAGGTAACAGAAGCTAAGGGATACTAATAGAATCCAGGTGCTGCTGTCAGTTTGAGGAACTTCCCCACACTCCGAATAAAAGAACACATCTTCGTGTGTGTGCTGGATGTAGGGAAAGAGTCAAAGCTTCTTTCATGGGGCACATTTATTCCATGGTTGTGGGTTGTAGGTTATAAACCCACATCCCATGGATAGGCTCTCGCTAATACTTGGTTTAGAGCCCAACCCCCACTTTCCCCCACTCTCCAGCCTAGGCATGCCATCAGGGGAGACAAGCTAAGGGATTTTATTAGATCCCAGGCGCTGCTGTCATTTGGAGGAGCCTCCCCACAATCAGGATACCTGAGCACGTCTCCGTGTGTGTGCTGGAGGTGGGGAAACAGATTCCAAGAATCTTTATGGGGCACAAGTGTTCCAAGGTTGGGGAAGAAGTTTAAAACCCTCCACTACCCACAGAGATGCACTCGCTTATACTTGGCTTTAGAGCCCATCCCCCACCATCGCTTACTGCTAGGCCTAGGAAAACACTTAGGGAAGTCAAGCTAAGGGATTCTATTAAAACCCAGGTGCTGCTGTCTGTTGGAGGAACCTCCCCACACTCAGAACCCCAGAACACTTCTTCCTGTGTGTGCTGGACGTGGGGAAACATAGCACACGCATTTTTCAGGGGTCGCAGTAATTCCCGAGTTGTGGGTTGTAGTTTAAACATCTCCACTACCCATGGAAAGGCACAAGCTAATACCTAGTTTTAGATCCCAAATCCCACATTCAACCACACACTGGCCTAGGCAAACCATCAGGGAAGACAAGCAAAGGGATTCTATTAAAACCAAGACGCTGATGTCAGTTGGAGGAACTACCCCACCCTCAGGATACTGGAACTCAACCTTGTGTGGTGGGGAGATTTGAAGCCCCACTCCACGCAGATGAATGGGTGCTCAGGTGTTTCCCTTTATGGAGAATTCATCTAAATACTTCCTCAGTCCTTCGGGGACACTCGTTACTATTTGACCTCAAAGCCCAACCCCCAGGTTTCTCTCAGAGTCAGTCCTAGGGAAACACTCAGTGATTACAAGCTAAGGGATTCTATTAGAACCCAGCCGCTTCTGTCAGCTGAAATTGCCAGCCCACACTCAGGATAGCAGAAAACTTCTTCATGTGTGTTCTGGTGGTGGGGATACAGAGTCCACGCTTTTTTCAAGGAGCACAGGTATTCCCATGTTGTGGGTTTTTGGTTAATAAACTCCAAATCCCATGGAGAAGCACTCGCTAATACTTGGATTTAGAGCCCAACCCACCCTTTCCCCAGCACTCGGTATCAGGCAACCAAACAGGGTAGAAAAGTTAAGCGATTTTATAAGAACCAAGTACCTGCTCTCAGTTGGAGGAGGCTGCCCACTCTCAGGATAACTGTGCAAGTGTTCGTGTGTGTGTGCAGGAGGTGTGGAAACAGACTCCAAGGATCTTTATGGGGGCACAGGTGTTCCCAGGTTAGGGATGTAGTTTAAACACCTCCACAAACCATAGAGAGGTCATCGCAAATACTTGGTTTCGGAGCCCAAACCACACTTTCCCCCGCACTCCCGCCTAGGCTTTCCATCAGGGAAGACAAGCAAAGGGATTCAATTAGAACCCAGGCGCTGCTGTCAGTTGGAGGAACTTCCTTGCACTCAGAATTCCAGAACACATTCTTAGGTGTGGGAGAGATGTGCAGCCCCACTCCACCCAGATGAATGGAGGAAAAGGTGTTCCGTTTAGGGAGAAGTCCTCTAAGAACTTCCTCAATGGATCAGGCGGCACTCACTGCTACGTGTCCTCCAACCCAACCCCCAATTTTCCCTCATGGCCTGGCCTAAAAGAACACTCAGGGAACAGAAGCAAATGGATACTAATAGAATCCAGGTGCTGCTGTCATTTTGAGGAAATTCCCCACACTCAGAATACCAGAACACATCTTCGTGTGTGTGCTGGATGTAGGGAAACAGTCAAAGCATCTCTCAGGGGGCAAATTTATTCCATGGTTGTGGGTTGTAATTTAAAAACCCACATCCCATGGATAGGCTCTCGCTAATACTTGGTTTAGAGCCCAACCCCCACTTTCCCCCACTCTCCAGTCTAGGCATGCCATCAGGGATGACAAGTTAAGGGATTCTTTTAGAACCCAGGCGCTGCTGTCATTTGGAGGAGCCTCCCCACAATCAGGATACCTGAGCACGTCTCCGTGTGTGTGCTGGAGGTTGGGAAACAGATTCCACTCATTTTTATGGGGCACAGGTGTTCCAAAGATGGGGAAGTAGTTTAAAACCCTCCACTACCCACAGAGATTCACTCGCTAATACTTGGCTTTAGAGCCCATCCCCCACCATCGCTTACTGCTAGGCCTAGGAAAACACTTAGGGAAGTCAAGCTAAGGGATTCTATTAAAACCCAGGTGCTGCTTTCTTTTGGAGGAACCTCCCCACACTCAGAACCCCAGAACTCTTCTTCCTGTGTGTGCTGGACGTGGGGAAACATAGCACACGCATTTTTCAGGGGTCACAGTAATTCCCAAGTTGTGGGTTGTAGTTTAAACATCTCCACTACCCATGGAGAGGCACAAGCTGATACTTAGTTTTAGAGCCCAATTCCCACTTTCAACCACACACTGGCCTAGGCAAACCATCAGGGAAGACAAGCAAAGGGATTCTATTAAAACCAAGACTCTGATGTCAGTTGGAGGAAATACACCACCCTCAGGATACTGGAACTCAACCTTGTGTGGTGGGGAGGTTTGAAGCCACACTCCACGCAGATGAATGGGTGCTCAGGTGTTTCCCTTTATGGAGAATTCATCTAAATACTTCCTCAGTCCATCAGGGGGCACTCGCTACTATTTCGCTTCAAAGCCCAACCCCCAGGTTTCTCTCAGAGTCAGTCCAAGGGAAATACTCAGGGATTACAAGCTAAGGGTTTCTATTTGAACCCAGCCGTTTCTGTCACCTGAAAGTGCCAGCCCACACTCAGGATAGCAGAAAACTTCTGCATGTGTGTTCTGGGGGTGGGGATACAGAGTCAACGCATATTTCAAGGAGCACAGGTATTCCCATTTTGTGGGTTTTTGCATAATAACCTCCAAATCCCATGGAGAAGCACTCGCTAATACTTGGATTTAGAGCCCAACCCACCCTTTCCCCAGCACTCTGTTTCAGGGAACCAAACAGGGTAGACAAGTTAAGCGATTTTATAAGAACCAAGAACCTGCTCTCAGTTGGAGGAGGCTGCCCACTCTCAGGATAACTGTGCAGGTGTTCGTGTGTGTGCTGAAAGTGTGGAAACAGACTCCACGGATCTTTTTGGGGGCACAGGTGTTCCCAGGTTAGGGATGTAGTTTAAACACCTCCACAAACCATAGGGAGGTCATCGCAAATACTTGGTTTCGGAGCCCAAACCACACTTTCCCCCGCACTCCCGCTTAGGCTCTCCATCAGGGAAGACAAGCAAAGGGATTCAATTAGAACCCAGGCGCTGCTGTCAGTTGGAGGAACTTCCCTGCACTCAGAATTCCAGAACACTTTCTTAGGTGTTGGAGAGATGTGCAGCCACACTCCACCCAGATGAATGGAGGAAAAGGTGTTCCGTTTAGGGAGAAGTCCTCTAAGTAGTTCCACAATTGATCAGGGGGCACTCACTGCTTCTTTGCCTCCAAGCCCATCCCCCAGGTTTCCTTCATGGCCTGGCCTAAAGGAACATTCAGGGAACAGAAACTAAGGGATACTAATAGAATGCAGGTGCTGCTGTCAGTTTGAGGAACTTCCCCACACTCAGAATACCAGAACAAAACTTCGCGTGTGTGCTGGATGTAGGGAAACAGTCAAAGCATCTTTCAGGGGGCACATTTATTCCATGGTTGTGTGTTGTAGGTTAAAAACCCAAATCCCATGGATAGGCTCTCGCTAAAACTTGGTTTAGGGTCCAACCCCCTCTTGCCCACTCTCTCCAGCCTAGGCATGCCATCAGGGAAGACAAGCTAAGGGATTCTATTAGAACCCAGGCGCTGCTTTCATTTGGAGGAGCCTCCCCACAATCAGGATAACTGAGCACGTCTCCGTGTGTGTGGTGGAGGTGGGGAAACAGATTCCACGCATCTTTATGGGGCACAGGTGTTCCAAGTTTGGGGAAGTAGTTTAAAACCCTCCACTGCCCACAGAGATGCACTCGCTAATACTTGGCTTTAGAGCCCATCCCCCACCATCGCTTACTGCTAGGCCTAGGAAAACACTTAGGGAAGTCAAGCTAAGGGATTCTATTAAAAGCCAGGTGCTGCTGTCTGTTGGAGCAACCTCCCCACACTCAGAACCCCAGAAAACTTCTTCCTGTGTGTGCTGGTGGTGGGGAAACATAGCAAACGCATTTTTCATGGGGCACAGTTATTCCATGGTTGTGGGTTGTAGGTCAAACACCCACATCCCATGGATAGGCTCTTGCTAATACTTGGTTTAGAGCCAAATCCCAACTTTCCCCCGCACACCGGCCTTTTCAATCCATCATGGAAGACAAGTTAAGGAATTGTATAAAACCCAGGCGCTGCTGTTAGTGGGAAGAAAGTCCCCACACTCAAGACATCTGAACCCAATGCCGTTAGTGTGCTGGAGGAGGGAAACAGAGTCCACGCATCATTCTGGGGGCATAGGTGTTCCCAGGTTGGGGATGTAGTTAAACACTTCCACTGCTATTAGAGAGGCACTCGCTATTACTTTGGTTTAGTGTCCAACCACACCTTCGCTCACAGCCCGGCCTATGGAAACACTCAGGGAAGTCAAGCCAAGTGATTCTATTAGATCCCAGGTGCTGCTGTAAGTTGGAGGAGTCTCCCCACACTCAGGATACCAGAAAAGTTCTTCATGTGTGTCCTGGTGGTGGGGAAACATAGTCCAATTTTATTTATTGGATCACAGGTGATCCCAGGTTGCGGATGTAGGTAAACACTTACACTGCTCATAGAGAGGCACTCGCTATTACTTTGGTTTAGTGCCCAACCCCACCTTAACTCACATTGCGGCCAAAGGAAACAAACAGGGATGTCAATCCAAGAGATTCTATTAGATCTCAGGTGCTGCCGTCAGTTTGAGGAGCCTCCCCACACTTAGGATAGCCGAAGAGTTCTTCGTGTGTGTGCTGGATTTGGGGAAACAGATCTACACATCTTGCAAGGGGCACAGGTATTCACAGGTTGTGGATTGCAGTTTAAAGACCTCCACATCCCATGGAGAGGCACTCGATTGTACTTGTTTGTCGAGGCTGAACCCCACGATCCCCCGCACTCTGGCATAGACAAGTCATCAGGGAAGGCAAACTTAGGGATTGTATTAGAACCCAGTCGCTGTTGTCAGTTGGAGAATCTTCCCCACACTCAGGATCCGGAATCCAGCCTTTAGTGTGGGGGATGTGTGGAGACCCACCCCACGCAGAAGAATGGGGGCACAGGTGTTCCACGTTAGGGAGAATTCCTCAAAATATTTCCTCAGTCTATTGGAGGCACTCAATGCTACTTGGCCTCCAATCCCAACCCCCAGCTTTCCCTCGCAGTCCGGCGTAGGGAAACACACAGGAAATACAAACTAAGGGGTTTTATTGGAACCCAGGCACTGCTGTCATTTGGAAGATCTTCCCCACTCTCAGGATACCTGAACACATTTTCGTGTGTGTGCTGGAGGTGGTGAAAGAGTGTCCACGCATCTTCATGAGGGCACAGGTGTTCCCAGGTTTGGATGTAGTTTAAACACCTCCACTGAACATAGAGAGGCACACGCTAATACTTGGCTTTAGAGCCCAACCCCCACCTAGGCTCAGAGCCCGGCCTAGGAAAACACTGAAGGTTGTCAAACATAGGGATAATATTAGATCCCAGGTGCTGCTGTCAGTTGGAGGAGTCTCCCCACACTCAGGACACCAGAACACCACATCGTGTGTGTGCTGAAGGTGGGGAAACAGTGTCCTTGCAACTTTCAGGGGGCACAGGTATTCCCAAATATTTGGTTGTAGGTTAAACCACTTCAAATCCCGTGGAGAGGCACTCAATAATACTTGGTTTTAGAGCCCAACCCTCACATTCCCCCGCACTCCCGCCTAGGCTAGCCATCAGTGAAGACAAGTTAATGGATTGTATTAGAACCCAGGCCCGGCTGTCAGTTGTAGGTGCCTCCCCACACTCAGGAAACCTCAACCCGTCTTCGTGTGTGTGCTGGAGTTGGGGAAACAGAGTCGACGCATTTTTGGGGGGGCACAGTTGTTCCAAGATTGGGGATGTATTTTAAACACCTCCACTGCCCAGAGAGAGGCACTCGCTATTACTAGTCTTTAGTGCCCAACACCCAACTTCGCTCACAGCCTGGCCAATGGAAACACTCAAGGAAAGCAAGCCAAATGATATTATAAGTTCCCAGTTGCTGATGTCATTTGGAGGTGCCTACCCACACTCAGTATACCAGAACTATTCTTCGTGGGTGTGCTGGAGGTGGGGAAAGAGAGACCACACATTTATATGGGGGGCAGGTGTTTAAAGGTTAGGGGTGTACTTTTAAAAACCTCCATGCCCATAGAGAGGCACTCGCTAAAACCTAGCTATAGAGAACAAACCCCACATTAGATCAAAGCCTGGCCTATGTAAACACTCAGGGAACCCAAGCTAAGGGATTCTAATAGAACCCAGGTGCTGCTGTCATTTGGAGTAGCCTCCCAATGCTCAGGATTCCAGAAAACTTCTTCCTGTGTGTGCTGTTTGTGGAGAAACAGTGTCCACGCATATTCCAGGGGGCAAAGGTATTCCCTTGTTGGGGGTTGTTGGTTAAACACCTCAACTTCCCATGGAGAGGCACTCACTAATACTTGGATTTAGAGCCCAAATCCCACTTTGAACCGCACTCCAGCTTATGCAATCCATCATGGAAGAGAAGCTTATGGATTCTATTAGAACACTGGCACTGCTCTCAGTTGGAGGAACTTTCCCACTCTCAGAATTCCGGAAGTCAACCTTGTGTGGCGGGGACATGTGGAGCCACAATCCAAGTAGATGAATGGGGTCACAGTTGTTTCCCATTAGGGAGAAGTCCTCTAAATAATTCCATATTCCATCGGGGGGCAGTTGCTGCTACTTGGCCTCCAAGCCAAACTCCCAGATTTCCCTCTCAGCCCGGCATAGGGACACACTCAAGGAATACAAGCTAAGGGATTCTATTAGAACGCAGGCGCTGCTGTCATTTGGAGGAGCCTCCCCACAATCAGGATACCTGAGCACGTCTCCGTGTGTGTGCTGGAGGTGGGGAATCAGAGTCCACGCATCTTTATGGGGGCACAGGTGTTCCAAGGTTGGGGAAGAAGTTTCAAATCCTCCACTGCCCACAGAGATGCACTCGCTTATTCTTGGCTTTAGAGCCCATTCCCCACCATCGCTCACTGCTAGGTCTAGGAAAAAACTTAGGGAAGTCAAGCTGAGTTATTCTATTAGAACGCAGGCGCTGCTGTCAGTTGGAGGAACTTCCACACACTCAGGATTCCGGATCCCAGCCTTGTGTGTGGTGGAGGTGTGTATACCCAGCCCACACAGATGAATGGGGGCACAGGTGTTCCACATTAGCGTGAAATCCTCTAAGTACTTCCTCAGTAAATCGGGGGGCACTCGTTGCTACTTGGACTTCAAACCCAACCCCCACTTTCCCCCACCCTCCAGCCTAGGCATGCCATCAGGTAAGACAAGCTAAGGGATTCTATTAGAACACAGGCGCTGCTGTCAGTTGGAGGAGGCTCCCCACACTCAGGATACCTGAACAAGTCTTTCTGTCTGTGCTGTTGTTGGAGATACATAGTCCACGCAACTTTAAGGGGGCACAGGTGTTCCCAGGGAGGGAATTTACTTTAAACACCTCCACTGACCATAGAGAGGCACTCGCTATTACTTGGCTTTAGAGCCCAACCCCCACTTCGCTCCCATCCCGTCCTTGGAAAACACTCAGGGAAGATAACCTAAGGGATCCTATTAGATCCCAGATGCTGCTGTCAGTGGGAGGTGCCTCACCACACTCAGGAAACCAGAAAAATTCTTCATGTGTGTGCTGGAGGTGGGGAAACAGAGTCCACGCATTTTTCAAGGAGCACAGGTATTCGCAGGTTGTGGGATTTTGGTGAATAATTTCCTCTTCCCATGGAGAAGCACTCGCTAATACGTGGATTTACAGCCCAACACCCAATTTCCCCGCACTCCGCCCTTGGAAAGCCATCATTGAAGACAAGTAAATGTATTGTATTAGAACCCAGGCGCTGATGTTATTTGGAGGAAACTCCCCACACACCAAACATCTGAGAGAGATATCGTGTGTGTGCTGGTGTAGGGAAACTGAGTCCACACGTCTTTATGGGGGCACAGGTGTTCCCAGCTTGGGGATATACTTTAACCACCTCCACTGCCATAAGATAGGAACTCGCTAATACTTGGTTTTAGAGCACAACCCATAACTTCGTTCAAAATCTGGCCAAGGAAAATACTCAAGAAACTCAATCTAATGGATCCAATTAGATCCCAGCTGCTATTGTCAGTTGCAGGAGCCTCCCCACACTCAGGATACCAGAAAACTTCGTGTGTGTGCTGGAGGTGGGGAAACAAAGAACACGCATTTTTCAGGGGTCACAGTAATTCCCAAGATGTGGTTGTAGTATAAACATCTCCACTAACCATGGAGAGGCACACGCTGATACTTAGTTTTAGAGCCAAAATCCCACTTTCAACCACAAACTGGCCAAGCAAACCATCAGGGAAGACAAGCAAAAGGAATCTATAAAAACCAAGACGCTGATGTCAGTTGAAGGAACTACCCCACAGTCAGAATACTGGAACAGAACCTTGTGTGGTGGGGAGGTTTGAAGCCCCACTCCACGAAGATGAATGGGTGCTCAGGTGATTCCCTTTATGGAGAATTCACCTAAACACTTCCTCAGTCCATCGGGGGACAGTCGCTACTATTTGGCCTTAAAGCCCAACCCCCAGGTTTCTCTCAGTGTCAGTCCTAGGGAAACACTCAGGGATTACAAGCTAAGGGATTCTATTAGAACCCAGCCGCTTCTGTCACATGAAAGTGCCAGCCCACATTCAGGATACCAGAACACTTCTGCATGTGTGTTCTGGTGGTGGGGATACAGGGTCCACGTATTTTTCAAGGAGCACAGGTGTTCCCAGGTTGTGGGATTTTGGTGAATAATTTCTTCTTCCCATGGAGAAGCACTCGCTATCACCTGGATTTACAGCCCAACCCACAATTTCCCCTGCACACCGCCCTTGTCAAGCCATCTTTGAAGACAAGTAAATGTATTGTATTAGATCCCAGGCACTGCTCTTAGTTGGAGGAACCTCCCCACACACAAAAAATCTGAGCCAGATATCGTGTGTGTGCTGGAGGAAGGAAACTGAGTCCACACATCTTTATGGGGGCACAGGTGTTCCCAGCTTGGGGATATACTTTAACCACCTCCACTGCCAAAAGATAGGAACTCGCTAATACTTGGTTTTAGAGCACAACCCATAACTTCGCTCAAAATCTGGCCAAGGAAAATACTCAAGGAACTCAATCTAATGGATCCAATTAGATCCCAGCTGCTATTGTCAGTTGCAGGAGCCTCCCCACACTCAGGATACCAGAAAACTTCGTGTGTGTGCTGGAGTTGGGGAAACAAAGAACACGCATTTTTCACGGGTCACAGTAATTCCCAAGATGTGGTTGTAGTATAAACATCTCCACTACCCATGGAGAGGCACACGCTGATACTTAGCTTTAGAGCCAAAATCCCACTTTCAACCACAAACTGGCCAAGCAAACCATCAGGGAAGACAAGCAAAAGGATTCTATAAAACCAAGACGCTGATGTCAGTTGAAGGAACTACCCCACAGTCAGAATACTGGAACAGAACCTTGTGTGGTGGGGAGGTTTGAAGCCCCACTCCACGAAGATGAATGGGTGCTCAGGTGATTCCCTTTATGGAGAATTCACCTAAAAACTTCCTCAGTCCATCGGGGGACAGTCGCTACTATTTGGCCTTAAAGCCCAACCCCCAGGTTTCTCTCAGTGTCAGTCCTAGGGAAACACTCAGGGATTACAAGCTAAGGGATTCTATTAGAACCCAGCCGCTTCTGTCACATGAAAGTGCCAGCCCACACTCAGGATACCAGAATACTTCTGCATGTGTGTTCTGGTGGTGGGGATACATAGTCCACGTATATTTCAAGGAGCACAGGTATTCCCATGTTGTGGGTTTTTGCTTAAAAACCTCCAAATCCCATGGAGAAGAACTCGTTAATACTTGGATTTAGAGCCCAACACACCCTTTCCCCAGCACTCCGTATCAGGCAACCAAACAGCGTAGACAAGTAAAGCGATTTTATAAGAACCAAGGCCCTGCTCTCAGTTGGAGGAGGCTGCCTACTCTCAGGATAACTGTGCAAGTGTTCGTGTGTCTGCTGGAGGTGTGGAAACAGACTCCACGGATCTTTATGGGAACACAGGTGTTCCCAAGTTAGGGATGTAGTTTAAACACCTCCACAAACCATAGAGATGTCATCGCAATTACTTGGTTTCGGAGCCCAAACCACACTTTCCCCGCACTCCCGCCTAGGCTTTCCATCAGTGAAGACAAGCAAATGGATTCAATTAGAACCCAGGCGCTGCTGTCATTTGGAGGAACTTCCCTGCACTCAGAATTCCAGAACACATTCTTAGGTGTTTGAGAGTTGTGCAGCCCCACTCCACCCAGATGAATGGAGGAAAAGGTGTTCCGTTTCGGGAGAAGACCTCTAAGTACTTCCTCAGTGTATCAGGGGTCACTCACTGCTACTTGGCCTCCAAGCCCAACCCCAAGCTTTCCCTCATGGCCTGGCCTAAAGGAACACTCAGGGAACAGAAGCTAAGGGATACTAATACAACCCAGGTGCTGCTGTCAGTTTGAGGAACCTCCCCACACTCAGAATACCAGAACATTTCTTCCTGTGTGTGCTGGATGTAGTGAAAGAGTCAAAGCATCTTTCAGGGGGCACATTTATTCCATGGCTGTGGGTTGTAGTTCAAAAACTCACATCCCATGCATAGGCTCTCGTTAATACTTGGTTTAGAGCCCAACCCCCACTTTCCCCCACTCTCCAGCCTAGGCATGTAATCAGGGAAGGCAAGCTAAGGGATTCTATTAGAACCCAGGCGCTGCTGTCAATTGGAGGATCCTCCCCACAATCTGGATATCTGAACACGTCTCCGTGTGTGTGCTGGTGGTGGGGAAAAAGATTCCACGCATCTTTATGGTTCACATGTGTACCAAGGTTGGGGATGTAGTTAAACACTTTCACTGCTCATAGAGAAGCACTCGCTATTTCTTTGGTTTAGTGTCCAACCACACCTTCGCTCACAGCCCGGCCTATGGAAACTCTCAGGGAATTCAAGCCAAGTTGATTCTATTAGATCTCAGGTGCTGCTGTCAGTTGGAGGAGCCTCCCCACAATCAGGATACCTGAGCACGTCTCCGTGTGTGTGCTGGAGGTGGGGAAACAGATTCCACGCATCTTTATGGGGCACAGGTGTTCCAAGGTTATGGAAGTAGTTTAAAACCCTCCACTACCCACAGAGATGCACTCGCTAATACTTGGCTTTAGAGCCCATCCCCCACCATCGCTTACTGCTAGGCCTAGGAAAACACTTAGGGAAGTCAAGCTAAGGGATTCTATTAAAACCCAGGTGCTGCTGTCTGTTGGAGGAACCTCCCCACACTCAGAACCCCAGAAAACTCCTTCCTGTGTGTGCTGGACGTGGGGAATCATAGCACACGCATTTTTCAGGGGTCACAGTAATTCCCAAGTTGTGGGTTGTAGTTTAAACCTCTCCACTACCCATGGAGAGGCACACGCTAATACTTAGTTTTAGATCCCAAATCCCACTTTCAACCACACACTGGCCTAGGAAAACCACCAGGGAAGACAAGCAAAGGGATTCTATTAAAACCAAGACGCTGATGTCAGTTGGAGGAACTACCACACCCTCAGGATACAGGAACCCATCCTGGTGTGGTGGGGAGATTTGAAGCCCCACTCCACGCAGATGAATGGGTGCTCAGGTGTTTCCCTTTATGGAGAATTCATCTAAATACTTCCTCAGTCCATCGGGGACACTCGCTACTATTTGGCCTCAAAGCCCAACCCCCAGGTTTCTCTCAGAGTCAGTCCTAGGGAAACACTCAGGGATTACAAGCTAAGGGATTCTATTAGAACCCAGCCGCTTCTGTCACCTGAAATTGCCAGCCCACACTCAGGATAGCAGAAAACTTCTTCATGTGTGTTCTGGTGGTGGGGAGGCAGAGTCCACGCTTTTTTCAAGGAGCACAGGTATTCCCATGTTGTGGGGTTTTGGTTAATAACCTCCAAATCCCATGGAGAAGCATTCGCTAATACTTGGATTTAGAGCCCAACCCACCCTTTCTCCAGCACTCCATATCAGGCAACCTAACAGGGTAGACAAGTTAAGCGATTTTATAAGAACCAAGCCCCTGCTCTCAGTTGGAGGAGGATGCCCACCCTCAGGATAACTGTGCAAGTGTTCGTGTGTGTGCTGGAGGTGTGGAAACAGACTCCACGGATCTTTATGGGGGCACAGGTTTTCCCAGGTTAGGGATGTAGTTTAAACACCTCCACAAACCTTAGAGAGGTCATCGAAAATACTTGGTTTCAGAGCCCAAACCACACTTTCCCCCGCACTCCCGCCTAGGCATTCCATCAGGGAAGACAAGCAAATGGATTCAATTAGAACCCAGGCGCTGCTGTCAGTTGGAGGAACTTCCCTGCACTCAGAATTCCAGAACACATTCTTAGGTGTGGGAGAGATGTGCAGCCCCACTCCAACCAGATGAATGGAGGTAAAATTGTTCCGTTTAGGGAGAAGTCCTCTAAGTACTTCCTCAATGGATCAGGGGGCACTCACTTCTACTTGGCCTCCAAGCCCAACCCCCAGCTTTCCCTCATGGCCTGGCCTAAAGGAACACTCAGGGAACAGAAGCTAAGTGATACTAATAGAACCCAGGTGCTGCTGTCAGTTTGAGGAACCTCCCCACACTCAGAACACCAGAACACTTCTTCGCGTGTGTGCTGGATGTAGGGAAAAAATCAAAGCATCCTTCAGGGTGTACATTTATTCCATGGTTGTGGGTTGTAGGTTAAAAACCCACATCCCATGGATAGGCTCTCGCTAATACTTGGTTTAGAGCCCAACCCCCACTTTCCCCCACTCTCCAGCCTAGGCATGCCATCAGGGAAGGCAAGCTAAGGGATTCTTTTAGAACCCAGGCGCTGCTGTCATTTGGAGGAGCCTCCCCACAATCAGGATACCTGAGCACGTCTCCGTGTGTGTGCTGGAGGTGGGGAAACAGATTCCACGCATCTTTATGGGGCACAGGTGTTCCAAGGTTGGGGAAGTAGTTTAAAACCCTCCACTACCCACAGAGATGCACTCGCTAATTCTTGGCTTTAGAGCCCATCCCCCACCATCGCTTACTGCTAGGCCTAGGAAAACACTTAGGGAAGTCAAGCTAAGGGATTTTATTAAAACCCAGGTGCTGCTGTCTGTTGGAGGAACCTCCCCACACTCAGAACCCCAGAAAACTCCTTCCTGTGTGTGCTGGACGTGGGGAATCATAGCACACGCATTTTTCAGGGGTCACAGTAATTCCCAAGTTGTGGGTTGTAGTTTAAACATCTCCAGTACCCATGGAGAGGCACACGCTAATACTTAGTTTTAGATCCCAAATCCCACTTTCAACCACACACTGGCCTAGGCAAACCATCAGGGTAGACAAGCAAAGGGATTCTATTAAAACCAAGACGCTGATGTCAGTTGGAGGAACTACCCCACCCTCAGGACACTGGAACCCAACCTTGTGTGGTGGGGAGATTTGAAGCCCCAATCCACGCAGATGAATGGGTGCTCAGGTGTTTCCCTTTATGGAGAATTCATCTAAATACTTCCTCAGTCCTTCGGGGACACTCGCTACTATTTGGCCTCAAAGCCCAACCCCCAGGTTTCCCTCAGAGTCAGTCCTAGGGAAACACTCAGGGATTACAAGCTAAGGGATTCTATTAGAACCCAGCCGCTTCTGTCACCTGAAATTGCCAGCCCACACTCAGGATAGCAGAAAACTTCTTCATGTGTGTTCTGGTGGTGGGGAGGCAGAGTCCACGCTTTTTTCAAGGAGCACAGGTATTCCCATGTTGTGGGGTTTTGGTTAATAACCTCCAAATCCCATGGAGAAGCACTCGCTAATACTTGGATATAGAGCCCAACCCACCCATTCCCCAGCACTCCGTATCAGGCAACCAAACAGGGTAGACAAGTTAAGCGATTTTATAAGAACCAAGGCCCTGCTCTCAGTTGGAGGAGGCTGCCCACTCTCAGGATAACTGTGCAAGTGTTCGTGTGTGTGCTGGAGGTGTGGAAACAGACTCCACGGATCTTTATGGGGGCACATGTGTTCCCAGGTTAGGGATGTAATTTAAACACCTCCACAAACCATAGAGAGGTCATCGCAAATACTTGGTTTCGGAGCCCAAACCACACTGTCCCCCGCACTCCCGCCTAGGCTTTCCATCAGGGAAGACAAGCAAAGGGATTCAATCAGAACCCAGGCGCTGCTGTCAGTTGGAGGAACTTCCCTGCACTCAGAATTCCAGAACACATTCTTAGGTGTGGGAGATATGTGCAGCCCCACTGCACCCAGATGAATGGAGGAAAAGGTGTTCCGTTTAAGGAGAATTCCTCTAAGTACTTCCTCAATGGATCAGGGGGCACTCATTGCTACTTGGCCTCCAAGCCCAACCCCCAGATTTCCCTCATGACCTGGCCTAAAATTACACTCAGGGAACAGAAGCTAAGGGATAATAATAGAATCCAGGTGCTGCTGTCAGTTTGAGGAACTTCCCCACACTCAGAATACCAGAACAATTCTTCGTGTGTGTGCTGGATGTAGGGAAACAGTCAAAGCATGTTTCAGGGGGCACATTTATTCCATGGTTGTGGGTTGTTGGTTAAAAACCCACATCCCATGGATAGGCTCTCTCTAATTCTTGGTTTAGAGCCCAACCCCCACTTTCCCCCACTCTCCAGCATAGGCAGTCAATCAGGGAAGACAATCTAAGGGATTCTTTTAGAACCCAGGGGCTGCTGTCATTTGGAGGAGCCTCCCCACAATCAGGATACCTGAGCACGTCTCCGTGTGTGTGCTGGAGGTGGGGAAACAGATTCCACGCATCTTTATGGGGCACAGGTGTTCCAAGGTTATGGAAGTAGTTTAAAACCCTCCACTACCCACAGATATGCACTCGCTAATACTTGGCTTTAGAGCCCATCCCCCACCATCGCTTACTGCTAGGCCTAGGAATACACTTAGGGAAGTCAAGCTAAGGGATTCTATTAAAACCCAGGTGCTGCTGTCTGTTGGAGGAACCTCCCCACACTCAGAACCCCAGAACACTTCTTCCTGTGTGTGCTGGACGTGTGGAAACAGCACACGCATTTTTCAGGTGGCACAGTTATTCCATGTTTGTGGGTTGTATGTCAAACACCCACATCCCATGGATAGGCTCTCGCTAATACTTTTTTTAGAGCCAAATCCCAACTTTCCCCCACACACCGGCCTTATCAATCCATCATGGAAGACAAGTTAAAGTATTGTATTAGAACCCAGGCGCTGCTGTTATTGGGAAGAACCTCCCCACACTCAAGACATCTGAACCCAATGCCCTGTGTCTGTTGGAGGAGGGAAACAGAGTCCACGCATCTTTCTCGCGGCTCAGGTGTTCCCAGGTTGGGGATGTAGTTGTACACTTCCACTGCTCATAGTGAGGCACTCGCTATTACCTTGCTTTAGTGTCCAAACACACCTTCGCTCACAGCCCGGCCTATGGAAACACTCAGGGAAGTCAAGCCAAGTGATTCTATTAGATCCCAGGTGCTGCTGTCAGTTGGAGGAGCTTCCCCACACTCAGGATACCAGAAAAGTTCTTCATGTATGTTGGAGCTGGGGAAACAAAGTCCACGTTTATTTATTGGATCACAGGTGTTCCCAAGTTGGGGATGTAGATAAGCACTTCCACTGCTCATAGAGAGGCACTCGCTATTACTTTGGTTTAGTGCCCAATCCCACCTTAACTCACATCGCGGCCAAAGGAAACAATCAGGCATGTCAATCCAAGAAATTCTATTAGATCCCAGGTGCTGCCGACAGTTTGAGGAGCCTCCCCACAATTATGATAGCCGAAGTGTTCTTCGTGTGTGTGCTGGAGGTGGTGAAAGAGTGTCCACGCATCTTCATGAGGGCACAGGTGTTCCCAGGTTTGGATGTAGTTTAAACACCTCCACTGAACATAGAGAGGCACACGCTAATGCTTGGCTTTAGAGCCCAACCCCCACCTAGGCTCAGAGCCCGGCCTAGGTAAACACTGAAGGATGCCAAACGTAGGGATTATATTAGATCCCAGGTGCTGCTGTCAGTTGGAGGAGTCTCCCCACACTCAGGATACCAGAACACCACATCGTGTGTGTGCTGAAGGTGGGAAACAGTGTGCTTGCAACTTTCAGGGAGCACAGGTATACCCAAATATTTGGTTGTAGGTTAAACCACTTCAAATCCCGTGGAGAGGCACTCAATAATACTTGGTTTTAGAGCCCAACCCTCACATTCCCCCGCACTCCCGCCTAGGCTAGCCATTAGTGAAGACAAGTTAATGGATTGTATTAGAACCCAAGCCCTGCTGTCAGTTGTAGGTGCCTCCCCACACTCAGGAAACCTCAACCCTTCTTCGTGTGTGTGCTGGAGGTGGGGAAACAGAGTCGACGCATTTCTTGGGGGGCACAGTTGTTCCAAGTTTGGGGATGTATTTTAAACACCTCCACTGCCCATAGAGAGGCACTCGCTATTACTAG
Source organism: Vicugna pacos (assembly GCF_048564905.1). Taxonomy (NCBI): domain Eukaryota; kingdom Metazoa; phylum Chordata; class Mammalia; order Artiodactyla; family Camelidae; genus Vicugna; species Vicugna pacos. The sequence continues at coordinate 42,172,175 of NW_027328741.1, forward strand.
TCTTTAGTGCCCAACACCCAACTTCGCTCACAGCCTGGCCAATGGAAACACTCAGGGAAATCAAGCCAAATGATATTATAAGTTCCCAGTTGCTGCTGTCATTTGGAGGTGCCTACCCACACTCAGTATACCAGAACTATTCTTCGAGGGTGTGCTAGAGGTGGGGAAATAGAGACCACGCATTTATATGGGGGGCAGGTGTTTAAAGGTTAGGGATGTAGTTTTAAAAACCTCCATGCCCATAGAGAGGCACTCGCTAAAACCTAGCTATAGAGACCAAACCCCACATTACATCAAAGCCTGACCTATGTAAACACTCAGGGAACACAAGCTAAGGGATTCTAATAGAACCCAGGTGCTGCTGTCATTTGGAGTAGCCTCCCCATGCTCAGGATTCCAGAAAACTTCTTCGTGTGTGTGCTGTTGGTGGAGAAACAGTGTCCACGCATATTCCAGTGGGCAAAGGTATTCCCTTGTTGGGGGTTGTTGGATAAACACCCCAACTTCCCATGGAGAGGCACTCAATAATACTTGGATTTAGAGCCCAAATCCCACTTTGAATCGCACTCCAGCTTATGCAATCCATCAGGGAAGAGAAGCTTAAGGATTCTACTAGAACACTGGCACTGCTCTCAGTTGGAGGAACTTTCCCACTCTCAGAATTCCGGAAGCCAACCTTGTGTGGCGGGGAGATGTGGAGCCACAATCCAAGTAGATGAATGGGGTCACACTTGTTTCCCATTAGGGAGAAGTCCTCTAAATAATTCTATATTCCATCGGGGGGCAGTTGCTGCTACTTGGTCTTCAAGCCAAACTCCCAGATTTCCCTCTCAGCCCGGCATAGGGACACACTCAAGGAATACAAGCTAAGGGTTTCTATTAGAACCCAGGCGCTGCTGTCATTTGGAGGAGCCTCCCCACAATCAGGATACCTGAGCACGTCTCCGTGTGTGTGCTGGTGGTGGGGAATCATAGTCCATGCATCTTCATGGGGGCACAGCTGTTCCAAGGTTGGGGAAGAAGTTTCAAATCCTCCACTGCCCACAGAGATGCACTCGCTTATTCTTGGCTTTAGAGCCCATTCCCCACCATCGCTCACTGCTAGGTCTAGGAAAAAACTTAGGGAAGTCAAGCTGAGTTATTCTATTAGAACGCAGGCGCTGCTGTCAGTTGGAGGATCTTCCACACACTCAGGATTCCGGATCCCAGCCTTGTGTTTGGGGTAGGTGTGGATACCCAGCCCAAACAGATGAATGGGGGCACAGGTGTTCCACATTAGCGTGAAATCCTCTAAGTACTTCCTCAATAAATCGGGGGGCACTCGTTGCTACTTGGACTTCAAACCCAACCCCCACTTTCCCCCACTCTCCAGCCTAGGCATGCTATCAGGTAAGACAAGCTTAATGATTCTAATAGAACCCAGGCGCTGCTGTCAGTTGGAGGAGACTCCCCACACTCAGGATACCTGAACAAGTCTTTGTGTGTGTGCTGGAATTGGGGAAACAGTGTCAACGCATATTTCAAGGAGCACAGGTATTCCCAGGTTGTGGGACTTTGGTTAATAATTTCCTCTTCCCATGGAGAAGCACTCGCTAATACTTGGATTTACAGCCCAATCCCCAAATTCCCCCGCACTCCACCCTTGGCAAGCCATCATTGAAGACAAGTAAATGCATTGTATTAGAACCCAGGCGCTGCTCTCAGTTGGAAAAACTTCCCCACCCTCAGGATATCGGAACCCCTTCTTGTGAGGGGGAATGTGTGGAGCCCCACTCAACGGATATGAATGGGGGCACAGGTGTTCCCAGTTAGGGTGAGGTCCTCTAAGTACTTCCTCATTGCATCGGGGAGCACTCGATGCTACTTGGCCACCAAGCCGAAACCCCAGCTTTCCCTCAAAGCCCGGCCTCGGAAACACTCAGGGAATACAAGCTAAGGGATTCTATTAGAACCCAGGCGCTGCTGTCTGTTGGAGGAGCCTCCCCACTCTCTGAATAACTGAACACGACATATTTTCTGTGCTGGAGGTGTGGAAAATTGTCCAAGCATCTTTATGAGGGCACAGGTGTTCCCAGTTTGGGTATGTAGTTTAAATAGCTCCACTGCCCATAGAGAGGCACTCGCTAACACTTGGACTTAGAGCACAACCCCAACATTCGCTAACCCTGCGGCCTAGGAAAACACACAGGGAAATCAACCTAAGAGATACAGTTAGATCCCTGGTCTTGGTGTCATTTGGAGGAGCCTCAACAAAATCAGGACACCAGAACACTTCTTCGTGTGTTTACAGAAGACAGGGAAACAAATCCCACAAATCTTTAGCGGGATACAGCTATTCCCAGGATGAGGGTTGTAGGTTAAACACCTCCACTTCGCATGGAGAGGCTCTTGCTAGTACTTGGATTTAGAGCCCACAGTCCACTTTTCCTCGCACTCCGGTCTAGGCAAACCATCAGGGAAGAAAAGCTAAGGGATTCTATTAAAACACAGGCGCTGCTGTCAGTTGGAGGAATTTCCCCACACTCAGGATTCTGGAACCCCCCCTTGTGTGGGGGTGTGTGGAGACACAGTCCTCGCCCATGAATGGAGGCAGAGGTTTTCTCCGATAGGGAGAATTCTTCTAAGTACTTAATCAGTCCTTCCGGTGGCACTAGCTGCTACTTGGCCTCCAAGCCCAACCCCCAGCTTTCCCTTGCTGCCCGGCGTAAGGAAACACTCAGGGAATACAAGCTAAGGGATTCTATTAAAACCCAGGGCCTGCTCTCAGTTGGAGGGGCCTCCAAAAATTATGATACTTGAACACGTCTTCGTGTGTGTGCTGGAGGTGGGGAAACAGAGTCCACGCATCTTTATGGGGGCACAGGTGTTCCCAGGTTGGGGAAATACTTTAAACACCTCCACTGCCAAAAGATAGGAACTCGCTAATACTTGGTTTTAGAGCACAACCGCCAACTTCGCTCACAACCCGGCCAAGGAAAATACTCAGGAAAGTCAATCTAATGGATCCAATTAGATCCCAGGTGCTACTGTCAGTTGCAGGAGCCTCCCCACACTCAGGATACCAGAAAACTTCGTGTGTGTGCTGGAGGTGGGGAAACAAAGCACACACATTTTTCAGGGGGCACAGTAATTCCCAGGTTGTGGGTTGTAGGTTAAACATCTCCACTTCCCATGGAGAGGCACACGCTGATACTTGGATTTAGAGCCAAAATCCCACTTTCAACCATACTCTGGCCTAGGCAAACCATCAGGGAAGACAAGCAAAGAGATTCTATTAAAACCAAGAAGCTGATGTCACTTGGAGTTACTACCCCACCCTCAGGATTCTGGAACCCAACCTTGTGTGGTGGGGAGGTGTGGAGCCCCACTCCACGCAGATGAATGGGTGCTCAGGTGTTTCCCTTTAGGGAGAATTCCTCTAAGAACTTCCTCAGGACATTGGGGGGTACACGCTGCTACTTGGCCTCCAAGCCCAACCCCCAGCTTTCCCTCATGGCCCGGCCTAAGGAAACACTCAGGGAACACAAGCTCAGGGATTCTAATAGAACCCAGGTGCTGCTGTCATTGGAGTAGCCTCCCCATGCTCAGGATTCCAGAAAACTTCTTCGTGTGTGTGCTGTTGGTGGAGAAACAGAGTCCACTCATATTTCAGGGGGCACAGGTAGTCCCTTGTTGGGGGTTGTTGGTTAAACGCCTCCAATTCCCATGGAGAGGCACTCACTAATACTTGGATTTAGAGCCCAAATCCCACTTTGAACCGCACTCCAGCTTATGCAATCCATCAGGGAAGAGAAGCTTAAGGATTCTACTAGAACAGTGGCACTGTTTTCAGTTGGAGGAACTTTCCCACACTCAGGATTCCGGAAGCCAGGCTTGTGGGAGGAGGGGTTTTGTGTATACCCACCCCACGTAGTTTGATGTGGGCACAGGTGTTCCCCTTTAGGGAGAATTCATCTAAATACTTCCTCAGTCCATCGGGGGGCACTCGCTACTATTTGGCCTCAAAGCCCAATCCCCAGCTTTCCCTCAGAGCCAGGCCTCGGGAAACACTCAGGGACTACAAGCTAAGGGATTCTATTAGAACCCAGGCGCTGCTGTCACATGAAAGTGCCGGCCCACACTCAGGATACCTGAGCACGTCTTCGTGTGTGTGTTGGAAGTGGGGAAACAGAGTCCATGCATCTTTATGGGGGCACAGTTTTTCCCAGGTAGATGATGTAGTTTAAACACCTTCACTGCCCATAGAGAGGCACTGGCTATTACTTGGATTTAGAGACCAACCCCCACCTTCGCTCAAAGCCCGGCCTAGGAGAACACTCAAGGAAGTCAAGCTAAGGAATTCTATTAAATCCCTGGTGCTGCTGTTAGTTGGAGGAACCTCCCCACACTCAGGAAAGCAGAACACTTCTTCGCACGTGTGCTGGAGGTGTGGAAACAGAGTCCACGCATTTTCCTTGGGGCACAGATATTCCTAGGTTAGAGGATGTAGGTTAAACACCTCCACATCCCATGGATAGGCACTCGCTAATTCTTCGCTTTAGAGCCCAACCTCCAATTTCCCCCGCACTCCTGGCAGGGCAAGCCATCAGGGAAGACAAGCTAAGGGATTGTATTGAACCCAGGTGCTGCTGTCACTTGGAGGAACTTCCCAACACTCAGGAATCTGGAGACAGTCTTGTGTGTGGGGGAGGTGTGCAGCTCCAATCCACGCAGATGAATGGTGACACAGGTGTTTCCCGGTAGGGGTGTTCCCTAAATACTATCTCAGTCAAACTGTTGGCACAAGCTGCTACTTGGCCTCCAAGCCCAAACCCCAGATTTCGCTCGCAGCCCGGCCTAGGGAAACACTCAGGGAATACAAGCTGAGTTATTCTATTAGAACGAAGGCGCTGCTGTCAGTTGGAGGAACATCCACACACTCAGGATTGCGGAGTCCAGCCTTGTGTGTGGGGGAGTTGTGGAGACCCAGTCCACGCAGATGAATGGGGGCACAAGTGTTCCACTTTAGGAGTAAATCCTCTAAGATCTTCCTCAGTAAATCGGGGACACTCATTGCTACTTGGACTTCAAGCCCAACCCCCACTTTCCCCCACTCTCCAGCCTAGGCATGCCATCACGGAAGACAAGCTAAGGGATTCTATTAGAACCCAGGCGCTGCTGTCAGTTGGAGAAGTCTCCCCACACTCAGGATACCTGAACAATTCTTTGTGTGTGTGATGGTGTTGGGGATACATAGTCCATGCAAGTTTATGGGGGCACAGGTGTTCCCAAGGAGGGAATGTACTTTACAAACCTCCACTGCCCATAGAGAGTCACTGGCTATTACTTGGCTTTAGAGCCCAACCCCCACCTTCGCTCCCAGCCTGTCCTTGGAAAACACTCAGGGAAGTCAACCTAAGGGATCCTATTAGATCCCAGATGCTGCTGTCAGTGGGAGGTGCCTCCCCACACTCAGGATACCAGAACACTTCTTCATGTGTGTGCTGGAAGTGGGGAAACAGAGTCCACGCATCTTTAAAGGAGCACAGGTATTCCCAGGTTGTGGGTTTTTGGTTAATAACCTCCACTTCCCATGGAGAAGCACTCGCTAATACTTGGTTTTAGAGCCCAACCCCAACCTCCTCCCGCACACCGTATCAGGCAACCAAACAGGGAAGACAAGGTAAGCGATTTTATTAGAACCCAGGCCCTGCTGTCAGTTGGAGGAGGCTGCCCACTGTCAGGAAAACTGTGCAACTGATCGTGTGTGTGCTGGAGGTCTGGAAACAGACTCCACGGATCTTTATGGGGACACAGGTGTTCCCAGGTTAGGGATGTAGTTTAAACACCTCCACTAAACATAGGGAGGTACTAGCAAATACTTGGTTTTGGAGCCCAAATCACACTTTCCCCCGCACTCCCGCCTAGGCATACCATCAGGGAGGACAAGCAAAGGGATTCAGTTAGAACCCAGGCGCTGCTGTCAGTTGGAGGAACTTCCCTGCACTCAGAATTCCGGAACCCATTCTTGTGTGTTGGGGGGAGTTGTGCAGCCCCACTCCACCCAGATGAATGGGTACAAAGTTGTTCCCTTTAGGGAGAAGTCCTCTAAGTACTTCCTCAATCAATCAGGAGGGATTCACTGCTACTTGACCTCGAAGCCCAACCTCCAGCTTTCCCTCACATCCCGGATCAGGGAAACACTCATATTACAAGGTAAAGGATTCTATTATAACCCAGGCGCTGCTGTCAGTTGGAGGAGGCTGCCAACTCTCAGGATAACTGTACAAGTGTTAATGTGTGTGCTGGAGGTATTGAAACAGACTCCACGGATCTTTATGGGGGCACAGGTGTTCCCAGGTTAGGGATGTATTTAAAACACCTCCACTAACCACAGAGAGGTACTCGCAAATACTTGGTTTTGAAGCCCAAACCACATGTTCCCCTGCACTCCCGCCTAGGAATACCATCAGGGAAGACAAGCAAAGGGATTCAATTAGATCCCAGGCTCTGATGTCAGTTGCAGGATCTTCCCTGCACTCAGGATTCCAGAACACATTCTTCTGTGTGTGGGAGTTGTACAGCCCCACTCCACCCAGATGAATGGCGGCAAATGTGTTCCCTTATGGGAGAAGTCCTCTAAGTACTTCCTCAATTGATCAGTTGGCACCCACTGCTACTTGGACTCGAAGCACAACCCCACGAATTCCGTCACATCCCGGACCACGGAAACACTCTTATTACAAACTAAGGGATTCTATTAGAACCCAGGCGCTGCTGTCATTTGGAGGAGCCTCCCCACAATTAGGATGCCTGAACACATCTCCGTGTGTGTGCTGGAGGTGGGGAAACATATTCCACAAATCTTTAGGTGGCACAGGTGCACCAAGATTGGAGAAGCAGTTTGAAACACTCCACTGCCCACAGAGATGCACGCGCTAATGCTTGTCAAACCCTAACCCGAACCCGAACCCTAACCTGAACACTAACCCTAACCCTAAACCTAACCGAAAACCGAACCCGAAGCCTAAACCGTAACCTAAACACTAACCCTAACCCTATCCCGAACCTGAACACTAACCATAACCCTAAACCTAAAACTAAACCATAACCCTAACACTTAAACTAACCCAAAAACTATCACAAACTCCTAAACCTAACCGTAAACCTAACACTAATTCTAACACTAAACCCTAACCCAAACCCTAATCCTAACCCTAAAGTTAAACACTAAGCCTAACCCCAACCCTAACTCTAACCCTAACTCAAATTCCGATTTGGAGTCAATGGATTCCTAGTCTGTGATATAGACTTGCAAGTTTTCCAACAGGATGAATGAATGCCATATTCTACCCTACGTCAAAGAGAAATGGCATAAGACTATAACAAAATGTAGCTCTGTAAAAGTGTACTAAGAGCAAAAGAGACAGAATGTAAAGTGCACATTGGGGTTGGTTTCATTTCTAGGAATTTCAGCCCCCATGAAACAAATGGATCCATGTCCTGAGAGTGCGGGTGTTTCAGCAGAAATCAGGCGACGCATATGTATTCCGGGTGTACGGATATTACAGGAACATAAGTCTCCTTTAGTGGGTCTCTGTGTACTGTGAACTGTTAGAAAGTTGAAAGACGTGTGAAACCATCAACTGAAAATGGACACAATTCCCTCCGTTGGTACAGTGCATACAGATCTGAAGAAAAGGAAAGAGGGAAGAACAAAGGCACATGGGACGCTAGTGTGTAGAATCACATTTAGCTAAGGAACCTCTCGTCGGATGCAGCCCCTCCCCCAACACTGACAAGATGCGGCAGCCATTGGGGATGGCAGTTACCGGTTGGATTCCAGGTGGAATGTTGGTGTGTACCGCGAGGCTTGTTGTGGCCGGTGGATCCTAGGTAACCGGGCAGAGTTCAGTGGGTGGATCAGTGTGATGGAGGGGCTGCCGCCCTCTGTGGAGCTTGGCTTAGGTGTTTGGTCCGGGAAGCTGTGTAAGTTCGAGATACTGCTGCTGCCCAAAGACCTGAGTTCACGGGTCAGTTTCCAGAACCTGAAAGGGCAGACAGTGAAAGATCTGCCTGTCATCAGCTTACTGGTGAGACTCCGAGGTAATTTCAGACTTGCCCAGTCCTGTTGAAGTCGACTTTATGGGAGACACGAAGAGAAGCTGGCCGAAAAGCTGGCTGCACGGATTGAGGAGAGATGCGAACACATTGATGAGAGATGTTCTGCTACAAAGGAGAATACTGGCCTGGAGACAGCTGTAGAGTATACCAGGCTCAATAGACATTCATGAGACATATTGAACCTCGCTGATCCTGGCAGAAACATACGGAGTGCCAACGTGGACTTGAGGAAGTTCCTCAATTCCCTGCTCCAAGAACGGGTCCAAGATCCCTGACGTCTAAAAGAGAAGAGATGGCAGAGGTGATCAAAATGCTCATGTTCTTGGAAGAGTTCTTGAGAATCCACACGTCCCAAGGGGCATTTCCAAGCCATTCAGACCAAAGTGCACCAAGCCCAGGTAAGCCTTTTCCCTGGTATGCGCCAAGCTATCAAGTAAAGCTCTTCCCTCACCTCCACTCAGGCATCCATTTTGAAGGATCAGTACCTGAGCTGCAATGAAGCCAGTACGAGAACGGCATGCCCCTCCTCGAATCAGAGTTCCCCCAGCTTCACACTCTGTGAACAACAGTGAACTCTTTAAAGTTCAAATAGTCTCGACTGAAATAGATAGGAATTGAATACTTAGCTCACACAAAGAAACGATGGACTTCCGCTAGATTCAGCAAATGCTGGGTTTGTGTCTTCTCTGGGGTGAAGGGAGTGTGGTAAGTGAGGGGAATCTTTGACTGAACTTGAATATGTATCAGGCCTCAGTCTTTCAAGACAGTATAGGTAAATACTATAAGTCAGATAGTGAACTGAACTGTAAAAGTCGCCAATGACATTAAAGACACAGCTTATGTGGACCGTCTTTCACTTGAGTCAAGCCCCCGGGGGCACTATATCATGGGGGTGCAGACTCGGCTGCGTTAAATTGCTTTACCCAACATGATCGGATGATTAAGCGTTCTCATCACTGATAGAAGAACACCTGGTTCTCAATAGCCTAGCACAGTTGCAGCACGGTTCTCAAAGCTATAATGCCTCTAGGTGCTTTTGGATTCAAGCCTAAATGTATATATTTGGTTTGTTTTCTCTTGTATTTTCCTAGAGAGGGATGTTACCCCTTGAAATGCCAACATTGGCCAGTAGGTGTCATTGGGAGTAAAGGGCACCACATGCACAAGTGAATCCAAGGTTGGGGGTTATTTCATGTTTCCAATAGATATTTCATGATTCCTGTTGGTTTCGGAGGCTTCAACAGGAAAGAGTTGACATGACCCCTTTTACAGTTTGGACTGCTACTTTGCATTCTATCTGTCTATGTTTTCCTTAGAGCTGACAAAATGTTACCGAAATTGACAAGTCTGGCTTCTAGGTCGATTTAGTATGTTTCAAAAACTAACTTCATTTTCGTATAGCTCCCAAAACATGGAAATCAATTCTATTAAACTTTTTAAAGACTGCAAATGAGATATCAACACAATGTCAAAACTGGAGTCTTTGGACAATCCCTCCCACCATGGCTGTATAGAAACCAAGAGGTAAACAAAAATCACATATCTGGGAAGTGTATCTGGAAAGTGTTGATTCATCGATGCCCAGTTGGCAGAGAAGCAGTGCAAACTGCGCTCACTCGCTCCCATGTACACAGCAATGGAAACATCCACTCACCCAGCCCTTGGCATAGGACACTTGCCGAAGAGAGGTCTGTTACTTCCAAAGACAGGATGAGGCATCAGAACACCTGGAAGCAGGAGAAGGCAAAGCAGGGAATGGAAACCAGTGCAGGGTCTGGCCCCTGGTGATGGAGCAGCAAAGTTGAAACTCTGTTGAACTTGGACGCACACTCTCAAGCAGACAGGAGACATGGGATTGAAGGTGATGCGCTGAGTGTTAGAAGAGTGCACAGCAGATGCTTGGCTGACAGAACTCAAAGAAACCAGCGCAAAATATCCCCACACTTGATTCTGAGACCAAGATCTGAGCTTCCAAATTTGAGGTAGCAGAGTCAGCGGTCAGGGAGGGATAGGGCTACGGATGATGGCACACGCTGTGTCTCAGGGACCTGGAGTGCGTTGTGGGATGTGGTGGGTCCTATCAAGAGAGCAAACCGACCTGTGACCCCAATGAGAAAGCAACCACACTGGCGAGCGAGGTTGAGATTATCGATATGTCCCATGGCCACACCCAGTGCATCTGCAAGACCAGGGAACAATTTGGCATTTTGCCAATAGAGCACGTGTGGGGCTGAATCAGAGATATCGTGCATTTGGTCTGAAGGATCCAGGGGGCCTTGGTTTTGATAACAGAATGAAAAGCCTTAGGATCTGCTACATTCATAACCTGGGCTGGGATTATGGTTTGGTTTGAGGCACAGGATGCACAACAGCTCTGTGGTTGTCTTCGTGCACCTGTGCCACAAGAATGAGAGGACAAGGAAGAGTGGTCCAAGTCCACAGCATGAGAAGTTGAAGCATTTCCTTCAGCATTATCTCCAGAATGAAGCTGCTACATTTTGGATGGCACGGTACGGCACCGAGGACACCAAGGTCGGTCTGCGGGATCATTCCAGCAGGCCCTGATGTGTGACATCCATGGATGTGCTTCCACTGGTGTTTCAGTAGACAGAGAAGCTCTGGGAAGCACTGGTTTCATTGGGACATTCCCGTGGCACTACAAAGCACAAGCGCACTCTCAGTTTGCTGTTTAGGAAACACTCCAAAGTGACATAGAGAAGAATGCAGAGCTGAGAACTTTTTGAAGCTTCATTTCCACAAGAGAAAGTGTCCTGTGCACGTTCAGAATTGTGAGATAAGCGTAATCAAAATGAGGTTATGCTAATCGAAATAGTACGGGTTGTTCATCACAGCAAAGGCAACACCAGCAATTGGAGATGTACCAGACAACACACACAGGAACAGGACATGGCATCAGTGTCTAGGAGAAATTGTCCTCACAGTAATCCCATGGAATTGCATAGAGCCAAGGGTCTAAACTTTTCACTTAACAAAGCCCTTGAAGTCTACATTAGATGCCTGATATTACTTGACCAGTTGAAATGTAGAAGTACAGTAAAAGAAACAGGAAGTACCATTTTCAGTTCCATAGGGATTGAAGGCCCAAAAGATAAGCTTTCAAACAACTAGACTGCAAAATGCTACCAGGGCTAGTATTGAAAACGGAGATGAGGGAAACACTGAAGCACAACCGTGTCTCAGAATCACAAAATCAGAATACCAGAAATGTGGAAGATAAAGTCTAAAGACGAGCCAAATTATATCAGAAATCTCAATGGATGGGATAATATCAGGGTTAAATTCAGTCCTAAGTTGACTAGATAATGCAGAGGGACACGTGAATGAATGTGAATACAGGGGAACAGAAATCCCTAAGTCAGAAGCAGACATAGATAAGCAAGTTGAATACAATGAAAACATTGCTGTTGAGTCCTGGGTTAAGTAAAGCATGTAAGACTAGGATTCATAAGAGTCCCAGATGGAAAAGCAAGAGGTAAAAAAAAAAATTCTGAAAAGATATCTGTAGATAAATTTGACTGAACCTTCCTGAAAACCAAGATAGAATCATGTATATGAATTCAGGAAGTACACAGCATCCAACGGAATTGAAATCCCAATAGACTTACCAGCAGCCAGATGATTCTAATCAACAAAGTTCATGAGCATCCATGTGATTTAAAATGCACCTGGAGGAAAAAAATGAAAAAAATGCACTTTGAGGAAAGCAACATAATCACAAGGGAACCTCCAGAGCGCTTTCAGCTTGTATCTCAGCAGTAATATTTCAGGAAAGGGAGAAGTGCCAGGATTTAGACCATATCCTGAATGGGAAAATGCTGCCATCTAGGGTAGCCTATGCCACATGACCGCCATTTTTAATAACGGCAAAGCTAGAGAATTCCACAGACCGGCACATCTTAAAAGAATTCAGCAGTTCAAAACTTATCCTAAAAGAATGATTGAGAATTCTTCGCTGATTAGAAAAGCAGCAAGATGAAATGGAAAGAAGAAGACTATTATTGGAAATGCAAGAGGAGCATGAGTTGCAGAGAATAAACAAGAAGAAAGCAAGAGGACATCAAAACCCTATATATGGGAGAGTGAAGCAGGAAATCATAGATGATTGTAAGCACTATCTTAAGTGAATCTGCTTATATGACTCTCTTAAGTGAACGGAGTGATGCATGGCCTAATGTGTTTGCAAAACAAACAAGAAGCAAACAAACAAACAATCAAACAAACAAACAAGCACCAAAAGGGCACGGTTGGCTGACATAAAACAATGGAACCATGAATATTCTCAAGAAAGTACTCAAGGTGATGTCAAGAATCATTCAGCACTCATCGACCCAATATCACAGCTGGCATGTACTCAACACACTTGTATTCAGAAAACAGATGCGTGCATTAATATTCATAAATATTGATTCATAAGAGCATATCGTGACCTAATTCAAATGCCTATTTGGAATAAAATGGATTTATAGTCCGTGATATAAATTTGCAAGTCTCCCAACAGATTGAATGTATGCCATATTATACCCTACGTAGAGAAGAAATGGCATAAGCCTATAACAAAGACAAGTAGCTCTGCAAAAGTGTTCTAAGGGCAAAAGAGACAGACAGTAAATTGCACATTGGGATTGGTTTCATTTGTAGGAATTTCAGCCCCCATGAAATAAATGGATCCATGTCCTGAGAGTGCGGGTGTTTCAGCAGAAATCAGGCGACGCATATGTATTCCGGGTGTACGGATATTATAGGAACATAAGTCTCCTTTAGTGGGTCTCTGTGTACTGTGAACTGTTAGAAAGTTTATAGACGTGTGAAATCATCAACTATAATTGGACACACTTCCCTCCGTTTGTACTGTGCGTACAGATCTGAATAAAAGGAAAGAGGGAAGAGAAAAGCCCATGGGACGCTAGTGGATAGAATCACATTTACCTTTAGAACCTCTTGTCTCATACAGCCCCTCCCCCAACACTGACAAGTTGCAGCCACCTTTGGGGATGGCAGTTGCCGGTTTAATTCCAGGTGGAATGTTCGTTTGTTCCATGAGGTTTGTTGTGGCCTGTGGATCCATGGAAACTGGGCAGAGCCCTGTGGGTGGATCAGTGTGATGGATGGGCTGTCGCCCTCTTTGGAGCTTGGCTTAGGTCTCTTTTTTGGGAAGCTGTGTAAGTTCCAGATCCTGCTGCTGCCCAATGGCCTGTGTTCACGGGTCAGTTTCCAGAACCTTAAAGAGCAGACAGTGGAAGAAATGCGTGTCATCAGCTCACTGGTTAGTCTCGGAGGTACTTTCAGATTTGCCCAATCATTTAGAATTTGACTTTATAGGAGACACGAAGAGAATCTGTCAGAAAAGCTGGCTGCATGGATTGAGGAGAGATGCGAACACATTGATGAGAGTTGTTCTGCTACAATGAAGAATACTGGCATGGAGACAGCTGTAGAGAATACCAAGCTTGGAAGACATTCATTGACATATTGAGCCTCGTTGATACTGTCAATTACATGTGGAATCTGAACGTGCACTTGAGGAAGTTACTGAATTCTCTGCTCCAAGTACGGGTCCAAGATTTCTTCCGTCCAAAACAGAAGAGAAGGTAGAAATGATAGAAGCTCTCATGTTCTTGGAAGATGTCTTGAAATTCCAAACTTCCCACGGGGCATTTATAAACCACTCAGACGACCAAGCACCAAGCCCTGGTAAGCCTTTTCCCAGGGTTGGGCCTTGCTCTGAAGCACTTGCTTTTCCCTCCCCTTCACTCAGTTATCCATTTCAGAGAATCAGCCCTTGAACTGCATTGAAGCCAGTAGGAGCACAGGAAGACCCTCCTAGATTCAGAGTTCCTCCACCTTCACATTTTGTGCACAACAGTGAACTCCTCCATGGTCAACTACTCTGGACTAAAATAGGTTGGTTTGAATTCTTAGTTCACACTGTGAAATGATGACCTTCCCCCAGATTCAGATCATGCTGGGGTTATATCTACTTTGGTGTGAAGGGTGTTTTGTAAGTGAGTGGATTCTTTGCCTGAATTTGAATATTTATTTATCCTCAGTTTTTCAAAACAGTATTTGTAACTATTATAATTCTGTTATTGAAATGAATTGTAATTGTTGACATAGATATGTAGTGACACATTTTTTGTGGACCATCTTTTCCCTTCAGTCAAGTACCGGGTGCAGGATATAATGTGGTTGCCATATTTGTCGGGTTTAATTGTGTTTCTCAACATAATTGGACGATTAAACATTCTCATCTTTCATAGAAGAGCACATGATTCTCAATAGCCTAGCAGAAGTGCAGCAGTGTTCTCATATCTATAATGTCTCTAAGTGCTATTGAAACCAAGCCTATATAAAAATACATTGTTTGGGTTTCTTTGTGCTTTCCTAAATAGTAATGTTGCCCCTTGAATCGCCAACATTGACCAGTATGTGCCATTATTAGGAAAGGGCACCACATGAACAATGGAAACCCATGGTTGTGATTGTTAATGATTCTAAGAACTATTTCATTGTTTTTCTTAGTGTTGGAGGCACCAAGAGAAAAGTGTTGACCTGCCTCCTTCATGATTTTTGCTGCTAATTTATATTTTTGTTGTATTTTTCTTATTTGGGTATTTCAAGCTGATACCAAAATTTGGCAACTCTGTCTTGTAGTTAGATTTAGTATATTTCTAAAACTATCTTTATTTTGATACATTTCCCATAGTATGTAATTCAATTTGGTTAACTATTTGGAAGTCTGCAATGGAGGTATGTACACATTGTCAGACCTGGAGTCTTCGAACACATCCTTCCACCATTGATATAGAGAAAAATAGCTAAACAAGGATCAAGTGTCTGTGAGTTATGTCTAAACTGTGTTAATTTATCCATGCCAAACTGGCAGAGTACCAGTGCAAACTTCGCTCACTCTCTCCCATGTATACAGCAAGATAAACATCCACTCTCCCGGCCCTTGGCTCAGGATCCCTGCTGAATAATGGCCAAACATCTCGTACTTCAAAAGTCAGAAAGAATTCTCACATAACCTGGAAAGAGTAGAAGGCAAAGTAGAGAATGGAAATCAATGCAGGACCTGACCTTTGGTGTAGGAGCAGTAAAGGGGAAATTGTGTTTTACTGGGATGCACACTCTAAAGTGGACAGGTCATTTAAGATGGAAGACGATGTGCTGAGGGTTAAAAGAGTGCATAGTGGACGTTTGATTGACATAACTGAAAGCAATAATCACAAAATTTCTCTGCAATTGATTCCCAGACCAATACTCCATCTGCCAATTTTGAGCTAGGAGTGCCTGTGGATTCTGTGTGTTAGGGGTGTGGCTGATGGCACAAATTTATTCCCAGGGGTTTGGAGATTGTTTTGGGCTGTGGTTGGTACTATCTAGAGAACAGATCTGCCTGGGTCCTCTCTTAATATTAAATCTGCTGGCATATGTGTTGTGGATTAGCTTAGTAACCCAGGGCCTTAGTCACAGCCTTTTCACATCCACAGTATAATTGCTCATTTTCTCCATAAAGGAGAAATGGTCTCAATCAGAGCCATCTTTATCTGGTTTCTAGAATCCAGGGCAATTTAGTGTTAAAATAAGATTCTATAGCCAAAAGATCTGCAACTTTCTTAGGCAGGATTGAAATTTCTTATTGTCCAAAGCAGAGGTTTTTGAAATGCTCCATGCTTGCCTTTGAGTTCCCATGCCTTATTGACAAGAGTTCTTGGAGCAGAGATCTGCTGAAACATAGGAGAATTTGAAGCCTTTCCATCAACCTTGCCTACCACATGCTAATGCAACTATAGTTGTGGTGCTGACCCAGTACTACACTAAGGACCCAATTGTGGCACTGCAGGATTGTTTCAGCAGGTTCTAATGCGTGACATCATTAGATTTGTTTCCACTTTTGTTTTTGTTTGCAGAGAACCTGAGGGAACCCATTATAAAATTTTGACTTTTCCGTGGCAACAGTAAGGACGAATGCACTTTCATGAGTGTGTATTGGAACAATTCCCTCTCCACATATCCAGCCTGCAGCCCAGAAACCATTTGGAAACCTCTATTCCAGCAAAAATTAGTAGTCCCAGCACTGTCAGAGCTATGATAAACATTTAACCAAAATGACACTCTGCTAACTTTACTAGAATAGGTTATATTCACCACAACAAAAACCGCAGTAGCAATCATAGATATAACAGGCAATAGACACAGAAGGAATGCATGGCATCATTACATACCAAAAACAATCCTCACAGCATTAAAACTAAATGTGCACAGAAATGATTTCACTTACAAAAGCCGTTCAAGTCTATAATAGATAACTGATAAACCTTAACCCATAGCGATAGAGAGATATAATAAAGTTAAAAGAACTATTCCAAATTTTCAAAAGACAGGAGTCTCCTGAAAGAACATCCAATGTATTAGACCCCCAAAATTTACTAGAACATGACTTGAAAAGGGAGGACATAAAAACATTGAAGGAAATCTTGAGTCTATGAATACAAATGCAGGCTAGAATAAATGGAAAGAGAAACACTTTAGATGAGCCAAATATAATCAGAAAACTCAATGGTGAGAATAGCTAAGCTAAAGACAGTCCAAATCGGACTAGATAATGCACAGGAACAAATAAATGACTTAGAAAACAGGATAACCGCAATTACTCAGTCAGAACACGACATAGAAAAGCTAGTGAAAACCAATGCAAGCAATGCAACTGAAACCTGGGATAAGAGAAAACATATCAGTGTATGACTCATAGGAATCCCACATGGAAAAGAATAAAGACAAATGGTTTGAAAAGATGTTTGAAGAAATCAGACTGAAATTTTCTTAAACCAAATATAGAACCGTCTATCTCAACACAGCAATCACAGAGCGTCCAAGCATAATGAACCCCAGTAGGCCTACAACAATATATATTCTAATTTAAATGGCCAAAATTGATAATAAGGAAATGATTCTAAATGCACCAAAATAGAAACAAGTGTATTGCAAGAGAACGTTTTAATGTCTTCAGCTGATTTCTCAACAGATAGATTGGTAATTTTTTCTTCCCTCTTTCCTTTTGTGTTGATCTCTATTCCAAGAACTTATGAAAGGCAGATTCCTTCAGTCTAAACAAGATGAGTTTGCAGAGATTCTAAAAATTTTCAAGTTCTTGGAAGAGGTCATCAGAATCAACACATCTCAAGGGGCTTTTTCAGACAATACAAGAGACCATGCACCAAGCCCTGTTTATCCTTTTCCCAGGAGTGGGCCAATGTATTAAGACTTGCTGTTCCTTCACACTCAACCAGCCATGCAGGTATACCCTCAGTCTGCTACTGCAGGAGAATTAGAGCCAGGTCCAATTTTACCAATACTGTAGGGAGAACCTGAGCCTGCTACTGCAGGAGACACAGCACTGTGTCCCATTTCACCAATCTTTCAAGGAGACCCTAAGCCTACTCCTGCAGGAGACTCAGAGCCGAATCACATTCCACCAGCTGTGTAGGAAGACCATCATGCCTTCACTTGCAATGGATCCAGGAATGTGTCCAATTACACTAGCCTTGTACGGAGACCTTGAGCCTGTTCCTGCAGGAGAAACAGATCTCTGTCATATTCCACCATCCCTCCAGGAAGATGCAGGGCCTCCTCCTGCAGGAGACTCAGGAATTGGTCCAATTTCACCAGTCCTGCAGGAAGACTCTGAGCCAATTCCTGCAGGAGACCCAGGACTGGGTCCCATTCCATCAACCATGCACTAAGACCTTGAAGTGGGTCCAATTCAACTAGCCTTGCTGGGTGACCCACAAGCCTGATCCTGCAGGAAAATTAGAGATATGTCATATTCCAGAAGCCCTGCAGGAAGACTGAAAGCCTGCTTCTGCAGGAGACCCAGGAATAGGTCCAAATACGCCAGCCTTCCTGGGAGAGCACAAACCTGATCCTGCAGGTGATACACAGTGAGGTACAATTCCAACAGCCCTGCAGGGATATCCTGAGGCCACTTCGGCAGGAAACACATGACTGGGTCACATTCCAATACCCCAGAAGTGAGACCGTGAGCCTGCTACTCCAGGAAACCCAGAACTTCGTCCCATTCCACCAAACCTGCAAACACTAAGACTGCATCTGTAGAAAACACAGTGCGGGTCACATAACACCAGCCCTGTAGTGAGACTACAAACCTGCTTCTGGGGGAGACCAAGCCATTCACAGAGAATATGAGCCAGCTCCTGCAGAAGAACAAGAGTTGTGTGACATTCTACCAGCTCTGCAGGTAATCCATAGGCTTGCTTCTGCAGGAGACAGACATCCCAGTCCAATTCCATCAGCCTCTCCAGGGAGAACCCCAGCCTCCTCCTGCAGGAGAGCCAGAACTAGATCCCATTCCACCAACCCTGCATGGAAACACTGAGCTTGCTCCTGCAGCATACCCACAGCCAAGTCATATTCAACAAACCCTGCAGGGAGACACTGAGCCTGCAATTGTAAGAGACCCAGGACTGGGACCAATTCCAACAGCTCTCCAGGGAATCCCTCACCTGCTCCCATAGGAGACTAAGAGCCATCAGTTCTGGTGGGGTCCCTGAGCCTGCATCTGCAAAAGAACCACAGGGTGGAGTCACATTCCACCAGCCCTGCAAAGAGAACAGAACCTGCTACTGCAGGAGACACAGGACTAGGTCCCATTCCACCAACCTTGCAGGGATACCCTGAGCCTTGGACCAAGGAATGGGACAAATTCTGCTAACCTTCGAGGGAGACCATGAGTTTCTCCTGCAAGAGAGCCAGAGATGGGTCATATTACAGTATTCTTCCAGGAAGACCCAAGGCCTGCTCCTGCAGGAGATGCAAGAACAGGCCCAATTCCACCAGCCTGAAGGCAGAGTCCAAATCTGTTCTGGCAGGTGACCTAGAGAAGGGGCCCATTCCACCAGCCCTGCAGGGAGACTCTGAGCCTACTACCACAGGAGAACCAGGAATGGGTCCCATTAAACCAACCCTGAAGGGAGACACAGAATCTACACTTGCAGGAACCACAGAGCCAGGACACATTTCATCAGCCCTGTAGTGACCCCTGAGCTGGGTCCAATTACACTATCCTTGCAAGGAGACTGTGCCTACTCCTGAAGCAGAACCAATGATGGGTCATGTTCCAACAGCCCTGCAGGAAGACCTGGAGCTGCTTCTGCAGAAGACTCAGGACAGGGTCTGATTCCACCATCCCAGCAGTGAGAAAACTAGCCTGCTCCTGCAAGTGACCAAGGTCTGAGTCATATTCAACTAGCCATGCAGGAAGAACATAAGCCTGCTGTTGCAGGAAACTCAGAACCATGTGCCATTCCAGCAACACTGCAAGGAGACTCTGAGCCTGCCCCTGCAGGAAACAGAAACCCAGTCACATTCCACAAGCCCTACAGGGATACCAGGGCCTGCACATGCAGGAGACCCAGGCCTGGGACCAATTCTACCAACCCTGTGGAAAGACCCTGAATCAGCTCTAGCATTAGACTAAGAGCCATGTCACATTCTACCAGCCCTATAGGTAATTAATCAGCCTGCAACCTACACCTTCAAATGACCCAAGAATTGGACCAATTCCAATGGCACTGCAGGGAGACCATGAGCCATGTCCAATTCCACAAGCCCTGCAGGAAGGCCCCGAGCCTACTCCTGCAGGAGAACCTGAGATTGGTCATGTTGCAACATGAGCCTGCTCCTCCAGGAGACCCAGGACTATGTCCCATCCACCAGCCCTGCAGGGAAACCCTGAGACTGTCCCTTCAGGAGAACCACAACTGGGTCACATTTCACTAGCAATGCAGGGAGACTTAGAGCCTACACCTTCAAGACACCCAAGAATTGGAACAATTCCAGCAGCACTGCAGGGACACCATTAGCCAGGTCCAATTCCACTAGCCCTGCATGTAGACCCCGAGCATGCTCCTGTAGGAGACCCAGCACTGGGTCTCATTCCACAAGGCTTGCAGGGAGAAACTCTGCCTGTTTCTGCAAGAGACCAACAGCTGAGTCACATTTCACCAGCCCTGAAGGGAGACCCCAGTCCTGCACCTGCAAAGGACCTAAGACTGGAACAAAATCGACTAGCCCTGTAGGGGGACCCTGAGCCTGCTTCTGAAAGAGAATCAGAGATGGGTCATATTCCAACAACCCAGCAGGGACAGTCCAAGCCTGCTCCTGCAGGAGTTATAGAGAAGGGTGAAATTGCAAAACCTTGCAGGGACACCCTGAATCTGCTGCTGCAGGAGAAAAATGATGGGGTCTCATTCCACAAGCCTTACAAAGATACCCTGAGCCTGGTCTTGCATGAGATCCTGAGCTGGCTCCTGCAGGAGACCCAGGACTGGGTCCCATTCTAACAACCCTGCTGGGGAACCCGAGCCTGCACCTGCAAAACACACAGAACCGTGTCACATCCCACCAGCTCTGCAGACTGTAAGATTAGCCCTACAGGAGACCTAGAGCCAGGTTACATTACCAGTCCTGCAGGGAGACCCTGAGCCTGATCTTGTAGCTCCCCCTGCACCTACACACATACTTCTATGAGACCCAGAGCCAATTCAGGCATCACCACCCCTACGGGCTGGGATGTCTCTGCAACCACCAACACTGTCATCTAATTCTAAGAATCAACCCACTCCCAGAACTGAACTTTACTTCCCTTCTCCTGGCATCATTTTTCTTTGTTTTTTCTGTCATTTCCTTGTTTTCTTTCATGTCATTTAGAGTACCATCTATTTTTATGTTTTAAGTTTACCATAATAAAATTTAGATGTTTTTCCATTTTAAATTGTGCAATTCAGGAGCATTAAGTGCATTCACAATGCTGTGTAACCATCGTCACTGTCTAGTTTCAGACTATTTCTTTCCTCAAAATAAAACCCTGTATCCAAAGCACACATTCTCTTTTCTCCCTCCCCCAACCCCTGACAAGCCCTAATCCTCTTTCTCTCTGTGTGTCTTTCCCTACACTGGATGTTCCCTATCAATGAAATCATACAAAAGTTGGCTGTTTGTGTCTGCTCTCATATTTTAACAAGGGATTGGTGTTTTTTTTTTACTTGAAGTAGCATTTTGGTTATTTCAAAGGGAAATCCATGTGGATTAAAGATGAGATGTACAAAATGAATATTTTTAGTAACTATGTGCATAATTTAGAGATAGGCACTGCTATTCTATATGTGAACCCAGAGCCAGGAGGGAGATGCTTAGCTCTTCCTGTGGCAAAACATAACCTAACAAAATAAAAAAAAATAATAATAATCAAAATCCATGAAAGACAAACCACAACATGGAAAAATCATTTTTCATAACCTAAAGTCAGAGAAAGGTTTCACATCCCTGTGGTCCAAAAATATCTTGAAACACTGTGTTCTAAACAGAAACAGAACAAACACATGCAATTCCAACAAGAGGCAATGCAGGTGGCCAGTGTATATTAGAGATGCTCGACCTCTCAAGTGAGAATTCACGAAGATGTTCACACTTCTGAGACATCATTGGTCAACATCACACTGGCAGGCCTTTAGCCTGGTGACAACCAGCTCTAGTGACAACATGAGGAGGCAGAGGCCACAGTAGATCCCCTGGAGTGAAGAGTGAGCAGACTCTCCTCTCTGGGAGAACAGTATGCAGGATGCATCACAGTTCCACAAGTGCACCACTTTTCGAGCAGTGCTAATGCTTACCGTTGATCATACTAAAATTCTTGCACAATTTTTCAAAGATGTCTTTTCAAGGATGCTCATCACAGTCCTGTTTAAACTACTAGGGAAATGGAAGCAACACTAATGCTCATGGAGAGGGGGTGGGATTCATCAGTTCTGGTTCAGAAGGAGGAATGATTGTTGTGCAGCTGGAAAAATGAGTGCTAGGTCTTTACCTGATGTCAAGGAAGCCCTCAGTTTGGATGCCTGTTAATCCATCATCTACATCCAAGTTGCCATCTCTATGACCACATATGTGTCAAATCATCATAGATGTAAATGAATCTTGTGATGTGTGATAGACAGAGGCAGAGAGAATGAGAGAGATAGAGACTGAGAGATGTTCACCAAACCATTAATGACGGTCACTTCTGGGAGTGGGATTTTCAAATCTCTGCACTTTTCCTTTAGGCAACATTTCAAGCGTTTATAAAGTATCTATATTGATTTACTAATTCTAAGGTATTAAAAGCATATGTTACTTGAGATTCATTCATATTACATCTATAGAATAAAGTTTATTATTTTTATTTTAAAAGATTTGTTACAAGTACAATCAGCATTTATGAGAGTAAAATGATAAATTCTAAAGAATTAAGAATCAGATAAAGAACAAAACCTTTTGGTGACTCAGACACAGGCCAGCTAGTTGGCAGTAAATGTCAGGGTGGGACAGGTTTCTCCAGAAGGATGTGTATGTTCTGAATCAGCATCCAATAGAGGCAAGGAAAAATTACAAGACATGTACGCTGAAAACTACAACAGCTTGTTGAGAGTAATTAAGAAAGACCTAGCCCTATTTTAAAATTTGAAGGAGCCAAAATGGCAGAGTAGACAGACTCACAGCTTGACCTCTCCCACAAAATACTCAAAGAATTACATATACAAAAACATTGAATTGCACAGAAACCTCCTGAACTCTGGTAGAGTGTCTCTTATTTTGAAATACAGGAAGATTCTCACAAAATATGGTAAGGAATAAAAAGAGAAAAGAAAAATTCAGTGCAGAACTGATCCTGCAGGGAAAGAGTAGCATAGGAAGAAAGGCACCCTCACACTGGGACACAACCTCTCTAGCTGGGAGATCAGCTAGGAAAGAAGCAGAGCTTCCAAGGTTTGGAGGAGACAGTGGCAACTGCATGGCAGGCAGAACTGGGGAAAACTGACACAGAGGGTCCCTGTGATGACCAGCTCTAGACATGAGTTAGCAGGAATGAGCCAGAACTGGCTACTGGAGTCAGTGAAGAGCCCAGGCAGAGGGCTGGGTCACACTGCAGAGAGGCAGCCTCAGGAAACTAGAGGGCAGTGTGAGCTCTGGCTGTGTGTGTGTGTGTGGAACAGAACAGACTGAAACTCTCATAAAAAAGCACCAATGTTGGTATAATGGGGGAGGAATGAAACACAGCTGTGCCAAAGTCACTTTCTCCACTTGGCTCCATTGTTGGTGTGTTCTCATGAGAAGAGAAATGGGGCTTGGTGATAGCCAACACTGCTGCACAAAGGCAGAGCTGAATGTTGACTCCATACCCTGTGCCATTGCAACTTCACAGGCAGGACTGAGATTAGTTTACAGCCCCAGGCAGAGAGGGTGGATTTGCTGTATCTGGTCACTTTGTGGATCCACACTTTTGAGACTTACAGGCAGTGAGTGGAGTTCTGACTCAAGAAGGGTGGCCAGTGAGGGTATTTAAAACAGGGTGGTGTATGGTTCCATATGTGGGTGCGGGATTGGGGTTTGAGCTGAACCTGTAGTGGACCACAAATTCATGTGTGTGACTGCACACTTGCTAAGGCAGGTCCAAGGGGCTGACACTGCTGGATCTGCATGATGTTTCCTGGGGCTCAGTACCTGAGGGGCACCAGAGTAGGTGGCTGACATTCCCATAGCTAAGGCAGGGATAAAGCCAACATCAACAAATAGTACTTTGTAAGTCTGCATAATAAGTCACAGGCAACACCACACAGAGAACTCCCCAGTGAACATCTTCTGCCTATTTTTCTTCACAACTGAATTGCTCCAACCCTGCCTACTACATATCACAGCTCAGAAATGGGTCTAAAAGAAATACATAGAGCCAGAGAAATATAAGTAAAATAAAGAAGCTGAGGAACCACTTTCAATTAAAAGAACAAGAGAAATCCCCTGAAAGAACAATCAGTAAAATAGACTTTGATAGTCTACTAGACTTCAAAAAAGGGAATGATCAACTCACTGAAAGAACTAAAAGAGACTATCAATAGAGACAGAAAACTTTAAAAAGAAAATTTAAACTATAAAGAAGAGCTAGTTAAAAATAGAAAATTCAACTACAGGCAAACAAAAGAAGACTAGATAATGCAGAGGAATGAATAAATGACTTAGGAGACAAGATAAAAGAAATAACCCAAAAAGAACAGCAGACAGAAAAGTCAATAAAAACCAATTAAAGCAAGATAATATAAAGTGTGCCAGCCTATGCATAATGGTGAGTCCCAGAAGGAGAAGAAAGAGAAAGGGGGATTGAAAAGATAGTTAAAGAAATCATGACTGAAAACTTTCCAAACATTAAGAAAGAAAGAATTATCCAAGTACAGGAGGCACAGAAGGTCCCAAACAAGGAGAAACCAAACAGACCTACACCAAGACATATTATAGTTAAAATGGTTAAAGTTAAATAAAATCTTCTAAAGGCAGTGAGAGAAAAACAAAGTGTTTGTTACAAGGGAGTCCCATAAGCATTCAGCAGATTTCACTACCTAAAATCTTCTGGCCAGAAGGGAGTGGCAAGATATATACAAAGTCCTGGATAAGAAAAGGCTGCAAACTAGGATATTCTATCTAGAAAGACTATCCTTTAGAACAGAAAGAGAGAAAGAATTTCACAGACAAGCAAAAACTAAAAGAATTCAGCAGTACTAAATCTATGCTAAAATAAAATTTGAAAGTTCTAATCTAAATAAAAAATAAACAGGAAGCTATAGAAATTAAGAAACCATAATTGGAAATGCGATAAATACAGTGAGATGCAAGGGAAAACATGAGGATATAAATAAGTCAGTAAGTCAATAAAGAAAACAAGAAAGCAAACAAGAAAGAGAGAATAGCAAAATCATGAAAGGTGGAAGAGGAGAGCAAGAGAATATATTTTTTTCTCTTTTTTTTCTTTTTTCTCTTTGTCTTCTTTCTTTTTAGGATGCATTTGAGCCCACATGACTATCAACTAAAACCAAACAGATGAAGTAAGTGGTTACCATACTTGAATGACAATATAACCACAAATCAGAAGTATATAATAGAGTCATAAAACCCAAAAAGAAACCAAGCTAATAGAAAAGGAATTTATCAAACCACAAAAATAAAAATAATTAAAGAAAGATCAAATAATTACCAAAATCAACTGGAAAACAAATTTCAAAATGGCCATAAGCCCACATCTATAAAATAACTACTATAAATATCAATGGACTAAATGTTCCAATCAAAAGAAAAAGACTGAAGGAGAAAGAAAGATGGTGGAGTAAAAAAGATGCTCAGAGCTCACCCTCTCCCACAAATTCACCAAGAGTGACATCTACAGACACACCCACCACCCAGAACACCTGCTGAACTTTGACAGAATATTGACTTCTTCAAAAGATAAAATTTTCCACAAATCTGGTGGGAGAACAGGAGAAAAGAAGAAAAAGGAAAATAGTTCTGGACCATTCCAATGGGGAGGGAGCTGCAAATTAGGAATAACATTAATACACTGGGTCTCCCCAACTCCAATGGCCAGTTCAGCAGGATGGAGATGGAACCTCAGAGGCTCAGATCTGTATAGAATAGACTTTAACTGACAGAACTAAGTTAATTGGGCACAAAGGGTCCCAACGATCCCCAGCCCTAGACGCGAACCAGCAGGGGTGGGATGGGACAGGCTGTCTGAGTTGAGCAGAGGACTCGGGCTGACTCTACAGAGGAAACCTTGGGGGACTGCAATGTTCTGTGTGCCATGGCTGGGAGAGTATACAGAACAGCCTGGGTCCCCCATAAAATAAAAAAAAGGCAGAAAACACTGCTGGTGTGCCCTGGGGGGAAGGGTAGCCATAGCCTTTGTGTCCGCAGACCCACAGTGCCATTATTGGAGACTTCTTGGGAGAAGAGAGTCAAGGTTCAGCCATAGCCACCATATTTTCTGGTGCATGGTTCCCAGGTAGAGGAGGGGTTAAAACCCGAATCTCTACCTAGGGGCTCCACAACCTCATAGGTGGGACTGAGATTTGTTTACAGTCCCAAGAAGGGACCATTACACACCGATGCCTCTCTGAGTTGGCTCTTCTAAGACAAATGCACAAGAAGCAGTGTTCTGGAACAGAGCAGGGGTGAGGGCTAGTGCAGCAGTTTCCTCTGAGTCCACCTACAAAGCATGGACCTAATGCGGCAGGGGAGCTACCTGCCAACTACCTTGCACAAGTGTGGTCCTGGGACCAGGCATCTGGTGGGGGGTGCAGACCACCCATTTACTGATGCTGGGACACAGACCAGGGGCACGACTAGACGGCCTCTGGAACCAGCAAGTGGAGTTTTCACAGCAGGATATGGGCAGGAGTGTGACAACCACAGGAAAAAAAGGAGCTCCTGCTCAATAGCCAGGGCAGATTCAGGCCACCAGAACACCAGCCACACCACCAACAAAGGGGATAACAGGCAAAAGGCGTGGAAGGAAGACTTGGCAACCACCCATAGTTAAAAATAACCTTATGACAAAATTATTAAGAGTGTATATTCTTGCAGAAAGGCCAAGATAGTGGAGTAGAAGGATGCTTGTATCTTATCCTCTCCAATAAATTCACCAAGACTGACATTCACAGACACACCCATCCACTCAGGACATCTGCTGAACTTTGATAAAACATTGCCATCTTCAAAAGACAAAATGTGCCACCAATCTGGTAGGAGAAAAGGAAAAAAGAAGGAAGAAAATGCAAAATGGCTTGGGGTTGGTCCTTTGAAGAGGGAGCAGCAAAGGAGGGATAGTGCTGGTTGACTGGGTCTCCCTCTTTCCAACGGAGAGGTCAGCAGGATGGACAGGGAACCTCTGAGGCTCAGATGTGTACAGAACCACCCTTGACTGACAGAATTAAGTTAAATGGGCACAAAGTGTGTCAACAACCCCCAAACCTAGAAGTGAATCAGGGGTGGGAAGGGACAGGCTGCTGGATCCAGGCAGACTCTGGTTGACTGTACATAGGTAACCCTGGGGGACTGCAGTGTGCTGTAGACAACTGCTTGGATTGTATACAGATCAGAACAGCCTGGGCCTCCCATAAAATAAGAAAAAAAATAAAGCAAAGCAATATTGCTGGCTTGCCTGGGGGAAGGGGTGTTTTTTCCTTTGTACTGCTGACTCACGGCAACATAACTGGTGATTTCTCAGAATAAGAGAGATTAGGCTCAGCCACAGCCATCATACCCACCCAGGCAGACATGGGGTTGAAACCTGAATATGTACCTGGCAGTTCTGCAACCTCATAGGTGGGACTGAGATTTGTTTACATCCCCAGACATATAGGAAGTTTCTGTCCTGGTGCCTCTATGAACTCATACCTCTAAGACAAATGAACAAGGAGCAAAGTTCTGGCAAATAGCAGGGTCTAGGGCTGGTGTGGCCATTTGCCTCAAGCCCACCCATACAGTGTGGAACAGATGTGGATTGGGGAGTAGCACTGAATAGGGGAGCAACCAACCCAATTACTGTGGAAGACTGCTGCACCTGGACACAGCATTGGGAAGGGGCACAACCTGCCCACCTACCATGCAGAAGTGCAGCACCAAGATGCAGCACTGGGAGGAGATGTGACATGTCTACCTACAGGCACTGGGAGCAGCACAGACCAAGGGTGTGACCAGAGGGTCTCTGGAAACAACGAGCTGAGTTCATGAAGCAAGGCAAGGGCAGGAGCTGTGACAACCACAAAACAAAGAGGAGTCCCCATTCAATAGCCAGGGTAGGATGTGGTTAACAGGTTAATGGCCACATCATTAACCAAAGGGATAACAGACAAAAGGCACAGAAGTAAGACTTGGTAACCACACATATTTAAGAAGGACCTCTTGATAAAATTACTAAGGGCACACAATCTCCACGGGAACATACTCTTTTCTTTTTCTGTTCCATTTTCTTTTACTTTTTAAATGTTACTTCTTAAATAATTTTTATATTTCTATTTTTAATTCCTTTTAAAATTTTCTTTTAAAATACTTTTATTATTATCTTTCAATTTGTCCAATTTCATTTTTATCCTTGTTTTGTTCTTCTGTTGTGATTATACTCTGTTCTCAAATATTTTTTCTTCCTTTAATATTTTAAAAATTCATCCCAACTCAATTGTTATCTTGTTTCAATATGTTCTTCTGTTATTGATTATACTGCTTTTAAAACTAATTTCTTTGTGCTTAGTTTTATTTCTGCATCCACTTTATAGATAAATAAATAAACTCTTAAAAGACCACAGTAGATAATTTATACTCCATAAGCCATAGTGCCAGAGAGATATAAGCAAGATAAAAAAGCAGAGCAACCTGTCTCAATTAAAAGAACAAGATAAACCCCCTGAAAGAACAATCAATGAAATAGACATTGATAGTCTACTAGATGATTTCAAAAAAGGAGTGATCAAAGTACTGAAGAAACTAAAAGAGATTGTGTATAGAGACAGAGAATATGTCAAATAACGAAATTGAAACTCTAAAGAGGAGCCAGTGAAAATTGGAAAACTCATTTGCTGAGAGGAGAGTTGAGGTAAAGGCTGTAAAATGTAGGCTGGATAATTGAGAGGAATGAATATGTGACTTAGAAGACAGGACAACAGAACAGCTGAGAGACAACAAATAAAAACCAATGAAAGCAATATAAGGGACCTATGGAATAACATAAAGCATGCCAACCTACTCATAATGGGGGTCTCAGAAGGAGAAGAAAGAACAAAGGAGATTGAAAAGATATTTGAAGAAACCATGACTGAAAACTTCCCAAACCTAAAGAAGACATCAGACATCCAAGTACAGGAAACACAGAGCGTCCCAAACAAGGAGGACCCAAACAGACCCACACCAAGACATATTACCATCAGGATAACCAGGGTTGAGAATGGGAAATGATTCTAAAGGCAGCAAGAGAAAAACAAAGAATGAGATACAAGGGAACCCCCATAAGACTTTCAGCTGATTTCTCTACAAAAACAGTACAGGCCAGAAGGGAGAAGCAAGGTATATTCAAAATCCTGAATGAAAAAATGATGCAACCTAGGATACTTTATCCAGCAAGGGTATCCTTTAGAATAGAAGGAGAGATAAAGAACTTCACAGAGAAGCAAAACCTAAAAGAAGTTAGCAACACTAAACCTATGCTAAAGGAAATATTGAAAGACCTACTCTAAATAGAAAAGAAGCAGGATGCTACAAAAAGGAGAAAACCATAATTGGAAAGGTGATTGCTACAATGAATTACAACAGAATAAACGTGAAATCATAAAAGAGGGCATCTAAATCATTAAGGGTGGGAGAGGCGAGCAAGAAAATATACAGGTTTCTCTCTCTCTCTCTTTCTCTCTGTCTCTCTCTCTTTTTTTGTTCTTGGTAGGATGGGTTTGAGCTTATATTACTATCTGTTTAAAAGAAACAGATATAGTAATGGGTTAATATATGTACAAAGTAGGGTAACCACAAGCCAAAAAGTTACAATAGAGTCACAAAACTAAAAAGACACCAAGATAATAAAAAGGAAAATTATCAAACCACAAAAAGAAAAAGTAAGGAACAAAGAGGAAATACAAAATGAACTGCAAAACAAAGTTCAAAATGTAAAAAACACATTTCTATCAATAGTTAATATAAATGTCAATGGACTAAATGCTTTAATCAAAGGACATAGAGTGCAGAGTGGATAATAAAGAAAGTATCTACAATACGCTGTATACAAGAGACCCACGATAGGGAGAAGGACACACATAGATCGAAAGTGAGAGGATTGAAAAAGATATTCCACACAAATGGAAATGACAAGAAAGCAGGAATATCAACAGTGATTTCAAATAAAATAGACTTTAAAACAAAGATTATAAAGAAAGATTAAGAAGGACATTTTATAATGATTAAAGGAGTCATAGATGAAGATATTACACTCATTAACATATATGAACACAACATAGGAGCACCTAAATACATAACAGATAAATAGAAAATACTAACAGATAAAAAGGGAAAATTTGATCGGAATACAATCACGGTAGAAGACTTTAATAATCCATTAACATCACTGGACAGATATTCCATACATAAAATTAATAAGACAACATAGAAATTAAATGATACAATAGAACAATTTGTCTTGGGTAATATTTTCAGAACATTATATTTCCCTAAAATAGAACATACATTCTTCTCAAGTGCACATACCATATTTTCTAGGATAGATCATATACTTTGGCACAAAAGAAGCATTAACAATTTGAAGAAGATAGAAAATATTTGAAGCAACTTTTTCTGA
Source organism: Vicugna pacos (assembly GCF_048564905.1). Taxonomy (NCBI): domain Eukaryota; kingdom Metazoa; phylum Chordata; class Mammalia; order Artiodactyla; family Camelidae; genus Vicugna; species Vicugna pacos. The sequence goes on from NW_027328741.1 coordinate 42,202,515, forward strand.
CCACAATACCATGAAACTAGAAATTAACTACAGAAAAATAAAGGAGAAAAAAATGACAGTATGGAGGTTAAACAACATACTAGTTTAAAAAAAAAATGGGTGGATGATGAAATCAAAGAAGAAATAAAAAACACATTGAGACAAATGATGATGAAAACACAACCACACAGAACCTATGGGATCCAGAAAAGGCAGTGCTTAGAGGGAAGTTTATAGCGAGACTCAGGTCTACCTCAAAAACGAGGAACAACTGCAATAAACAATCAAACTTACCACCTAAAAGAATTAGAAAAAGAAGAGCAAAAATAAGAAAAGTAAGCAGAAGGAAGGAAATAATAAAGATCAGGGAGGAAATAAATAAAATAGAGATATAAGAAACATTTGAAAAAATTAAGCCAAGAGATGGTTTCTTGAAAGAGTAAACACAATTGACAAAATTATGTTCTATGCTGGAAATTGACACAACAATGCAAACTGACTATAACTCAATAAAATAAAAATTAAAAAAATAAATATATTAACAAAAGAAAAAATAAAAGGTAGTTTCTACTCACCAGACTGGAGGAGGGGACTGCAACCCATGCTTGGTCACACCCCATGGGAAAACCTGGGGTCAGGATCGGAGGAGCAGGGTGCTGTGGACATGATCTCTCACAGGGTTTCTGCAGGAGGGGAGTGTGAGGCATGTGAGCAGGCTGAGGACTGGCCATTTGAGTAAGTTCATGGGCTCTGGGGTGGAGGGGCTCCCCCAAGTGTCTGGACTTGACTCTGGGTGAGTTGGGCAGGTGGACAGTGGCTCAGTGTGAGTCCAAGTCCAGTGGAGGAGGTAGTGAGTTAGATCTAGAAGGACTCCTTCTGGGGTGGGAAGGCCCACAAGGGAGGCAGGAGGCCAAGTCCAGGTGACTGAGAACAGGGTGTATCCTGCATAGGGCTGCAGGGCAGATGAAAGCATCCAGTCTACAGAAGGTGGAAACACGGTCCATACAAGGGCTCAGCTCAGGTGTCACCTCCTCAGAGGAGCCTTCTCTGCCTGCACAGTCTTCAGGGACAGCCTCCTCCACGCACATCTCCCCAGCAGACAACTGCTCCATTTCCTGCATAGCATTCAGGACACGGGCCCCTGCTCCGTACCCAGCCATGGTTCCGCTGCCCTGAGGAAAAGCCCTCACAGGAGCCATAAAGCCCTGCACGACCTGGGCCCCACCTCTCTGTCTCCTCTGCCACCACTGTCTCCACCTGGCCCTCTTCTCCTCCACTCCTGCACTCCTGACTTCCCCCAGCCCTATGTGCTCTCCAGAGCACATGTCCCTCCTAACATGCGGTGTGTGCTCACTGTGTCTAATCCACTGCATGCCTCCCACCCAGGTCAGTATCCAGCACACAGTAGGGCTCAGTAATTAGAGAATGAATGACTCTAACAATGACTGCTGGGAAGGCTTTTGTCTGTGGCCTACAGTGATCACACACCCGTCACACAATCTCTGAGGTCCTACTGTGTGTTGGGTGGGTTCCAGATACTGGGCACAGCAGGTAGTGAAGCAGTCAGGTCTCCATCCTCATGCAGCAGACAGCCTGGTGGGGGACACAGAGAAAATTAATTAAAATATACACAATGTCCGGAGGTGATATGTTCCATGGAGAAAAATAAGGTCAGGGAGGACATTTGAGCAGATTCCGGGAGGTGTTTAAGAAGCAGGCGGAGAGAGATCCTGGCTGAAAGAGCAGCCATCCCAAAGGCCCTAAGGGCAAAGTGGGATGTATGTGGAGGGTCTTAGTTATCCGTGTGAGTTCTTAGTCCTGCCTTGAATATGTATGTTGCTTTTATTTGTAAATCTTGATTTCACCTGTATAGCAAATTAACCTGCATCATCAATCTGCATAATTTAGCCAACTCTGTTTCAGGTTTTGTGGGCACAATGGCAGGCTAATTACTTGGGTTGGTAAAGAATTACCAGCGTCTGAGAAGGGTTTAGGAAAGTTCAATAGGGACACTGCTATAGGCAATATCAGGCCACACAGGCAAGAGGTGACTACACGAGCGCCAAGGTTGAGTGTGTGGGGTCTGTTATTGGGGGGGGTGCTGTGCACACAAGGAGGAGGGGGCTGCATGATCAATTCATGCACAGGTACCTGGTTGGTTGTGAGATCTGTCAGGGGCTTCTCTGAACAAAAGGCTTTACCACTTTAATAGGGGAAGGATGTGAGGCCTCTCTTCCTGGGGCAATGAGGTTTCATAGGGTAAACACACAGCAAGAGAAGATGTTTTATAGCTTGTGGAAATGCAGGTGTGCAAAGGGTCCTGCAGTGGGGAGTGGCAGGTAAGGGGCCACTGGGCTCTAGGCACACAAAGAGCCCATGGGTGAGGGTGTATGACTCTGAAGAGTGGCTGCCGGCTTCACACCAGGGACTTTATGTGGAAAGAGGAGAGTCTAGGTTATCGGCACGTGTCTACACAGTGACCTCCCTAAGCCTAGCTCCGTCAGGCACCAGATGGCTGTGAAATGAACACGAAGGTCCCCACCCTGAGGACCCCAATGAATGAACATCTTGATATCCTCAAGCCCCTTCCCCTGCACCACCGCCCCACCACATCTGGGTCTCAGGCTTTGACCCTGACATCAGTGGCATCTTCGTTCCTGACATCCAGCTCCTCTGGACATCTCTGTGATGAGCTGTTCCATGTCAGCAAGCCCCAAACTGAGCTCTGCCTTTACCCCATGATTGCTTCCTTCCTGTGAAGCCCCTCGTGAAGGAGCCATCACTAGCAGCATCCTACAGCTCTGAGGCTCTGCTTTCCCCACCCCTCCGATGTCTCCCAGCCCATGATCCACTCTGGAGGTCCCTATTATCCTCTCCCTCACACTTTAGTCTTGGGCTGCACAACAAATCCCTCTTCACAACCTCCCAAAAGACAGGTCCAGGTCCACTTGGGGACACTGAGGTGACACAGGCGGGTGTTGCTGGGAATGAAGAGCAGGATACTGTAGCAGAGGAGAGGAAAGGGCTCCCAATCCACCAGAACACACGCTAAAGTGGTGACAAGACACCCATAAAGGGTGAGGCAGGCATCACACTGCAGCCCCGCCCTCTGCACCCCCAGGGTGCCCTGTGTTTTCTGCTTTGGCCTAGGGGACTCCCCCCTCACTCTCTGTTAGAGGGGTGCCCATTCATTCATTCACACCCTCATTAACCATGTACATGGGTCCTGCTCAGTGCCAGGCCTCAGCTAGATGACAGCTCATCCTTGGGGACACAGCTCAGATCTCACCTCCTCCATGAAGCAGTTCTGGATTCCCACCCCCCCGAAGCTCCTCTGGCCTCAGTTGAGACCACTAGGGCTGTGACCACACTCTGATTACATCCCAAGTCTGTGATCTCTGTGAAAGCCCTGGGCCCAATGTAGAAAGAGACTCAGAAAAATGGGGCCAAAACGGGCTAAGAAAAATGTTACTAGTTCTCTATTACAGAGAAGGGCACTGAGCAGAGAGAGGGCAGTGTCCAACCAAAGTCACAGAGGAGGGTTTCAGTGAGCCCTCCCATGGCCCTGTTACAAGTTCTCTGTTACAGATGAGGACACTGAGCCACAGAGAGGGAGCAGAGCCCTGCTATAGCCTTGGCCCCACGGCCTGTGTCCTTTATGATTAGCTCCATGCTGCCAGCAGGGGTGTGGGCCTGGAATGGACGTTGAAAGCAGCCTGACCCCCAAGCCCCCTTCATACACAAAGTCAGTCTCAGGAAACACCCCTCAAGACCTACCCTATACCCCTGGGATTGGGACCTGATTCCTGTTCCTGGAAGCTGGCTGGGCTTCCCTGTGAATTGCCCCAGGAGATGCTTGGGACAGCCACAGGGCCCCTGAGGCTTCCTGTCCCCAGCTGAGCAGCTCTGGTCCCTTTGACTGTCCCTGGCCCAGGCCTGATTACATGACGTTTTGGCCGGGTAGCCAGCTGTGGAGATGAGGAAATGGGGGCAACACGCAGGTACATGCAGAGGTTCAGGTATTCACTCAACAATCATTGATTCAGGCTTTGCAGTGTGGCTGGCCTGGGCCCAGGCCTGGGTGTCCAGTAGTGAATACAGTCAACCCCTTGAGCCTTCTGGGAAAGCAGTCCTCAGAGAAACGGGCCCTCAGTGCACCCATCATGCTCCCCATGAACAATCACCCTGAGATGAGGCTGCGGCCATGGGTCCCAGTGGAGGATGAAGGGAGGAGGAAAACCCAGAATGGACACTGACCATGAGCCTGGACACTGAAACCAGATGACCTGGGCTCTGTAATCTGGGGTGGTCACCTCAGCTGTTCTCTCTCTGCCTCAGTTACTTCTGCAGAAATGGGTGATAATGCCCGTCCCAGCCCCACAGATTTTTATGAGGAGTCAGTGAGCTTCTCTAAGGCGTGTAGGACAGTGCCTGTCTATGGGTCAGGATCCTGCTCACCTCACAATAGTCTGTCCCACTTTAAAGATGATAAAGCCAAAGCTAAGGGGGTTATGAGACCAGCCTGGGCTAGCCCCCTTCTCATGGTCTGCAGTCCAGGTCTCCTGCTTTTACATCATACCTCTACCCCCATATCCACCCAGCAAAGTAGATGCTGAGAATCTGAACAAATCAGAGTATGAATGGAGGCACACCCTCTCCCCATCTTGGGCACTTGGGGTGGTGGGCAGGTTGGGGATATCGGGCTCCTCCAGACTGTCCAGGAGGCCCAGCATGTCGGTCACCTCATTTCCACTCAACACGGAGTAGGTGTGTGGCAAAGGGCCAGAGGGCGCTGGAGTAACCCAGGGTGGGTGGATGCTAGGTAGGTGTGGGAGGCACAGAGTGGCCCCTGTAAGACAGTGGCCAGGCAGCCAAGGTGCGATGAATGAGGGTCCCCAAAAGGGGCAGAGGACAGAGTCCAGCCTGGACACCACCCCCTGCTGGACCCTGATCTGGGGTGAGAATTGGGACAAGCCAGGGCCCTGCTGGGACTCTACATCCAGCAAAGAGGTGAGGAAAAGTTAAGGAGAACGTGCTTCCTGTGAGAGGGCACTGCTTCCAGGATCCTGGAGGTTCCATAGACCCTTGTGAAGTGGCTGCTGTTTCCAGCCCCATGTGGGCAGAAGAACTGAGGCAGGGAGGACAGAGTGACTCAGGACAGAGCTAGGATTCATCCAGGAGTGTGTGCTGAGCCTCTTGCTAAGAGCAGCCTCTGGGCATCATGGACTCAGGAAGTGTCTTGTCGTCCCTCTTAAGGCTCCTGGCATGTTAGGCAGGAAAGGTCCCAGTGCCCATACCTGGGCCTCTCTGGGTGATTCTGACATGTGGGATCATGATGGTCCTGGGAAAGGAGAGAGAATGTGGGCTGGGCGTCAGGTCTGCATCAGACCCTAATGATGTCCCTAATGTTGTGTGACCTGGAAACTCCCTGATCTCTCTGTGCCTGGCTTTCCAGCCCTGACTCAGAGGACTGCTGTGATTGGCACACAGTAGGACCTCAATCAGAGGAAAAAGCCAGCCCTTCCCCAGGAACCTCTCCTCTTACATTCCCAAAGCTAAGCCCATGTTCCACACATCACCAGAGCTGAAACTTGACAAACAGGGCAAGTGAAATCCAGCAACTCCTCCCTCCTGCCTGAGGCCCTTCCCTCCTCAGTGACAGTGGCTCAGAGAGGACTCTGCATCCCAGAAGTCTGAACTGAGCCTTGTGACCTGGAGGAGTCCCTGTTCCACACAACGTTGTTTCCAGGTCCTTCCAACAAGACACAAGAGCACCTGGTCAGTGTCTTAGCTGCAAGGTCCTCCCTTTGCAAATTGCCCCATCACATCCGGGCTAGATGATGTGAGTTCCAGAGCACATGACCATCCAAATGATGACTTCAGGGAAACACCCCTTCCCACACTACACTCTTCAGAGTCCACCTTCTAAAATAAGGGGTAGTGACCCACGGGTGTGCACACTTTTATCAGAACACAGCCCTCACCCACCCACCATTGGAAACACGTGAGAAGCAGAGATTCCCAAATGCCTGGACCCCTGTCATCCAGAAAGCAGAGGGTAGGGTAACAGACAGAAGGGGAGAAAGTACTTTCAGACTATATATCTGATAAGGGGTTAACACCCAAAACATATACAGAACTCTTAAAATTCAACAGCAAAAAACAAGCAATCTGATTTAAAAAGTGGGCAGAGGAACTGAATAGACATTTTTCCAAAGAAGGCACACAGATGTCTAACAGGTACATGAAAAGGTGCTCAACATCACTCACAATCAGGGAAATGCAAATCAATGAGATACCCCCTCTCACCTGTCAGGGTGGGTGTCATCAAAATACAAGAGATAACAAGTGATGGTGGTGGTGTGAAGAAATGGGAAACTTGTGTAATGTTGGTGGGAATGTAAATTGGTGCCATCACTCGGGAAAAGAGTAAGAAGGCTCCCCCAAAATTTAAAATTAGAACTTCCATATGATCCAGCAAGTCCACTGCAGGGAATATATCCAAAGGAAATGAAATCACTATGTCAATGAGACAACTGCACCCTCATGTTCACTGTATCATTATTTACAATAACCAAGATATGTAAACAACCTAAGTGTCCATCAGCAGGTGAATGGGTACAGATAACGTGATGCATATATATGTATATAAAATGGAATCTTATTCAGACATTAAAAAAGTGAAATACTGCCATTTGTGACAACTTGGGTGGACCTTCAGGGTATTATGCTAAGTGAAATAAATAAGACAGAAAGACAAATACCTATGATCTCATTTATATGTGGAATCTACAAAATAAACCGTAACACATAGAAACAGAGATCAGGTTGGTGGTTGCCAGAGGTGAGTCAGGGGGTGATTGAAATTCGGGAAGATAATCAAAATGTACAAACTTCCAGTTAGAAGATAAACAAGTCCTGGGGACATAATGTACTGCAAGGTGACTGTAGTTAACAGCACTGCGTTGTGCATTTGATAGTTAAGAGTGTACCTCTTAAAATTTCTCATCACAAGGAAAATAGTGTGTGACTATGGGTGATGACAGACGTCAAGTAAACTTAATGCACTGATCATTTCACAATATGCACATGTAACAAGGCATTATGCTGCACACCTAAAGCCAACAAAGTTATGTGAAAATTGTATCTCAGGAATACTTATGTCAGGAAGCGGGGGTGCGAGCCTGGACTACCTACTGCAGGAGCTGCCTTTGCCCTCCAACAGCAGAGGGTGGTAGTTGTGACAGGGACTGTAGGTCCCTCAAAGCCTAGAATGTTTACTGTCTGGACCTTCACAGGGAGAGAGTGAAGACCCTGCCCTGGAAGACAGTGGTCATGGCAGCAACAACGGCCTGCCTGTATGCAGGCTCAGCCCAGACAGCTCCTGTGCTCTGCTGTCACCGCATTTACTTCCCTCCACACCCTCAGAGGGAGAGGCTTCAAAGTTCTCATTTTACACATGAGAAAACTGAGGCTCATTTGCTTTGAATTATTGACTAAGTGGTGGGGGAAGCTTTGAACTCCAGTGTTCTGACTTCAGAGCCACATCTCAGTCCTGATTTTTAGAAGGTGGAGGTCCAGGCACTGGGGACCCTCCACCTTCCTCACTTGTAGTCGTACTCCAGGGCTGCCACCCCCAAGGCGTCTGGGTGAACACAGTTAATCTGCTTACTCTGCACCAGCTGAGCTCTTGGCTGCCAGTCTGTTGTCACTGCCTGAAACCAGCTGAGGTTTTGCAAGTGAACCATCACCCCCTGCCAGCCCACCTGCCCTGCCATGTGGGGCAGACCCCTCCTAGCCTGGACATTCTAAACCCTTAGCTCACACATTTGCACAACTGCATCAAAAGGGCCCTACTCCCTGTGTGGAGATATCGACAAGGGGAAGGGAGGGGAGTTTGGGGTGGCCGCTTACTGTGAAGGTGACACATGACAGGGACATGTTCATGTCCATAATAGCACTCAATTTGAAGCTTAGAACATGGTCACAGCGAGGGGTAAAATCTGAGAGGCTACAAGGCTGCCTAGAAAGGGGCTTGACTATTGAATTGCAAATGTGTAATTTAATTTAAAAATTAGCCCCCTGGGTGATAAGAATTTGCCCCTAATTCCAGAATTGGCCACCTGACCCCTGGGAACCCCTCAATTCCAGAATGTAATCATCTGAGCATGGAGGGGGCTTAAATTGGAGTGCTGTCCTCTCAGTCATGGTGCACCTGCCCACGTGTGCACCCATGATCTGCAGTGCTCACACATCAAGGAGGTCCAGGTCATAAGGAAGGGATGACAGACTGTGAGGTCACAAGTGTGCCCCTGCAGGGGTGAATGTTGTATAGAGAAGAGCCCCCACTCTCACCTCCAGGAGGAGTGATGGAGGGAGCAGGACTCCTGAGCCCCTGGGCTTAGCAAGCATCCTGGCTGAGGGTGGGGAGGCAGTCCACTCCGAAGTCATAGGTCAGATGGTAGATTGGGGTCCCACCCCCACATCTCACAATTAAGACCGTCTAGTCTGCTTACTCTGTAAACTGGAACCCAGTCACCCTCACCCTCAGAACTGGGGGCAGCCTGTGTAAATTACAACACAAAGCCCTGAGCTGTTTCAGGTGCCCGGGGGTGCCCAGCCCCCCTAGGCCTGGCAGGTGGGAGAGGAGAGGTGTGGGTTAGCAGGTGTGACAGCAGAGCTGAGACTTGGCTGAGTGCATGCACTCTAATATCCAGGAACTGGGAGCTACCAGTAGCAAATCTGTTCACTGAGGCCATGTGTACTCTCCCTTGTCATTTACAATCCCCTGTTTGAACAGAGGCCTCTGGAGTCTATTAGCCACATTGTTGCCTGTCACCTCACTGTTGCAGTTCCAGGGTCTCCATTTAGCCAGCTTGAAGGAATAGTCAAACTTTTTCTTAAAACCAGTGACAGAAAACCAAAGTGGCTTAAAGAAACAAACAGGGCAGGAGAGAATGACTTACCTAACTGAGACGTCCACAGGGAGATAGCTTCAGGCAGGTCTGTACCTGGTGCTCAGTGACATCAACAAAAGTCATCCTTCCCCACCTCTGGGCTCTGCCACTGTTGTCATCTTCACATGGCTCTGCCTTTATGAAAGCAAGATAGTCACCAACTGCCACAGGCTGACATCACCACCCCTCAACTCCCAACTGAAATAGAACTTCTCTGCTCCCAGGATTCCAGCAACTAGGCCTGACCTCCGTGGAGCCTGATTGGGCTGGTGCTCAGCCTTGAGCCAATCACAGTGGCCAGGGAGGATGGAAAATGCTGATCGGCCAGATCAAGGCCATGTGACCATCCTCTCCAGGAAACCTGTGAGCTGTTCACCTGTTTCCAGCTTGGGATAGTGTGATGTCTCCCAGAGGATCCTGTTTCTAGCACAACCTGCTGGTGGCACAATGAGCTGGAATGAGCCTGTCTGCTTGGTGACAAGTGACAGGTCACTTAGTGGTTCCTTGCTCCAGGGAGGGAGGCATGTCCACACAGTATTGGGGCTTCAGAGCCAGAATGTAGTAGGAAAGCCTCCTGGTCTCCCAAAAGGTGGGAAAGTGAGCAGTGACACTGGAAAGGCACTCCTCTCTGTGGCCCTTGGCTTTCTCCTTGTTACAGTGGAGAGTGCAGTGCTGCCCCTGACAGCCCACTTCCCTGCTGGGAGGCCTTTGCAACAGGTGGAGAGTGCTTGGAAAAGCCCGTTTATTCTGAGGAACTGTTATTGCTCCTGGTGGGATCATTATTTTCATGTCACTTGTGACGTGGGCCCTGAGGGGTCCCTGATCTGGGGGCACAGACACCCACAGAAACTTGGCCCAGTATTGCTGTTCATTCAAAAATGACTTACCAAGCACCTACTGTGTGCCAGATTCCCAGGGTAGAGCAGTGATGTTGACAGCACAGGTCCCTGCCTCACCTCATCTCTGCATCCCAGGTGGGGTCACCAGAGTGGGAGTTCAGGAAGCAGAGGACGTGGCCGAAGCCTTGTGGGAACCCCTGGGTTTTTCTCTGTGCTGAGGGCACTAGCAGCACACCGATTGTGGGACTCAGTACCCGCAGGACCCAGCATTGATGGGTAAAGGAGAGGGGCATTTCTACAAGCCCATCCTCACTAACCCCAGGCTCTGGAGGGCAGCTCCAGTGTGCTCAAACCCAGGGGGCAGCTTCCGCCATCCTGATCACCCTCGGGTATTACTCCCCGCTCAGATGCAATTTTCCCTGTGGCAGCTACACTCAGAATATGTGTTTGTTTCTCTCCCATGTGGTTAAGTGGACTTCAGATGCATGATAGCGATGGAGTGGCTAAGCCTCTGGGCAGATTGCTGTGTGACCCACGGAACTTGCTGCACATGGTGAGCTCCCTTCTGCCAACCAATGGGCCAGGCCCCACCACTGTTCTGTCTGTTCTACCTCACTTAATCTGCACAGACACTCTGTGCGGGACATCCTGTTATCCCCCATCTCTGCTGACCTTGGGTGGGCAAAGCTTGGGTTTGAGAAAGTTGCCCAGGTCACATGGTTGACAAGTGGGGAGCTGAGGATTTGCACCCCGGTCCCAGGAGTCTGGATCATGGAAAGGGCTGGGTGGGGCAGCTTATTGCAAAAGGAAGTCCTGCCCAAGCCCCTCCCATGAGAGCCCACCCAACAGCACATGTAGCAGAGTCAGCATTTCCTGGACCAGATGGACAGAACCTCAAAACTTCTTTGCAGATTGTTTCCATGTTCTTTTGCAAGCACAGAAAGGCCGCAGGCCAGGGAAGGATAAGGCCAAGGGTGTTTTCATTGGGGAGAGTGAAGGACAAGTGTGAAGAAACACAGCACTTCCAGCAGCCCTCTCGGCAGAGCCTGCCACTGGGTGAGCAGCTACCGTGACTACCTACCATAACCCTGTGAGGTTCATGCCTGTACAACTCTGCCTGTGAGAAGAGCAAAGTGAAGCTCAGAGAGGTGTGGGGACATTCCAAAAACGAACAGATAAGGTGGGATCATCACCACCATGCTGTGCTGGGACAGTCAGTCACCTGTCACACTGCTCATGCATGGCCTGCTGGGAGTAGTTAAGGCCTGATAAGAGCACAGGAACACTGTGGTGAAGGTGATGTTTCTACCTGGGACAGCTGGTACCGGGGACTATAGCTGATTCTTCATTGTGCCTGCTTTGAGTGTCAGCATGTTGCAGCCTCATGTAGGGGAAGGGCTGTCACCTTTCCACACCGGTGCAAAAGAGCATGTACACACTGGCATCACCATAGACCACTGGCAGGATCAGGATCTGGAGCTCAGAGCAGAAACTGCCAACACCTCAGGAACTGGTGCAAGAGGAGGACCTGAGTCCCCCCGAAACATTTCTAGTTTTAAAAACATACTTCATTAGGGGGAAGTGATAAACAATTGATCCCTTCAAAATATTCTGTTATCCAAGGAACAATAGCACCTCAGCATTGTAAGAGGATTAACTCAGTCATTAATAACCATCACTATAGGTATGAGAAAACAGAGTGTTAGGAGTTACAAAAGGGTCTCAAGATCATGCAGGTCAGAACTGAGAACCGTCCAAAGCATGTGCTGCATGATAGCCTCTCTAAGCTACCTGATGCTTGGTCTGCTCCTGACACAGGGCAGATGGTTCTGAGAAAACCACACTCCTCAGGGGACCCCAGGGAGTTGACAGAGTTGAGTTTGGGTTCCTGGTCATCTAAGTCTGGATTTTGAGAGATTCTTCTGCACCTGTCCTTCCTCCAGAACAGAATCTGATTCAGGCGGGATTCCAAGGACTGAAGCATGTGCCAGGCAAGAGAGCAGGCATGGCTGGATGAGAGCATCACCAGTGCCATTAAAAAAGAGGCCAGGGCACTGAGATTTCCAGTGATTTAGCATCATGGCTGGGAGGGGTCATGTGTTCTACAGTGAGTTCCGAGTATCCTGCACTGCCCTCGAGGACCTGCAGGGGGCGAACGAAGCCAGCGTGCCTTAGGTGGCGGTGCGCATGCGCAGTCCGCGTCAGCAGCCAGCGTCTTCCCTGGGGGCGGAGCTTGCTTTCCTCAGGGCTGAGAGGGCGGCGCCAAGGAGGCTCCGGGACAGCGCTGCCTGCGTGTCTGCGGGAGGATGCTCCCCGCTCTCTGTCTGAAGTTACGCTGGTTTCCCACTGCCTAAGCCCGCTTCCCGCCGGGGTGTGTGTGGACCTGACCGAGCTGGGGCCCCGGCCAGCAGGGCAGGAGGAGACGGGTGCGCTGGCGGGCCCGCTTCGACTATTCTCCTCGCCCGCCGGGAGCGGGTGAGTGTCCGTGTCCATCGGGGCCGCTGGGGTGTCCGCGCCCCTGGTCCTCACCGCCCGGGTCCCCCCTTTCTCCGTGTGAACGGAGGTGTGTACACCAAGGGTCAGGAGCGGGGACGCGGGTGTAATGGGAAAGGGGCTGAGAAAGTACTGAGAGTTAAAGAGAAGTGTGTAAAATCACATTGTTAATTTTTATATTTTAAGTGTGTCAAAGTCAGAGTTTATCATGCTTTCACTTTCTTGTCTTAAAAGGAATGCAATCATTTAGTTTATACTTAAAATATGCTTCTCAGCTTATCTCATTTTCAAGTCAAAATACTGCCACGGTTGACATTTTCTCATAATATAGTGACAATCTTAAACATGTGTGAATATAAACTCATTGAAAAAATCTTGCAGTATTCCATGGTGAGTAGTCTTGTTAAAAATAATATCCAGGCCATTACTAAATTATTACAAAAATATAAATTTTTTGAAGCACTTTTAGAAGTTCCACACACAGTGGTATTTTTAAAACACCAACCACTGCATAGTGCTTAAGATCATTTAAGATGAAATATATTCAAACCTAAAACTTTAGAATACTCAAAAGGCAGGATAATGGCTGCTTTTTCATTGCAAATACATTTTTTTCTTCCTAAGTGCAAAATACGAAGGAATTCAGCTAAATTTTGTATATCTTTATTCAAAAGGTGAAATTAGAATATAATCTCCTTATTTTTTATTTTAAGGCTATTTCCCATAAAAATTGGTATTTTTATCTGTAGGATCTTAATTGTCTATACATTTGTTTTTTTCTTTTGGTTTATTTTCTTTAACAGAGAGTGCATTCTTGTGTCTTGTTAGAGCTTTAATTCTCCTAACTTATTCCAAGACTTTCTGACACTGATAGTAAACAATGGGAGAGGCCGTATAGTAACTGTGCATCTTTTCATGTAGTCAGGATATTTTTTTTTTTTGGATAACTTTTTTTTTTTTTTTACAATTTCCACTTGGTTCACAATATTATCCCATTATGACAACTCAATAAAAAATTGTAATCTGTTTACACCTAGACACTTATGTCAGCACAGTGCTTTTGCTGATATGATTTTACATTAGATTATAATATTTTATTTGATTTACATATATACTAATACCTATTTTATATATGTACACACATATATGAATATCTGCTAAATGCCATTAATTTGCATGGGGTGGTAGCTGATAACATGTGATCATTCTGACCATTGGCTATTCTTATGTGTGTCTAACGTACTTCTTAGAACAGATACTAGAACATCACACCTCTCATTATACAGTATTTTAAAGGTTATATTTTATTTTACTTATTTTTAAACATTTTTTATTTAGTAATAGTCATTTTACGGTTATGACAAATTCCAGTGTAGAGCACAATTTTTCAGTTATACATGAACGTACATATATTGTCACTTTTTTATTTTTTGGTGTGAGTTACAACAAGATCTTGCATATATTTAAGATTCCACACATGAGTGATCTCACATGGTATTCCTCTTTCTCTTTCTGTTCTGCTCCACCTAGAATAACATTCTTCAAGAGCATCCATATCTCTGCAAATGGCGTTATGTAGTCAGTTTTTGTGGCTGAATAGTATCCCATCATATAAATATCCCACATCTTTATCCAGTCATCTGTTGATGGGCATTTTAGGCTGTTTCCATGTCTTAGCTGTTGTAAATTGTGTAGAAAAATCAGCTGAAAACCTTATGGGGGTTCCCTTGTAACTCACTCTTTGTTTTTCTCTTGCTTCCATTAGGATCATTTCTTTATCCTTGACTCTGGCTATCTTGATTAGGATATGCCTTGGTGTGGGTCTGTTTCAGTTCTTCCTGTTTGGGACCCTCTGAGCCTCCTGTGCTTGGATATGATTCCTTCTTTAGGTTTGAGAAGTTTTCAGTCATGAGTCCTTCCCATACCTTTTCAATCCCATTTGTTCTTTTTCCCCTTCTGGAACTCCTATTATGCATAGATTGGCACAGTTTTTTTTACCCCATAGGTCCCATATGTTGTTTTGTTTTTCATTTGTTTTTCTCTCAGCTGTTCTGATTGTGTGCTTTCTGTTGTCCTGTCTTCTAGGTCACTTATTTATTCTTCTGTATTTTCTTGTCTGCTTTGCACAGCCTTTAGGTCAGCTCTCATTTCAGCCAATGAGTTTACTAATTCTACCTAGTTCTTCTTTATCGTTTCTATTTCATTTTTGAACATTTTATATACCTAAACACTATTTCTTTTAGTTCCTTCAGTACTTTGATCACTCTTTTTTTGAAATCTTGATCTAATAGACCATCAATGTCTATTTCCTTGATCATGCTTTCAGGGGATTTCTCTTGATATTTTAATTGGGAGTGGTTTCTCTGCTTCTTCACATTGCTCATATCTCTCTGGCACAGTGGCTTAAGGAGTAGCAGTTACCTACGTATCCTGGAGATGGTGTGCCCTTAATGATTTTATTGAGAGGTCTTTGTGTCTTTACCCTGCTTCACGAACTCAGCTTGCTGTTTCATAGGCCTTCTGTTGGTGCCCTCATCTGTGCTGCTCTCAGTGGCTGTTGGCCAGCAGATTGTGCCCCCTCCTAACAGTAGGTCAGGAGCTGAGCTCTTACCCAGTGGGTGGGCAGGTCACTCCCCCTCCTGATGCCACAGTCAGATGCTGTGCTTGGGGGGAAGCAGGTGGGCAGATCACACCCCGTCCCAGCACCGTGGTCAGGTGCTGTGTTCCTGCCAGGAAGGTGAGTGGCTGCCCACCTGCCTTCTCCTGGTGCTGGTCGCTCCGCTGCTCTGTGCAGCTGCCTGCTCTGCCTTGGGTAGGCGGTCTGTAGGTGGGCTCGGGGAAGACCACGGAACAGCCCTGCCTATGCTGTGTGCCAAATCTGAGCTCCTTGTTTCCCTTGGCAGCACAAGTTCTCTGAGGTGTTAGGGTAGAAAAATCCTCTCTGCCTCAGGCTATAAACAAGTCTCAGTCCTGCCTAAGAGGTTGTGGGGCCCCCATGTGCAGATTCAGGTCTCAGCCCCGACCCCGCCCGGGCACTATGCACAGGAGGAGATGGTAGCTGTGGCTGAGCCCCGCCTCTCTTCTTGCGAGATGTGCCAGTAATGGCACAGGTTTGAGGAGACAAAGGCTTCAGCACCCCTCCCCCCAGGGCACATGCCTGTTTATAGTTTTGTTTACCTTCTGAGCTAAAATTTACCTGACAATGAAATGTATAAATTAGGCTTTTGAGGTTCATCTTTGCATCAGTTGTTGATTCTTTTTTATTGTTGAATTGATTCCATTATTTGAATATACTATCATTTGTTTTATCCATTCTCCTACTGATAAATACTTAGGCTTTGGATATCTTTTTTTGCAAGCAAACATTTTTAAAAAAATGCAAATATAATATACATGCTTAAATGTGAACATATCTTAAGTATACAGCTCAGTGATTTTTCACAAAGTAAACACATCTATGTAACCTTCATCCAGTCAAGAAACAGAACATTGCTGTTCCACTTTGGGTTTCTTCCCAGATACTATGGCATCTCTTTGATGGATTCACCATCCTAAATTCAGTCACCATGGATTGGTTTTTTGCTTTTGAAATTTTTAGTCCCTTACATTCCACTCAACATTACGTAAGATTCATCCACTAGAGTTTTCTTTAAACTAGTATATTTATTTTTATTGCTTTAAAGTATACAACTTGTATGCATGTGCCACCACTTATGGTTATGTATTTATTGTTGACAGGTGTTTGGGTCATTTTCTATTTGGGGCTATAACAAATAGTGATTATGAGAATTTTCTGGATGTCCTTTTGTGCTCAGATGTAGAAGCTTCTGAAGGGTACACAGGGAGTGTGTGTGTATGTATGTATATATGTGTGTGTGTACATATATACACACACACACATATATATATATATATATAACCTTCAAAAAGCCTATTTTCAAAGTATTTGTAAGAATTTATATTCCCACTGGCCATGTGTAAGAGTCCCCATTGCATGTTGCCCTCATCAATGCTTCATATCACTTAACAACTAACTATTCTAGTGGATGTCTAGTGGTGTTCCAAGTGTGGTTTTAGTACGTATTTTTATTATTACCAAAGAGGTCAGCCCCTTTTCATAGCTTATTTGGATTTTTTTTTTTGTGTGTGAAGCACCTGTTCAATTTTTTTGCACATTTTAATATTGAGGTTTTGCCTTTTTCTCCACTGGTTTTTGTTCTCTATTTGCCCTAGATACAAGTCTTTTGTTGGATATAGGTATAGAAAATATATTTTCCCACCGTGTGGCTTTTCACTTTCTTAATGGTATCTGTTGATAAAAATAATTCTGAATTTTACTGAAGTCCAACTTAAAACTCTTCTTTTATGTTTAGTGCTGTGTCCTGTTTAAGAACTCTTTGCCATTTCAAAGTCATTAAAATATCTCCTACACTATTTTCTAGATGCTTTATTTTGGTGGAGGATTAGGTTATTTATTTTAATGGAGGTACTGGGAGTTGAACCCAAGACCTTATGCATGCTAAGCACACATTCCACCTGAGCTTTACCCTCCCCCAGATGCTGTGCTTTATGTTTCAAATTTATTAGATTTATAATCTATCTAAAATTACTGTTCATGTATGGTACAGGGTTTAATTCAATACTGTTCCATTGGTCTATATGTCTAACTTTAGGTAGTTATCACATAGACTTAATATTGTTTTATAATAAGTTCTTTAACATTGTTCTTTAATATCAGCTTGGCTATTGTTGGCTCTTCAAGCTTCTCTATGTATTTAGAATCAGCTTGTCAAGTTCTACAAAAAAACAGTAACAACAGTTAAGTTTTGGGGATTTTGATGTGCACATATAAATCTTTGAATCAGTTGAAGGGGAACTGACATCTTTAAAATGTTGAGCCCTCCAATCCATAAATTTGGATTACTTCCCCTATACTTGTTTTTATCACTGCTGTAACAAATTATCACAAATTTTGCAGCTTAAAGCAACACAAACATTATTTTATGGTTCTGTAGGTCAAGTCAGGAACAGATATCACTTGGCTAAAAATCAAGATGTCAGCAGGGCTCTATGCCCTTCTGTAAGTCAAAGGAAGAATATATTTCCTTGTCTTCTCTGGCTTCTAGAGTTCACCCACATTTCTTTACCCATGGCCATTCCTCTATCTTCAAAGCTAACAGCTTTACAGCTTTCTAATCCTTCTTCCAAAGTCATATCTTTCTGACCACATCTGGGAAAGATTTTCAATTTTTAAGGACTCCTGTTGTTAGACTAAACCCATGTAGATAATCCAGGCTAATCTCCCTGTCTCAGAGTCCTTAACCTGATACATCTGCAAAATCCCCTTTGCCATGTAAAATAACATATTCACAGATTTCACGATTAGAACATGGATATAGGTAGGGGTCAGTGTGGTGCACTATTCTGTTTATCAAACTGTTTAACATTTGACGCTTTCTGACAAACGTACAAGATAGAAGACCCTGATCATGTTTAGAATGCTTCCTCTGCAAAATATTGGGCACTGAGTTTATTTGAAAGGACTGAAAATAATATTACCACAGGAATGGTTTCCTAATTCTACTGACATTTACTTACTTTATACTTAAATACCCAAAATGGTCAGCCAGGAGTGGGATCTTGGCAAATAAAATAAAAGTATAATTCAAGCTTTTATCACTGAATTTATTAGCTCATTCTATTTTAGAAACAGACAGAAATAAAACAATTTAGAGTAAGTCTGCTTACTTATATATTAAGTGAACATAAAGTTTTAAAAGCATGTCTGAATATGGGATAAAGTGAGCATCATAAAATGTAATGTTAATATTTAGTACCTGCAAATCTCAAACTCCCAAGTCATAAACAAGTTCATACTGTATAGCACAGGGAACTATATCCAATACTGTTTTGTAGTAACTTAAGGTGAAAAAGAGTATGAAAATGAATATATGTACGTTCATGTATGACTGAAGCATTGTGCTGCACACCAGAAATTGACACAACATTGTAAACTGACTACATATATATATATTTGAAAGGACTGAAAGGACTATATATACCAAGAAAAAAATTAGATTGCTAACCAACAAAAAATCTGTCAGTAATATAATGCTAGAAACACTGAGACACAAAAGAAAATTTCAGGCATACATCTGTTTATAGAGTCATAGAAAAAATAGTGCCTATGCAAGTCCCTGATAAGCATGAGAAAATACGAAAGGCAATACAAAAGTTCAAAATGCTTTGCTATGTAAGAGCTGCAAGATGACTTAGACACAAACTTAAGTGGTCAAAATGTCTATATAATTAAAGATAAAGTAATTGAGGGCATCATTTTAAATGAGATAAAAATAGCTGCTCAATTTTCATATTACTAAGCAAGTCATTTCTGTTTATAGTAGGTTTATATTATTTTTATATGTATTTATACTTTATAAAGACATCAAATTAGATCCTGGCTGATAACTGACAGTGGAGCAACTGATTGATTTAAATGGGCATCATAGGCTTATCAGATTTCATATGCTTTAAATATACATTAGTTTTTAGCTGTCAGGAAGAGTTCAATTTTCATTTATTCTAACATAGCTGTGCCACAGGCAGGTTACTCTGTATTTACAATGGAGGATCACGATAGATATAAAGATTTCAAGCCTTATTGATCTTCATAGGGGTGCTTTTATAAGAAAAGGAGAATAAAATAAGGAAAATCTAAAATACTACTTTTTTTATAGTGTTCTAACAGTTTTATCTTTTATTTTTTTACTGAGTTATAGTCCATTTACAATGTTGTGTCAATTTCTGGTGTACAGCACAATTTTTCAGTCCTTTATGAATATACGTATATTTGTTTTCATATTTTTTCACCATGAGCTACTACAAAATCTTGAATATATTTCCCTGTGCTATACAGTATAAGCTTGTTTATCTATTCTATATATACCTGTCAGTATTTACAAATCTTGAACTTCCAGTCTGTCCCTACTCACACTCCTCCCCCCTGTAAAATACTATTAAATCAACATATATTTTTGAAGAACTATGAAAAATGGGAAACTATAAGTTGTTTCTTTAAATTGGAGCAAAGAGAACTACTTTAACTGGGAAAATAGTTAAAATCTGGCAAGTTTTATGATTTCATGTTCACCCCTGACAGCTTTTCTTTCCTCCTTTCTCCTTCAATCTTTATTGGACCTTCTAAAGAATTAAATTACAAAAAAGAAAAAAAGAAAGAAAGAAAATTAAGAAACAGTTCTGCATCTAAAATAACCTCCTAACTGGAAAGATGGTATACTTTGTGAAAAATTTACAGCTGCCAACTTATGATCTATGTCTCTGTCCACACTGCCTTACTTGTTAGGAAGGGTCTTAAAAAAAAGTAAAGAAAAATAGCAAATTATAATGGCTTTTACATTTTAAATTCTTTTCTATGTGTCTACAATCTGCTCTATCATGAGTTATTAAGATAAACATTATCAGCTATACTCTACTTTCCTATCATGCACATTGTGACTCTGAGAAGCACGCACGCTCTAACTTACCATCTGCAGGTGGTGTACAGGTTAATGCAGTTCTCTTGACAATATATGGTTTGTAGTCTAGTTGTCTAACTACTACACAATGGAAAAGATGTAGAACTACTGTTACCACTGCCCTCAGTCTCTGTCATTTACCTTAAACATACCTGGAAAAGTAGATTCAAAAACTCATTGGTAAGAACATTTTTCACACTCCAGATCTGATATTCTTCTAGAGTTAAGATGGCCATTCTGAAAGAGAAACAATATTTAAGAATACCTTAAATCTTCATTTTCTTATATTATTTGAATTAAATTTGTTTTATTAAACTTGCAATGGTCATTTGTCTGAAAGAAAACTAATGATTTAATGTAGATTCTATGTATTCATCTGAAAGTAGGCCAGCAAAAGTAAGTTCAAAAGTAACCAAACTCTGAAGTAGTCAGTCATAACATGGGCAATTTATCACCAAAAATCTTCTTCCTCCAGTAAGACCTGGGAAATAACTCACAGTATCTTCTGGTTCAAGGTGAAGTTTACTAACAGAACCCACAAAAGGCTCTGGGTAGAGAAAAAGGACTATTTACTAACTTTGAAAGCATTTTTCCAAACTCTTTGGATTATGCCCTTTGACCCTAACAATTTTCTAAGATCTTTAAAACATCTGGCAATATTATTAGACTTCTTAAGAGACTTAAAAGAACTAAATATATATAATATATGAGTATCTATATTAACATTTCTTCAAAATAAAATTTAACATTACTTTCACAAGTTGAGTAAAGCAGTATTTTTTTTTTTGGTGTCAAAGTGTACCAAAAATTACATTTATATACAGTAGACAATATTTCTTGGCAGTCAAAAATATAACCAAATGCTTCTTACTTCATGTTTTGAACAATCACCTTAACAATCCTAGATGAATAATAATGTTCTTAGCGTTTATTACTTAATTATATTTTTATTATCTAATGATTTATTATTTAATGATATTTAATAATATTTACTATTAATGATATTCATGTATTCATTCAATATATATTACCATTTATTACAAGAAAAGATTTTAAAGCACTGTGATGGTAATTATTGGCTTTCATGATGCAACTTCCATTGAAGTATATTAACACCAATGTAATGGTACAAAATAATGGGTAATATTGTCACCATCTAGTCACCAGTGAATATGGGTAATAGGTTTGGTTGAAAGGTCCAAATTCTATTCTAAATTTTTACCATTCCATTATTATGGTTACACGGAGATGGAGAAGCTAAATGATCTTTTTTTTTAATGTTCAAATTACAGTCATAAGGAGAAACTCGGTGTTATATAAAAATAGACAGCAATGATAACCTCCATACTTATCAAACACCCAGAAGAAAGGGGATGGAAATTGTATCTCTACATAAGGTATTTCCTAATAGAAACTTTCCTGTTTTTCTGTTTTCAGATAGAAATGGCTGATAGAAATAGAAATGGCTACCTTAGTTTTGGGCAGAAAAGTAAATGAAGACGGTTATCTGAATTGCCAAACAAAGATCAAGCGCTGAAAAATTCATTTCTATTATTTATTTCTATTGAGTGTCAGTTAATAAGACTATGATGATTTCTTCTGGATTTGTGATTGAAAAAAATGTTACTTATTTTTCTAAGCCTGTGTAAGACCACTATGGTCTACATCCTACCATCTGCAACTTGGTACACGTCAACATTTGAGTAGAAAGGGTCAAATTAACTCATATGTGTCTCACATATATGGATTATCTTCAGTTTCACAGGGATACATAGACATTAAGGCAAACCTATTATAATATCTTTAATAAATGCTGTGAAACTAAAAAATTCAAGGCTTTATTCTTTGTAAAGTACATGCTTGTTTCTGCTATTATACACTTATTCTGGCTGCTATTAAAGAACTTAGGACAGACCCTCACCAATATTATTGAAAAAAAATTTTAAAAACTATATACACCACCCAGATTGAGATAAAAAATAATTTCCAACATCCCAGATATCCTATGGTCCTTCCCAGTTCAACCACCCATCTCCAAAATCACTATTGTAACACTTATTAACATAAGTTCTGTCTCTCTTCTAGAACTTCATATAAATTAAATTGTACAATGTGTTCATTTATTCTGTGGCTTCTTTTGCTCAATATAAGTCTTGTCTTACCATAATGTATTAAACTGGGAGAAGTAAAGATTATAAGCTACAGATGGCAAGGGCCGTCTCTACTTAATTTTTACAAAATGCCTAGCTTATAAAATATGTTTTTATGTAAATAACACTTAATGGAGTTTTTTAAAGGTCAAATGGGCTTTCCTTAGGGACAACTTGGAGTTATTGTAACCACAGGTCCAAATAAGCATTTAGCAGGGATGATGTAGAAGAGATTCAAGTATGTATATGTAAGGTATGTATACCAATTCAGAATATAATGTATTTTTAGAAAAGAATAAATTAGTCTCTGCTAGACTCACCTTTGTGGTGTCATGTGCATTCTATGTGTCTTCTACAATGTTGGATAGATCCACAAGTAATTCCTTTAAAACCAGAAACCCAAATCAGTAGTTAGGAAAGAGAAGGTATCATTTTTATTAGCCAGTAGCTGAAGTATAAAATATTTTCGGTCAAGTTTTTTTTTTTTTAATTCCAGAAATAGATTGCTTGTTTGCCTTAAAAATTTATGACAATTTTCCAGTGGTTTCATTTTTTATTTTTACATAATACATACAGTTTACTAAATTTTCTAAGGCAAATTCTCTTCCCAATTTTGCATCTTTGGCTATGAATATTTTGAGAAGCATAATATAGAACCTAGAAGTAGTAAGAAATCTTTTTCTCAACCTCTTTTAAAAAATTCTTCACTCTATGTTCCTGTTGGAAGTTTACATGCAAGATGTATACAATCAGACTTTACCAGGGTATCATCGGTGCAGTTGTCCTTCCAGACCTCTGTGCAACCACGTGTCTCTCAGTTCAAGCCTAGAGAGAACTCCATCACCGTCAACATCAAATACCTTGAAGCAAACTAAAGAAAAGAAACTCTTATGGAGGAAAATTACTTTTATATTCTGAAGTATAATACATTTTATTACAAGCTGCCCTAATGAAATTACTTAGTTCCTCAAACAACTACATTCTGGATTAAGTTCTTATTTGGAGGAGATTGTGTCATTAAAGTCCTTTGAACTTGTAGGAATTCCTGTACACTTCACAAGTCTCTCTCCTTATATCATTAGCCAGCTTAGAGAACTCTATCCTTCACCTAAATCTAAATTTCTTGCAAACTGAAAAAGAAGGGCCAAGTTACTATACAATATCTCACAGATTTTGAGAAGGTAATTCAAGCTTTTAAATTAATTTCTAATTTTTAAAACTGATCACTTCAGAGTTGATTCTTACAATGCTGAAAATATTCCATCTACATTAAGAATCAACAAAAAGCTGCTACAGTCAGCCCCCTGTATCCATTGGTTCTGCATTCACAGGTATAAACAATAGATCAAAATATATATATATATAAATTTTCCCAGAAAGTTCTCAAAAGCAAAACTTGAATTTGCTATGCACTGACAACTATTCACATATCATTTACATTGTATTTACAAATAATTACATTGTATTAGGTATTACAAGTTACCTAGAGATGATTTAAAGTATACAGGAGGATGTGCATAGGTTATATGCAAATACTATGCCATTTTACATAAGGACATGAGCATCCATGGATTTGGTATCTGAGGGGTGTCTCAGAAACAATCCTCAGCAGATAATGAGAGATGACTGTATAAAGATTTTGCCTCTCCAATGTAATTAATGTGCGCCCAATATTTTTGCCTAAGAAAAATTTCAAATCTTCTATGAAGTTTATATACAACAAGCTAAAAACCCAAAATATCAGCACTTTGCTAATTAACAACAATATTAGCAAAATTGCTAGTTAGTCTAGTTGGTTAACTTCCACTAGTCCACTGGCAAAAAAATAAATTTAAAAAAAATTTAAGACAACAATTAACCTCAATTGAGAAACAAAGACTTCAGCCTCTTTAATACCAGAACTTTAATGTGAACAAATAATCTAACACAAAGCCAGGTTAGAGTAATGGTATACTATCAGGGAAGATAAAAGGAATCTAAATTTTTAAGATTAAATAATTATCTACTTCACACACCCATGTAATAATTATGCTATTAAATTAAACTGAGTGCATCACAGTACAACATTACTAAAGAATATTGAACTATTAAGTATCATACCCAAAATATGCAGTATTTGTGAAGCTGTATTTTAGAAAGATGCAGAGATAATGACCCTAGTGAATATGTAAGAATTAGGTTCCAATTAAATGTAAACAGCTGCATTTTTCTAAACAAATATGGTTAAGATTTATGAATGTAATATGCTTATAAATTATGCCATAATATTTTAGCTAGGTTTAAAAGATAAATTTAGTATTTAATAAAATTGCTTTATCATAAATTTAATTTTGCTAATAAAATATCAATATACACAGTGATAGAAAATAAGTTGGAATTCAAGTTAAGCAAGACAAATTTTCTATATAGACTACCAGAAAATATTTTCTATATGCTTAACATTTTCAAACACATCATGACTGGTGTAATTCATTTATCACGAATTGCACATTTATCTGGAAAATCAACCATTATTAATAACAAAGATCTTAAATTACTCCACAGTAAAAAAGAATAGATGATTGAACATTTACACTGACCTCAGTAAAACCTCAGCAAGAGATTGCTATTTGCCAAAGGGATGAAAATTCAAGCCTTAATCAGATGATTTTTTACATGAATGGATGCTAATTTTTTTCTCTGTATAGCTTCCAAATTTTGTGATGTTTAACACACTTACATTTCTGTCTTTCAGCCAGAGGTCCTCTGCAACAAGCTGATAGCCCACAGGATATCTCCATAAAATCTATGTGGCTGTCATGATTTTCACCAAAAGCATTAAATAAACCTGTAAAATAGGAACACAGACAGAATAAATCACAGCCAACAAACTTCCTGTTAATAATGACATGCCTATGAAAGGAGGCATGACTCGCATAAACTGATTTAGTTTTTAAAAGTTATCAGTAGTTTCCACTGTCTTAGGAAGTTTGTTTTTTTTTTCCCCCCCTGGCATAATTATAACCAAAATTTAACTTCCTAGAAGAAAATACTATCATTTAGTGTTTGGTTTTGTCTGCATACCTGTCTCTATCTTATATTAAATCCAAAAGTCAAAAGTGATTGTAGAATGTAAAAAACAAAACTGTATTTTAAAAATTTAACTGGAAAAAAGTCAGAGACGACAATTATCCTAATTTGGAAAGACTAAGAAGAAAAAGGAAAAAAGAAGAAGAAAAGTTGAACTCTATCAAAGATATACTGTGTTGTTATTAATGAGCTTCATACAGCTCCTTCATAAAGCAAAGAAAACTAACACACTATAAGAGACAGAAATTCTGTACTGCAGTCTTCATTGTACCACTTAATCTGTATAACTAAATATATTAAATTTCAGAAATAAAGGGCAATTTATAATCTAATCCTTTGGTTTTTAAACTTTTCATAAAAAATAAATGGAATCATTTTATTTTCAAATGAAATGATTTCTCAATCTCTAATTATAAAAAGGTAAAAACATAACTGCACTGCTGAAGTAGAAGCCCTGTCTGTTCTAGCTCCCCTAACAAATATTTCTAAAACACACTAGAAACCTGAAGAATACAGACTATCTATTTCAAGAATCTAGTTCTGTGTCCTCAAAGAGCAGAAAATTGAAGCTAAGAAGTAGTTAAATGACTTGCTAAAAGTAAGAAATTTTTTTAAAAAGGTCTGAATCAGAAGAAGAAACCAAGCTTTCAGATTTCAAATACAGTTTTTGTGATTATCACCCACAACTGCTCCTTGTAAACCTCATTTAATATATATAGTAGTGAAAAGTTTAGAGCTAAGTGGGGACCTTAGAGATGGTCTAGTCCAGTGGTGTCTCTTAATTTTTTAAGGGTGGGGGAAGGATACAGCAGTGGAACCTTCTTCTATATAAAAGAAATACAATAGACATTCCTCAGCTGAGGAAGAGGTGGGGTCAAGTGTGGAAGCTAGAGCTTTGCCTATTCAGTGTCCACCACCCTGACCCTGCACCAGACGCTGAGGCACCGCACTGGAGCACAGTTTCATAATGATTGTCTTGGTCAAACTGATTTTATATATGAGAATATTCAGGTGCAGAAAGGTAAAACGACTTACACAAGGCTCCAAAGGTGGAACAAGGCTCACGTGTTTAGCAAAGAACATTTGTAGAAAATAGAAGGATTCCCAACTTCACTCAGAGATGGACGAATTGGTGGTGAAGGCAATGGGCCAAATGTCTCTAAATCAAATCATCCAGTTTGGGATTGAGCCCTCAGCAACCAATAGCATTTCTCCAGATGAATGATGTCTGATTCTTCCACTGACAATCAAATCAAACAAGATTATAAAATCTCACTCTTCTCTTCTGGACAATTAATTAGTTCATCCTGATAATGTAACTTCTAAATATACATTTTAATTTCCCAGTTAAACTGTTAAAAAACTACCTAAAACAAAAACTCTGAAAGACAAATGTATTGTATCTAAAGTGGCATGAAAATTCAATTCAAATTAACATAAAAGAGGCTTTAAAATGGAAAAAAAAATTTGCAATTTCCCATTAAGCAGGCTGTTTAATTCCAACATGTAAAATAATAAACTAAGATACTTATTTTTTGCTTCCCACACTTTTATTTGTATACCCTTTGATGATTTTAATCTCTATCTTGGATTTGAAAATTCTTGATCATAGTCTCTCCTGGCTACACAGGTAACACACTAATAGCAGAAACTATGTTTGATTTATCCTGTCACTATGGTAACCACTTACACATTTAATACTTATTAAATAAATGTACAAAGGGGATAGACCTAAGCTTCTCCTTCTTGGTCCTAAAATTCTTACTACACCTCCTATAAAGTCAGGAGCCTCCTCTGTAGGACAGAGTGTAAATGTATCTCCTGAGAAGGATTCCCCAACAAGGGCTGTCTTTACAGCATGCTTTTAGATGTTTTTATGGGACATTTCAATAAAAGGATCAAGGACCTAAGCTTCCCAGTATGGTGGGAGTTGTGATGGTCATGGGAGGATGCTCACTTGGGAGGATGAGATGTTAAAGACACTAACAGTGAAAAGGACAGGGCAAGATGAAGGGTGATTGGGAAACAGGATCACAGAGATGTGACATCTAATTCCCACTGTCATCTGAGTGATACCTACTTGAAAGAAACATTTCTAAAGTTAAATTCTATAATGGGGGTTATTTAAATGAAGCACACATATACTCAATGAGTAGATCACATAATTTTTAGAGATTCAGAGTGCAGTAGCATTTTCAGAGTACTTTTTACATCAATAACTAGTATTTATAAATTCCTGTGTGCTAAATAAGTATGTGGAATTATTTCCATTTTGCTTTTAGACTTACTACAGCTTAACCTATTTACTGCACTGATACAGAGTAATTTTTCTAATGAATAAAAATGATAATGTACAACCTTGTTAAAGATTCTTTAATTTCACCATCACCAGATTTATGAACATTTAGGCCTATGTGTCAGGCCCCATTTCTTACCAGCTTTTTCACCAACACCTTACATTTAGGTTATAGTGCATTACCCAGAGGTCAGGAAATGTTCTTTCATACATCCACATCTTTATTAGGTCCTGTGTCCTCTGAGGAGAAACCTTCTCCCCACTTTCACATCCTTCCATTTTACAGCCTAAACACTAATCCTTCTCTAAACACCTTCTAATGCTTTCCAACCTCACCAGCTATCCCAGGATTTAAACTTCTCTCTTCTGCAACTGTCCCCCACTGTATATAGTATCCAATATTCAAGTGAATTATGAGTCCTCATTTACAGGTCTGTGGCCTCTCTAGATTACAAAGTATTTGGATTCAGTAACCTTGTGCTTTTATCACTGTTGCTGCTAGAGTTCCTTTCATAGGACCTGATACATAGTAACCACACAATAAATACTTCCTGAATGAATGAATGAATGAATGAATAGCCAAGGCAATCTTCACAGCCAAGGCTTCCCCAACCCAGCTCAGTATTCTTTCTGTTATATCAAAGAGACTCTGCCCCATGAAACAATAGATCCTGCACATTTTAACAAATGTATACAATTATTAGGAACTATTATTAGAACAGAGACTAGCACTACTGTTCTCATAGTTATGTCAAATAAGTAGTGTATTAAAGCTCGTTCTGATTTCTTGTTTATACAAATCAGCTATGTCTGTCACCAGTTTAAATATTAGTAATTTAGAAAACAAAAGTTATTGATTTATCTACTCATCAGAAAACATTACGACAGATCTATTTACATACCTCTTATGTCAGTTTATATACCAACTGGAAAAGAAGGGGTGTACAGTCAACTCTGAGAGTATAATTGCCTGCAAAATAAATAAGAGAGAATTTTAATACCTCCAAATGGACTTCAAACCTGTATTTAATTCTAACTTTATTTTCTAATTATAAACAATATATAACAGATTTCAAATTGAAGGCATCATTCCTGGAGAATTAAAAATAGGGTGGACCCTACAGATTATCATATTAAGTGAAGTATGTCAGACAGAGAAAGGCAAATATCAAATTCTATCACTTCTATGTGGAATGTAAACAAACAAAAAAATGATACAAATGAACTTATTTACAAACCAGAAATAGATTCACGACATAGAAAAGAAACTATGGTTACCTAAGGGGAAAGGGGGAAGGGAAGAGATATGTTAGGAGTTCAGGATTAACAGATATACACTATTATATATGAAACAGATAACCAACAGGGACCTACTGTATAGCACAGGGAATTATATTCAGTATCTTATAATAACCTATAATGGAAAATCTAAAAACAATGTATATGTATATGTATATGTATATGTATATGTATATGTATATGTATATGTATATCTATATAACTGAGTAACTTTGCTGTACACCTGAAACTAATATTACAAGTCAAATGTACTTCAGTAAAAAGAAATAAATAAAATTTTAGAATAGATAGATAGGTAGGGAGATAAATAGACAGGCAGACAGTCTGGCTAAAACTAAAACACAAGGTGGAAATAACTCTTCAGGAGCCAGAGAGGCTGCAGCACACACTCAGGATAGGAGACTGCAGAGGCGGACTCTGCTGCTAAGGCTCCTGCAGTTACAGTAAGGGTCATTGCTCATTACGGCAGCAGTACCTAGGGGTCTTTGGCAAAGGAAGTGGTAAGGCCATAATGTTCATGTTTTTATTCATTCATTCAATTCAATATCAAGACTTTAGACTAGAGCATGTCAGTAACTAACATGTGTCCTGTGACACTTACCTAGAAATAACCATAATACGATGAAAGCCTACAGATGCACATGCCACATGTCAGGGTCAAAAGGAAGTCTGTAGTGGGTGCTTATTTCAGAGTTGTTCCAATACATACAGGAACTATTTCTGTATGAAATATTTTAGCCCAACTTTTAAAAATAGCTCCACAGGAAAAATGTCAAAAGTACTAAAGTTTTAAGTAGTAATCCAAGATAGGCAAATGGTAAATATACTAAAGAAATTAGGATCAATAGCTTAGCTATGAATCACAATGATTCATTTGAATCATAATAATGTTCTCTCTGGTAAAATGGAGAAATGGAGGTATTATTGAGGCATCTCATAGAAAGAGGATAATCCTAGTTTATGAGTTGGAGTTGATAGACTTAAATACTGGTATACTATTTAATGACAATCTGAAATAAAATTTACCTTCTGTGTATGAGTCTGCATTGATATATGCAACCTCTCTCTCCTGGAGTGTTTTCACATTCTCCTGTAGTTGAACCAAAGCAGTCACTTAACTCACAGCGTTTACAATTGTGGAAATACAAGCAAAACAAATTAATTCAGTAAAAGAGTGGTTTGCAGGTGCCATTATAAATCAAATACCTATGCTTTTGACCATAATTTTAAGAAAATACTATTAACTGGTTGATAATGCAATTAAAACAAGAAAGAAAAATATTAGTGATGCTGTAGCCACTGTTCATAGCAGCAGCAGGGAGACCCAGAGGAAAACTGCCCCTGATCCCCTGCACCATAATATGAAGGGGGAAGGCTCGAGATGCTCAGCCTCACCCTGGATCTACTGGAAGAGGACTGCTCAAAGTAAGGCCTGGAAATCTGTATTTTTAAAAGTTGTCCCTGGCAATCCTTACAGACATTAAAGTATGAGATCCCTTGATGTTGGGGATCCAAGTAACTTTACCATATTAAAAGTGAGGAAGTTGGAAATTTGATTTATCAAGAATTTTTTGAAAGAGAAGATATTGATGAAAAAGAAAAATATAGGAGGGGAGGAAAGAGAAAAAACTAGAGGGAGAGAAGAGTGGCTATTAGGACAAAGACAAGACATTTCTCACACATACATGCACACACGCACACACATTCTAGAGAAATACAGCAGAAGAAGACTAATGCCATCACACAACATGGGAATATGCAGAGAGAACTCTTTTCTTCTCTCTGTTTCTCTCTCTCTCTCTAGCTTGCTACCTTATAAAAGCAGTTACAGTAAAAACATTTAAAGCTGTGAGTGGTCATCCCACAAATGAGAATTCTCACCTCTGCACTTGGCCACATGGGATAGATGACAGCTGATTCTGCGGCAGAGTTTCCATTATGACAGAGCTACAGTAGAAATAAAAAAGATTCCTTAACTATATGTAAAGGTAAATGTGCTGCTGAATATGATCAAGATAGTAGAAAATGGGAAACAATATTCAAATTGTCTTTTAACTCACATGAATTTAAATTAATGCAAGGCATATTATCTTGTATCTTGGATTTATTTTATCTGTATTTTAAGCTGCTTAAATTATAGAAAGACACATGTATTTCTATATACATGTATTCACAAGAAATTACATATTTCTAAAAGTAGATGACCTTAATGAATAAGATCTGATTCACCTAAATAAGTGTATTATGAAATGCATGTTCATAACACCAACATAATAATAAGACTTTGCCATATAAATGGAATCAAATGTGATACAAGTAACTGTGATTTTATTCCCATACTTATTTCATTCATATTATTATTTTAAAGTATGCAGAAATGAGTCAGAAGGAAAGCATTTTAAAAACCAGACACAATAATAAGAAAGATATGACATTCTTTAAATCAATTCTATAAAATTTGGACTCATAAATGATGAACAAAACAGAGGATAGTCACAGGAAAAGTGCTTTTTGGTGCACCTGCCTTTAAAAAAATACACAAGCCTACCTTGAACATGTAAGAACTTAGAGTTACTGGACAGAGAGCCTAAGGGAAGAAGATGAAAGAAGGGGGTCTATGAGAGACACTTCAAAATAAAGCATTAATAGCCAGTGACAAATGAAAATTAATCATAATTGAATTAAAAATAAATCCTTGAAATTTTAGAGTAATTCAATTTACAAAATCATTGTACTATACTTTCCAACCAGGCACTTTTGTAAATGGTAAAATATACCTATGGTTACAATTTAGTGTGGAATCCATAAAGGAGAGACTATAATCAGAGTATAGTCATCTTAAAAGAGCATGTTGTTTTCCTGGATAGAAGAAATCCAAGGAAACTGTAAAAAATTGAAAATTAATGCCAAGGATCTTGAAAATTAATGCCAAGGATCTAAATCAGATTTTCAATAAGCTAATTCACTTGTCAGAAGCAGCTTCCTACGTTTGACTATTTTCTGAGCTTACAGATTTTACTTACTTATCACAAAACAAATATAAATAGAAACTAAAATATTTTAAAATTAATGAAAAAATTGGTTTGTGCTTAGTAATTAAGAGGTTGTTCTGTTTTGCCAAACTGATGTAAAAGCAAAACCAAACTCTATTTCTTAAATTTTCTTGTTTTTATCCAAATTAAAACAGTATCAGGTAATGGAACACATCTGTGATTACCCTGAGATACATGTTGACCAAGAAGATACTTTTACTGTCTTAGTTACCTCAGTCCATTTGTGAAACCCAGAAGTCCAAATTTTTCTGCATCCCAGCTGGCAAAAATGGCAGTTCTTCTCGGTCTCCAGCCTGTAAGCATTGTTAACATACATGGTTAGGTACACCTGCCTAAAAACAAAGGAAAATTCACTGAAGTCACTTTCTGTCATCACTTGCCAAGGAAACATTATTTACCTTTACTAATCAGTTTTCCAAAATTCTGGACAACTTCTTATAAATCAGCAGTTCCACTGGTTAGGTCAATACCTCCAAATACCCAGAAGTCCTGATGATCTCCCAGAATAACTCATCTGTCTGGAAAGGAAGGCATTCAAAAGAATGACAACTTAGAATGTATTATAAAGAGCAGTAATTTATGTTTTTAAATTAAACTTCCTCCTGCTTGAGTTTCCTCCATAGAAAACCATCAAGGTAGTGTCTCCTTTTAGAATTTACCTTTTTTTCCCCACATTTAATTATATCACATCAACCAGGAAAAAAATATTAAGAGTTGATTAAGATTTA
This sequence comes from Vicugna pacos, assembly GCF_048564905.1. NCBI lineage: Eukaryota > Metazoa > Chordata > Mammalia > Artiodactyla > Camelidae > Vicugna > Vicugna pacos. The sequence continues at coordinate 42,234,913 of NW_027328741.1, forward strand.
TCTTCTCTTACTCCTGTAATCTTTGTAAAGACAAAATGTTTTAAGACATTTTCAAAAATTCACCAACTCACCAAGTTTCACAGATCCTCAGGTAGTTCTGATTACATCGTAAATGCTTGTGATTTTCTTGATGTTATGAACATGCATTTTAACCTTCCTAGAATTTCACAAAGGGAACAAATTACTTTACATGGAGCATTATGTCTAACAGGTTCCTTCCAATGTTTTATTATAAGTCTCAGAAGTACAGAAAACTGTTTAATAGGATAATAAATTCCCATATGCCCACCACCTAAACTCAATCATTGTTAATACTGTTGAACTATTTGCAAGCGAGTTGCGCAAATCATGACAGCTCTCTCTTATGTATTTAAGAATGCACCTTACGGTGAAATAAAAAAAAAATCAGTATTTTATATTTTTCCTCCCTCATAGCTCCATTGTTGGTATTTACTTAAACTTCAAAGTTATTACTCAATGTGAAAAACAATCTTGTTCTTAGCAACTTTTTTTTAAAAAATGTGTATTTGTCCGTTTAGAGCTCAAATCAATTAAGGGATATAAGCCCCAGGTGCTTTTTTTGATATTTTGACCAGGGAAAATTTCTGTTTCTGACTTTTCTCTTAAACTGTTACTGAAGCTACATGCTCTGTTTTCCTTGTGTCTGTATGTATCTGTTTATAAATCACATTTTTCATTGTGTACCTCTAGAGGGTATTAATGAGATAATAAAGTCTCCTATGTTAAAGGAACTCTGTTCTAATTGAGTTAAATAAACACTTTTTAAAAAATTCTTATAAAATAAAACAACTTCTAATACCTTAAGAGTTCTGAAATTTTAAAACAAGCTTCTTACAGAACTTATAAAATACTTGCAGAATCCAAATTCACATTGCTAAGGCAAATCATTAACCAACAAGGCTCATTCAACCATTTTAGTTTAATAAAAAACAGCTATCTCCTCTCTGATTCATCAGTGTGAAGTTTCCCTTTCCCTCTACATTTCAAGCCAGTCAAACTAAAGTTCTGATCATGCCATGCTCTTTCCCAGCCCTGCACAAGCTGTCCTCTGCAGCTGGCGTTTACTGCCTGTCTTGATTCCGTGGAAATCTTACTGTTTGTGTAAAATTAAGCTCAATGAGCACATGTTCTGTGGTCATGCCTCCTTAATAACAGGGCTGTCCGGGGTTAGTAACAGTAACGACTATGATGGTAAGCGCACGGGGCCATGTAGCAGTTACGCGTCCACCACTGTGACCACCTAACCCACCCCCACAGAAGTGACCGGTGAACTTCGCTCCTTTCCCCCTTCTCTCCTACTCCTTCCCTTAAGTTGACCTAGTATTTTGCATGCACAGTGTTTTGACAGTTATCTGAAACACTGTTTTAAGCCGTCAGTTGAAAAGGGAAGACAAAATGTTACACCTGGCCCGGATGAGGAGAGGGGTGGGGAGTGGCCCAGAGGAAGCCGAACGGGACGCGGGGCCTCGGATCACAACACAGCCCCGTTCCTTCCCGAGTTTCGCAGCTGGGAAAGAGGTGTGGGGCCCGGACAGCATCGGGGCCTTCGTGGGAGGCCGAGGGAGGGACGGAGACCCGCGCAGGGTTGGGGAGGGGCCTGCAGGGACTCACCATCTGTGCAGCGGCTCCTGACCCACAGCTGGGCGGGCGGCGGTGGCGGTTGAGGCGGCGGTGGTGCCGGCTGAGGGGGCTGAAGCGGCGGCTGCTGAGGTGCCGGCTAAAGGGGGCTGAGGCGGCAGCGGCGGCGGTACCCGCTGAGGCGGCTGTTCCGGCTGAGGGGGCCGAGGCGGCTGCAGTGCCGGCTGATGGTTCTGAAGCGGCGGCGGCTCCCGTGTCGGCTGAGGGGGCTGGGCGGGCGGCGGTGGCGGTTGAGGCTGCGGTGCAGGCTGAGGGGACTGAAGCGGCGGCTGCTGAAGTGCCGGCTGAAGTGGCTGAGGCGGCATCGGCGGCGGTACCGGCCGAAGGGGCTGAAGCGGCGGCGGCTCCAGTGTCGGCTGAGGGGGCTGGGCGGGCGGCTGTGACGGTTGAGGCTGCGGTGCCGGCTGAAGGGTCTGAAGCGGCGGCGGCTGCGGTGCCGGCTGAGGGGGCTGGGGGGTCAGCGGCTGCAGTGCCGACTGAGGGGGCTGAGGCAGCGGCTGCTGGAAAGACTTGTGGGACTCGAAGGCTTTCGCCAGGTTTTCCAGGGTCGCCATGGCGGCCTCCCGCCCCGCGTGTACAGCCCCCGGAGTCGCCGGCCCGACCAGCGGCTCCGCTCAGCAGCGGTGGCAGTGAACGGAGCTCAGGGCCGCCAGCCGGTGCGGACCCCAAGCGCGCGACCATCTTCGAGCCGTCTGGACAGTCCCCGCGGCCCTGCGTCCTGCCACGCTCCGCCGGTGGGGCGGGGCCGGGCCACGGGATTGACAGCCGGAGGCAGCGGCCTCCGCCAATGGCTGCCTCGCTCGCCCCTTGGGCTCAAAGAGCCGCCACGCCTCTTGGAGTCACTGCGTTCTTCCCGGCGAGGGGCGGGGGTTACTGCACGGAGATCGGGAGGCAGTTCGGGGGCGCTGTTGCAAGGCACGGCGAGGAGGGTGGGGAGGGCGGGTGACTTGTGACTGAGAGTCTCTCTCGGTGAGGGGCATCCCCGGATGACTCATAGCATGTGGCAGGGAGGCCGGGCAGTGGGCTGGGAGCCCGAGACCCCCACGGGGCGCTTGCTCACCATGCGGCGCGGGCGGAGGGCCGGCTCGCCGGACAGCCTGCTATAATATGCTGACTGTTACATATTTGGCTTTAGCCTTGTTAGTAGCCTCAAATCATTCCTTGTTCACCTTCAGGATCATTACCATAGATATACTTCTTACAATCCTCGTACTTAACTATGTTCCCTCATGCTACAGGGGCATGCACATGCTATTCTCACTCTTAGAAATAATCGTTTACACATCAATCCCCTACTCCCCTCAAGGGATTTGCCTATCTAATTCCAATCACTCTCATGGCTCAGCTAATTTGTGAATTCACAAAGCCCATTACATTAACATTATTCCTTAACACCATGTAATGCTCCTTTATCACACTTATTAAAGTATACTTTATAATAACATAAAAACTCTTCCATGCATTAAGGTAGATATTAAACAATTAAGTTCACAGTATAAAGTTGTAAGTACATATACTTTATATTATGAAAAATGTTAAGGAATTACATACTATAGTTAAATTCATTCATAATTTTTCATAGAAATATGGAAATATTTATTCCAAGTTGGATCATCACTATATGTGTGTGTGTGTATATATGTATATATCTTTCATCATTCATTCACAATATAAGTTCTGATAAAATATTGCCAACAATTAACTTTTATACCAAGAAAGGAAGGAAGGAAGGAAAGAAGGAAATGGAGGGGTTTTAGATCTCTTGAGATTGAGACATATTAGATACTCAGATCTGTACATTTGTATATGATAATTATTTTCCTGAAAGCATATAAAAACACATAAAGAAAACTGAAAGCTAAATGTAAAATTATTTACAACCCAAATTTGAGGTTAATTTATATCTTCAATTGATATGCATTTTTTAAAATTTAATATTACACTGTTCCATTGCTATAATCAAATTAATAAACAGAAAACTATATATGATATGTAATCCTCTCACCATTTATAACATCTCTGAAAGCATTTTTGAAGTAGAATATTTTATATTTAAAGTTTTTATCATTAGAAAGGCTTTGAATATTTAAACACTATTAGATTTAATTTACTTCATCGTATTATTTTTTCCAATACATGAGAAATAATATCTTATATGGTTTTGATTCATTCTTTAAGTAGTTTGTTAATATTGTGTAATAAGTGAATTCATGGAATATTGTTATAGAGTTAGACATTTTTATTTGAAGATGTCATCTTTTGTAGTATAATAATAAGGCCATTATTGTAGGAATGTGAAGGAGTTAGACAATGCTTTTAGTAAAATCATCACTCTAAAGGGCATATTGGCAATAGCAGCATGTGGTTAAGATCATGTCAATTTTTTGTAAATCTTTAACAAATTCTGAAATCACTCTGGTTGCTTACAAATTTATAAAACACAATTACTTATAGGAAGAACAAGGCTATACTCACCGCATGACAAAGGAATGCTGCTTAATAAATAAGTGAGAAGAATTAAGTTTAATTCAAGGAAAGCAGCATTCTTAAAATATTTTGAATTGATTGGAGAAACAGAGATTTTATGATTATTTATTTAGCAGAGTTTATATAGACATGTGTGTGTGTGTGTGTATCCTTCATCTCTGTATCAATTCAAATAAGATTTTGCCAAAAAAAATAAATTTTAGAGCCAAAAATACCAATCAAAAAGAAAGAAAAGGAGAGAGAAGGAAAGCAGGAAGGCAACTTAACATCAAAAAATTTCATCATTATTTAGAGTAAAGATTTATATCAACTAAACATTTGTATTGTGACCTCCACATTCCACTAAAACTTATGCCATTTACCTACAAATATAAACTTTTATTTGCTTCTACAATAAATAATACATAAATTTAATGAAACTGCAGCTCAAAAGACGGAAATAGCATTAGAAATTCAGTCATCCAGTGCAGTAGCTAAAGCATGGGTATGACCTGACTCTAAGCAATCAGAGAACAACCAAGAAAATGTGACAAACTGTTGGATACTCAGATTTGTTCTCAGGGCAGGGAAATAGGCATATCAAGATAAGTAAAAGAATATACCATGTTTAAAGCTTAATTATAATGCAAAATACATATATATCTATATCTATTTCAAAATGTTAAACTTAAATTGGACCAGAAAAAAAAATAAATAAAATTACTTCTATAGAGAAAACAAAGAATAGCCTTGTCTTCTTCTATTAAAGACTGACTAGCCACAAAATATTATGGAAATAGCTGTAAAGCTTTGAGAAAAAATATTATAATTCTATAATTGTGTTACCACTAAGGTTGTTATGTTTGTAGTTAAGCCAAAGTAATACCAAGACATTGAAAGAATCAGAAGGAATGGTAACTATATATTTATCCTAAAAAATAATAATAAATACTAAGAAAAGGATACATTTTTTAAAATTTAAGAAGTAAGATATGATTATATAAATGCTGTTAAAGGGTATTGAATCAAAAGGTGGACAAAATAAGGATCACGTCTATTTTGAAAATATTTCAAAATAAATGCCAATAAATAAAAATAATTCTTAAAATGATACTTCCGTCTAACTTGTTTGATTTTGAAACTGCATGTTACTTTATATCAATTTGCATTTTTGATTATTATATAGTTAATAACACAGATACAAATAAAAGAAAATTATAAAAAAGTTGAGATAGCAAAAATAACTTTCTTTTCTAATATTTACAAATAAAAGATTAAACAGTGAATTTTTATTAATCATAAGTCTTTATATTTTCAGTAAAATATAAAATTATAATGGAGAAAAAAGTAAGCAAAAAATGATTCAAATAATAATGTTAAGGGGAATAATCGTTTATAACATTTGCCATCTACCTCTGCTTGGTACTATAACCAATCACAAGCCACTGTAGACGCTGACCTCCAACACTCCCTGAAATTTCACAGTGGAGATCAGGATTGGGGCACTTTGTGCTGTGGGAAAACTGACAAAATAGAGCTTCAGATAGATGTTTTCAGGAGAAGATTTTATAAGCCCCAATTCTTGCATCTCCTTATATCTAGAAGAGCAATAATTGATTAATGGTGATGTCTGCTCCTCATAACTGGCAAAAGAACTCAATGTGTGTTTGACTGCACATACTCCCCTTCACTAAAATTACATATATAATATTGAGTTTCCCCCTGCCTCTTCAGAAAAGGTCCTCAGAACCATCTGAGGTGCTCTCTTCTAGATTATAGTCCTCATTTAGCCCCAAATAAAACTTAATCCACAACTCTCATGTTATACAATTTTATTTCAGTAAACAGCATGTATATTAAAATAGTTCAAAACATTGATGTCACAATTGGTGAAAAGATACCTCTGCCTATATAATTTCAAACTGAAATAAAAAATAAAAACTGGGCCACCATGATAATGAATCTGTGTAAGGAGAGATATTTTCAGCATGATGAAGGGAAGATAAATCACTCTAAGCTTAAAACTATGCATCTGGACAAATTAGCAGTTGTGAGAGTAATAACCAAACATACTTCTAGAAATAAAAAGGATGAAAAAAATTTGCACCCAGACATCTTCACAGAGAGAATTTCTGGAGGATGTACTTCAGCCCAGTCTACTTGATGATCCACGAACTGGTCCAACACAGAGGGGAGGGAGAGACCATAGAAAGAAGCAGAGCCCTGCAGCTTAGTGGGCGGCAGGTTTTATCAGCAAGATAACTTACTTATGAGACTTGTCTTGAGCAGCCACAAGAGTCTCCCTGCAACCCCACCAGAATCTTAAAAGTTTGTATAGAAGCCTTAAAATACTGTCCGGATGTTCTCGGCAACAAGCACATTACTGTCACAAGGCTGAGTACTTGGTGGGGCTTCTGCAGGGAAGGCAAGCGAAACACATTCCAGTAGTCATGTCCTCTTGATGATCCCTTCAAGACTGATCCCTGTCAGGTATAAGTAGTAGGGAAAAAGAAGAAAAGGAAAACAGAGTTAATGACTTCTTGGATATGCAAAACATTTTAAAATTTCTGTGCAAAATTTATGATTATAATAATGAATATATTTTTAATGATACCATTCTGGAAGTCTCTATATCAAAGATTAAATTTAGTTAATTATGGGCTTATGAGTAATATTTTTTCTGTTTCTAAATTTCATAACCTATATTATTCACTAAAGATTTTTAAGAATTTAATTACAAAGTTAAAATCATTTCAAATGTATAAATAAAGAGATATTAGAATGGTTATTTTAATAGAAAAATGCCAGTGTGAAGCATTAAAAACAATGTAACAACATCAGTAAAGCTGAGTAATTATTATTTCTTATGGTTTTCACAAATAAAAAGTTACTTTGTTATTAAAAGATATATTTACAATCTTTTAAAACCATAAGGAATTCTCAATATAGAATATCTAATGTTCATAGAGCAAAATTGTGTGCATAATTTGATTCTAGGACAAAAACATACATATATATAATATACACACACATAACTAATACCCAGGAATTACATACAAAAAAGAATGTTTAATTCTTTACTTGTTACATTACAGTAAGATTTGATTATAGTTTTTATTTACATTTCTAAATTATGAAACATTTGATACATACAGGTTATGATTATAAAATATATATCCATTATTCTACCACCCAAACTGAGAAATAAAACAAGACATTTCCAATATATTTACCCTTGCTCTTTTATGTTGCTTAAAACTAAAACTGATATAACTACTTTTTATAGTAATAGGTATTTCTTTCTGGTGTTTCTTTTCCTATATTTTTATTTTCAATAATTTTTGCAGCATGTTTAACTGTTCCTCTTGAAATATCCTAGAGATTCCCCCCAAATATCTGAGAATGTATGCATTTTAATGTCTTTTAATAGGAAAATTGACTCAATTTAGGCTTATCCATATGTATTATTGACTAATTTATTTATGACTTTATTTTGTTTTCCACATATACCATTGTTCAATAATTTTCATTTTCTTGAGTGACTTTCTTTTGTTTTCTTCAGATGTGTTTTTCAGGCATTAAACACCTCATTCTTTATACCGCTGAAGATAATTTCATTTATTTCATACTTGTATAATATTTTGGATATTTCTAGAATTTAAAATTCAGGATGACTTTTCTACAAAACATAAATTTCAAGAAGCTGTCTTTAATCCAGTTTTACCAATATTATATAAAAAACAACCTGTTTATTGTTTATTTTTCTGATAGTTATTATTCTATCCTACACAAGGATAGTTAAATTTTTTCTAATTATATATTTTTTAAATATTTTCTTCTTTATATCAAGAAAATAGTCATGTTAACTGTTTTTTGTATTATAAGTATATTATGGTATTTTGCTCCATCTTTGGAAATTTGGTTCTGCTATTTAAAGGATTATCTAGTCCATATTTTGACTTTGTTCACTTTACTTTTTGATATGGCACCAAAGTCATGATCAAAGAAAGGAATAATTTCTAAGCTGAAGTTTTAAAATATTACAATTTGTTTTCTTTGCAAAAGACACTGTCAAAAGAATGATAAGACGCCACAGATTGGGAAGATGTATTTGCAAAAGATATATCTGATAAAAGGCTATTAGCCAAAATATACAAAGAATTCTAAAAAGCTCAACAATAGAACATTAAACAACCTGATTTAAAAAATGAGCAAATTACCTGAGCAGATATCTCACCAAAGAAGATAACAGATAGCAAGCAAACATACAAAAATATGTTCACCATTATATGCCATTAGGAAACTACAAATTAAAACAAGAAGATACTACTACATACCTATTAGACTAACCAAATCTAGAACACTGACAACACCAAACATCCTGCCAAGATGTAGAGCAACAGGAACTCTTACTTATTAATACAAAATGATTAAAACAGTTTGGAAGGTAGTTTGGCAGTTTCTTACAAAACTAAATGTGCTCTTACCATAAAATCCTTCAAGTCTACACTTTGCAGTTGACCTAAAGACCTGAAAACTATGTCCACATGAGAACCTAAACAAGGATATTTACATCAGGTTTGTTTGTAATTATCAAAACATGGAAGCAACAAAAATATCTTTCAGTAGGAGAATGGATAAACCATAGTACAATCAGACAATGGATTATTATTCAGTGCTGAAAAGAAATGAGCTATTAAGCCATAAAAAGATAATATAGATCCTTAAATGTATAATGATAAGTGAAAGAAGCCAATCTACAAAGGCTATGTATTATATGATTCCAATCTCATGATATTCTGGAAAAAACAATACTATGGGGAGAATAAAAAGATGAAAAGTTGCTAAGTGTTATGAGAAAGGGAAGATTGATTAGGTAAAGCACAGAGGATTTTTAGGGCAGTGAAACAATTGTGTGTGGTACTGTAATAGTGGATAAATACCATTGTACACTTTTCCAGACACATAGAGTATTCAACACCAAGAGTGAGTCCAAAGGTAATTATGAGTGATTATAATGTGTCAGTGTAGATAAGTATATATTTATATATTCTGCTGGGTCCTACAGATCCCAGGACATGGGCTTTCTCTGGGAAGAATGATTGTTGCATCAGGGTCTTGGTCCTCTCATATATGTAGATATAGGGTAGACTGATAAAAAAAGAATGTCTGGATATTGAGAAACTCAAAATTAAATTGAGAAGATTTACAATAATAAAAACCAACTAATCCCTTGAAGATTTCGAGATTAATTAGACAAAAAAAGTACAGAGAGGATTTTCTTATAGAGTTTCCAACTTTTGTCTAACAATTTGTACACCTCACAGAATATATATTTTGAAACGTACATATAAAAATGACAAAAAATAACTATATAGTATGTCAGAAAGGAAGTGTCCACAAATTTCATGATGCTAAAGTTGTACTATTTTCATAAAAATAAGTAAGATAAAATTTAAAAAACAAAAATGGCTAATTGTCTGGCTAACTGAAATTTATAAACCTTCTTTTTGAAATTAACTAAAACATGTAGTATATTATTAAAGCCCTTAATGTGCTTTTATTTTAATCCTATTTACCTCTCTTTCTTCACTACTGAGCATCCTGAGATTTTAAAATGCATTCTCCTGCTTTTCTTTATTATTTCTTGAACACACATATATATCAATAAAATGATATCATTTAGTTTAAGTTGCCATTTATATTTTTTAAATGTTATATTTTTGTTCAATTTCCCCTGAAACATTCTCTTTACTGCAATTTTTATATTTAGAATTATTAATTTTTATAAAACTGAAATTTTTAGAATGAAACTTAAAAATTACTCCATTTATCCATTTTCTAAAAAGTGAATATTTGAGTTATTTACAATGTTTGATTACTATAAGCAATGATGTTATGAACATACTTGTATATTTATCTTGGTGCACAGTGAACACAGGCAGAAGGTTGAAGGTAACTTAGGAAAGAAATTGCTAGAGTTCGAGTGTTGACACCTTTAATTTATAAGGATATTATAATTTTCTGAAGTTAATGTAAAAGGGGAGAACAAATCTGCCTCTATATTAGATCTGTTCCTTTAGCTTTGACCACTGTGCCCTGTTTCCTAGGCCTAGTCTTGCAAACTTTGCACTCACATAAAGATAACAAGCTGTAGAATAGAGAATAGCATTTGTTTGTTGGAGGTTTACAGGGACACCATGAACTGACCCACATGGACAGCTGCAAGAACAAAGAATTTCTACAGCAAGATGTTTGCAACAACCAACCATATACCCTCCCTTGTTTTTTGTTTGTTTGTTGTTGTTGTTTGTTTTTAGTTTTGTTTTGTATAAAAGAAGCCTGTATTGTGACTGCATCTGGATGGTTCTCCAAGACATTAGTCGGCCATCCTCTCGGTCTGCCAGCTTTCCAAATGAAGTCGCTATTCCTTGCCCCAACACCGCATCTCTTGTACTTAATGTTTAAAGTTTAAACTTGAAGTTTCACGTTTGTGTAAGTGTTTTTCTAACTTTTCTGCTAAGTGTTACTGTCTAATATTTATGGCTGGAATTTACAGTCACCTAAATTTCTTCAAGAATAACTTGACTATCATTGGCTGTGTCTTTTTCCATATAAATTTTAGAGTAAGTTTGTTGAGTACCATTCAAACCTCTGCCAGGATTTGATCATAGAGATTAAATCTGTGAATCACTTTGGTAAGATTTTATATGGTTAAAATATAGGCTTTCCATATTCATGTAGAAGCTATATTTCTCCATTTACTTTTGTATCTTTAACGCATTTCCACACAGTCATATTTTTTTTTCTGATGGCATGCAAGACTTTTATTTGGTGAATTACTTTTCTTCATATTTTCTGTGGTTAAAATTGTATCTGTTTATTGCATTTCTAACATTTTGTTTCTAGGCATAGAAATACACCTGATATTTAGTCTCTGAAAACTACTCTTTTTATACCTTGTTTTAAACATAAACAGTTTAGATTATTTCTTACAGATTCTAGTAAATAATACATTTGATTCTGTTTCTTACTAAGTTCTTAAGTACCTCCCTTACAATGATGAACGGAAGAGGTCATAGAGGATATTGTTACCTTGTTTCTAATATTGAAGTTAATGTTTTTACCTTTTTTGTATTAATCACAATAGTTTACTTTGGGGTTTTTTTTCAGATATTCTTCGTCAGAATAAAGAAGTTTTTCATTTCTTGTTTTCTAAGAGCTTTTTTTCAGGACTAATATTGGACTTCAATCACGTACTTTCTCTGCATCTTCTGAAATGATCAATTGCTTTTCTACTTATAGTTTTGTAATCTATTAGTGTGCCATACTACATTAATTTATTGTTTACAGGCAGACTAATTTGCATTGTTGGAATAATCCCATTTATTTTTACAGGTCAATTTTGCCTACAGATTCATATTTTTCTACTGTATTTACCTATTTTTGTTCTGTTATTATGTGTGATAGTAAATATGAGACAGTTTACGCTTTAAGAATTAAGTATGCAATGCTGAATCTCACTTTTTTCATAAGGGGTACATGAGCTCAAAGTATTTAAATTGTGAGTTATGAACAAGTCACATTTACTCAACCTGTGATGAAGGAGTCATGGTGAAAAAACGCCCGCTATAAAACTATGTAAATTGAACACTAGGTCCTTGCTTCACCTAATCCACATAACTGGATATTTACATTTGCTTTTCTCACAGAAGGGTACATCCTTCTTTTAATTTTATATTTATATATAATGTGCTGGAAGGAGCATATTCTTGTCAGAGATTTTATAGTTACTAATAATTTAATCTAATTTTAAAAGGGTCCATGTCAAAGTGTACCAAATAACTGCTTCCAGAGATTTGAGGTGTGACTATAATCACTGAAAATGCACAGTTAATTTATGCCAAATGAATTTGTATTATTAATGTACATATGTACATGAAAAGGTTGTTTTAGTAAATTTTGTACATTATACAATGACTAACAATACAAAGGTCCCTAAACATTTAACATTTCATTAGTAATATATTTATGTGTGATCATTTTTTAATCATGTAATACTATTTATTGCTCACACATGATATACCAACATCATGAAAGACATAGCTCTAAGGACTAGAGGTGTATAGTATAAAATATGAGTGTGCTTTATTTTAAGGAGTTAACAATTACATATTAATGGCTTTAAGTCTAGCATATATTTCTTTCTCTTAGTGGCCTTGAATTTTTATATTTGCGTTGCCTATTTGTCATTTTTTGAGACAACTCAGATGAAACACAAACACAACTCTAAAAAATTACCTAAACACACTGACACATCTTTTTTTCTTAAATCAAGAAGCAACTCCATCACTGTCTTCCATGTTTTTGTAAACTGGTTAACTACACAGGGAGCTTACAGGGCATTCTGAGGAGAATAATTTGCCTATACTTTGATGATCACTTAAGAAATTGTCATGGATACATTTGGTAGAATACAATCATTCATATTATTACATTTATACCATTGATGTTTTCACTGTTTCTGCCTTTGTTGCTTGGTTCTTAAGTTATAGTTAAATAATGATGAAGCCTCTGTTTCCTTAAAACAGGGAAAACATATTTATACTCCTGTAAATATTTTTAAATACAAGATCTAAAAAGAAAAACATATCTGTTATTGCAATCACTATAAAACACAGATTCGTTTGTGTCTGTCAGCTATGGGTCTGCAACAAAACATCCCAAAACTTAGAGGCTTATAAAGATAAATATTCTTGTGCACTGACTAATTGTTCAGCTGGGGTTCTACCTCAAACTGCTGACCCACTGGGCCAGCTCTGCTGAGACCTCTGATGCCCTCACTTTTGTTTAGTTCTAGGACATGGGTTCAGTTCAGGTCTAATCTTAAGTGCCTTTGATTTGTTTGAGACCAATCAGCCTACTCAGCATGTCTTCATGGTTGAGGTTGAGTACAAGAGAGAAAGCCCAGTGCATAAGCACATTTCAAGCCTTGGCTTGCATCACATCATATCTGCTGATAGCCTACGGGCCAAAGCAAGTTACAAGTTCAAACCCAAAAGTAGGAGAAGATAAATACTCCTCGTGTGGAAATATAATGCCAAAGGATATTCTAATATGCACCATAACCTTCTCTGACCTCCACTCAAAAGTTCCCCACTGAAAATTAGAAGCTTAATTATAATGGTTAGTAATTTTAAAAAAGATCTTTTTTAGAAAAAGGTCTCTATATTAACGCTTTCAATATCACTGACATTTAACACATTGCTGGTCATGTATTAGGCACTTTCTAAATGTTTACTGGCTAGCTGGCTGGGTGACCTGGTGTCAGACACATAGACATGTTATCAATATAATAATGTCCAACTAAAAGAAAGTTACATTATTGTACCAAGAACTGGATTGTCTTGCCCACGCAGTTTTTAAAAAATATGCATATAAAATATAATATACACTATAATTCACTCAATTCACAATATGAAACACAACAATGAAGGTAATATTCCCACTGGATATTCCCCATTGACATTTTCTGATGTATTAACTCTCCTGGAAGAAGTTGCATTAATTATTAGATATTTAATTAGATTTTCACTAATGGTGTAAACACAATATGAAAATTCACTTTGATTTGCATTGTCATTTAGAATCACTAATCAACTGAGAGGTATGAATAATCATGGCAGAAGACTGAAACTTCAGCATTGAGGGGTTTTTAAAATATGCTTGGCATCATTACATGAACATATAGTCTCAATTACAGAATGTGAAATTCCATTAAATTACCCCATATGAGTCAATGCCCAGAGGACCATTTTTGATCAGGGTAGAATAACTCATTTTGTAGGACCTTAGGATGGGAAACTTCATATTTTAATGAATAGTCACATCATGAATACTCTTTATTCCTTCACTGTGAAAGGCAGGAACTGTTATTCCCCTTCAGTGAGTATAACAGTTGCTTGAAAAAATAAACAGACTTCGGATTTAAAAACTAGAAAAATTCTTTGTTTTTGTTTGTTTGTTTTTATTTTTGTGATTTAGATTCCACATATGAGTGATCTCATATGGTATTTTTCATTCTCTTTCTGGCTTACTTCACTTAGAATGACATTCTCCAGGAGCATCCATGTTGCTGCAAATGGCATTATGTTGTCGGTTTTTATGGCTGAATAGAATTCCATTGTATAAATATACCACATCTTCTTTATCCAGTCACCTGTTGATGGACATTTAGGCTGTTTCCATGTTTTGGCTATTGTAAATATTGCTGCTATGAACATTGGGGTGCAGGTGTCATCCTGAAGTAGATTTCCTTCTGGATACAAGCCCAGAAGTGGGATTCCTGGGTCATATGGTAAGTCTATTCCTAGTCTTTTGAGGAATCTCCACACTGTTTTCCATAGTGGCTGCACCAAACAGGACAGAAATAGACTCACAGACAGAATACAGACTTGTGGATAACAGGGGGGTGGAGGGTGGGAAGGGATAGACTGGGATTTTAAAATTGTAGAATAGATAAACAAAATCCACTGTATAGCACAGGGAAATATACAGAAAATGTTATGATAACTCACAGAGAAAAAAGTGTGACGAGTGTGTATATGTCCATGAATGACTGAAAAATTGTGCTGAACACTGAAATTTGACACAACATTGTAAAGTGATTATAAATCAATAAAAAATGTTAAAAAATAAAAAAAAAACTAGAAAAATTCTGTAATTTTCACTTATTTTGCCAGTGTTTTTCTTTATAATTATTAGTAGTAAAAATCACAAAGTCACTTGGGATCTATGTCCCCCAATTTTTTTTAGTATCGGCTATATGAGTTACCCTGCCAATAACACATTACCTTTGCCCAAAACAGGCATGTGTGTGTGTGCTCCCACACGCAGAACACAATATATCCACAAGTCCTCCTTACTACTATTTATTGTAGTATAAAATCTCCTAAGTTTAGGACCAAAGTCATTGTTTTGAACTCTATGTCTCTGATGAAAACACAGAAATGAATACTTCACTGCCTCTCCTATGAAACAGTCACTGTCAAATACTTGCACTGCTCTGTAACTACTGACTACATGTCTTTCACTATCTTAATAAGACCACATACTCCCAACATCAGACACTGTGGTTTGAACCTCAGTCTATATACTGTGTACATATCAAGGCCTAGCCCAGATTTGTTTAACATCTGTTTTCTACAATAGGGCCATAGGTTTGATTGGGATAGTCTCTTGCAAAGTGTCCTTTGATTTTTGTTTAAAGTGAATTTCTAATTCCTCAGTTGTTTTAGTTATGATTAGGTTTGCAAACCCAAATGAATTTGGAACACACCATAATCAACGTTTGTATGACTGAATCATAGAATATGTGCACAATTGGTAAAATATATACCACAGTGGTTGGTGTAAGTAATCAGTTGTGTTACAAAAAACAATAATAAAATAAAACAGGCACATGAAAAGTTCAGTAAATTATACAAAATTTTTATTTATGATCTATATAATTTTTCTTACTTTATCTGGGTAATTTTCTGTTTTTATCTATCAAATGATAGGATTAAGAAAGATAATTTTGAAATTTCTCTTCATTTCCAAGAAAAATATAGTAGAACTTTAAAAATCTATATATTAATGGCATTTGAATTCATTTATACACAGTTCCTATGTGTTTCTGGCTAGAGGTAGAAATTACTGACTTAAATGTGTGTTGGTTTTCACTGTTAATTAGCTAAAATTGAAGTAAATAAGTATTAAAAATAATAACTATTAAAAACTCAAAGCACTGAATTTTCTTCCAACTAATTTTATCAGAGCAGCAGTTACATAAGATTCAAATCTATATTTATAATTTTCTTGGTAGTACATGAACTACAGAATTCCATGTAATAGAATTTGTAAGCTATCCACCTCTTTGTATGTGTCATGAACATTAAATTATTAATATATTATCTTAGAAGTCACAAGTAAGGACTTAGTTAACAGATGATTATGGAATTTTATATGTAAATTTTGTGTACTGCACTGTAAAAATTTGAAGTCTACAATCATAGACTATAGAATAAGCAGATATACACAAGACAAGTTAAGCCCACACTGTTTCATGAGGCTTCTATTTTTAAAATGCATTAAATATTTATTTTCACAGATTGATGTGTTTAGGCAAATCGTTTTAAAGTCTGTTGTCACAATTACTTTGGAAACAACAATAATTTTTATCATTATCCTAATTTTCAGTGTATATTCACATGTGATTCCAACAACTATGACACTGAGTTGCTGAAGCAAAATCAAACATTTTAAAAATAAAGAAATTTAAGTATAGGAAAATTAATTGACTTGCAGCAGTTTTTTGCACTGTCATCTTGGCTAAGCTAGAATAGTTTACAAGAATCCCGTATCCTGTAGGATACTTTGTTAACTGGCCCAATAAGAAATTCTTTTTACAAATTTTGGAAGGGGAAAATAAAGTAGCTCATCTGAAATCTGTTATTTTAGAGGTACGAGTAACAAAAAAAAGAGATACATGTGGATTCTAGCTAGTTCTTGCTGTCTTTGGCTCCACACCCACATCATCTTCCCAAATGAAAATCTTGCTGACCAAGAGCCACTGAGACCCAACAGATAAGTGGAGACAGCAGCTTTCCATAATCTTTTCCACCAGTTCCCCTTTGCAGACCCACTTTGGCAGCCCAAACTGCTTTATTTCAAAGGGTTGGTAATTGTCTTTTCTCTGATCCTCCAATTCTCCCTTTTAGAAATTTATGACCCCAGCAATACACACAATTTGGGGAAGTGCTATCACATATCTAACTCTTTATTACATAATACTCAGATTTGTTTACATTTTCAGATTGAATCTGACTGAGACATAACTTTGATGAGATCACACTGCTATTAAATGTCAGTATTGAAAATCAAATATTTCTTAATATTTCTCAATCTTGAAAGAAAGAATATTTCCAAAAAAAAAGGGGGGGAGATGTTAGGTTATGTATTTACTAAAAAAGAATTTGGGAGCAAGGAATAAGAGGTTTCAAGAGAGACAGAAGTGAGAAAAAAGGAGATAATCTAGCAGGAGAGAATAATTCATGCTTAAGAATGTTTTCATGATAGCCAATGCTAACTACCAGGTGGCTGGTTATATCAGAAAATACTGGTATAATTCATAACATGGAAAACTTTCAAAGCTTCATGCCCTTAACTTTCATTGAAGATAAAAATGTCCTGGTTTTGTATATAGGCTAGATATCCTCATATGTGTATGTGTGTGTGTGTGTATGTGTGTGTATACATACACACACATACACATATATATATATAGCCCCAAATTTCAGTGGATTAAACAACAAAGATTTAGAATTTACTCTAGCAAAGTCTGTATCCAGATAAGAAGCAAGGTGAACTGTTCCACAACCAGCAACTCAGTGATTCAGAACAAGGAAAGTATCACCGTCTTGAACCTACTGCCTCCTGATGGGCATCTCAGAAAAAGTAGCACCTGCAGAGCCATTTCTGGTTTTTCCGTGCTTAGTGCCAAAATTTATACATGTAAATTTGACTCATGGCCATTGGACAAAGCTAATTACATGACCTTATTTATCTTCAAGTGGATAAATAATATAGTCTTGTTGGTGCACAGAAAGGATACAAATGAACACTGATAATATTTTTTCCATAAAGCTTAATATTTGAAATAATTGACTTTGGCATAGGGCTTTATGATATTGGGCATATTAGTTAAATTATCTGTTCCTCAATTTTCTCATTAATAAAATGGAAGGCAGTAATATTCCACTATTAGAACAATTAGGGGATCAAATGCAGGCATATAGCACTCAATAATATTAGACATTATCAAAATCATCATTATCATCATCATCATTCTCTATATCTCTAGTCTTTGACAACATGTATCACTGAGGCTGATAGATTTTGACAAAAAAATAAAATATTAGAGTTGAAAAGAATTTTAGAAATTACGTACTCTGGTCCTGTCCTTTCATTTATGAGAAAAGAGATGTCCATCAGTTAAGTGACCTTCCTGGGCCCAAATCTCCTTAACAGCAAAATTGGAAACAGATGTCTAAGTCCAGTGTCCTTTGTTCTCAAGATAGGGAAATTAGAACTTTCTATCAAGCATAGACTGAAGATATCCAACTCTTTTGTATATTGCTAAATCTGTTCCATGTTACCTTTGCTCATTTTACTCCATCGATTAATTGACTTTTTGTAATTAATTAAAATCTTCCCAAAGGTGCAAGCTTAATGATTTTATAAGCATGGCAGAAATATGTTGATATAGTAAAGCACTTATTGCCTGAGCAAATGCATTTTCCAATTTCTAAGAACTAGTCACCCAAGGAAATTTTGCTTACTGTGCTAAAAACTAGGGATTTTCATGGAGGGAAATGAACAAGAAAAAATTAAAAAGAGAAACTGTTAATAGATAAGTTTACTTAAAATATTTAATTATTGAAAGAAAGTAGTATTTGACTTAGAATGATACAAATGATTTTTTATTCTCCCATTTCCACCAAAACAGAAAAAAAGATGTTATTAGAATTGTATGGTTCAATAAAACCTTACAGAATGCAAAATCAAGAATATAACTAACATTCTTGCCATTATGAACTTTCTTTGGGGAAGAAATTTGTACCATCTGGAAATATATGTGTAACACAGAAAAGGCCAGGTGACAAAAACACATTAAATTGCTTAATAAATGGATAAAACTTTAAATGCTAAATGCCAAAATGTCAAAATTCCACTTCAAGTTTAGAAATGCTATTTTAAAAGACTTTCCAAAGCATTATACCACTTTTTCTATGAAATCAAAAATTTCCTTTTAATCACCTACAGATGCACAAGAACCTCATTTAGACTCACAAAAAGACCAACCAAGAAATATGTTTGCTATATCCATGGCATGTTGCTGACACAAATGAGAAAAAAAGAGAGAGTGATGATTTTGTGTGTGTGTGTGTGTGTGTGTGTGTGTGTGTGTGTATGCATGTGTTTGGGGAGGGGCAGGAGGTTTGAAGGTGAAGTAGATAGGGAAAAAAGAGGCTTTGTTTATGGTGTTTTAAACTTAAGAGATAATATAAACACTGATGTAAATTTATTTAAATCTGCAATGTTTCATCATTACAAAGGATGGAAATAAAAATGCATTAAGATTAAAGACACCTAGATGCTATAAATAGATAGATGTTTTGCATAAATGAACTGCATCTAAAAACTGTTATTCTCATTAATGTGTATTAAGAATCACAATTTCAATTTATTTGTCAATTATTCCTGAGTTAAATGAAAAATAAAATTAAAAAGTCACAATACACTGTGTTATATCTTTCAGAACAATATGGGTCTTTAAACAGAACAACATTCAAGCAATGAATTTGGGGAAGTACACAAGGCAGAGGTCAGAAACCTAGGTAGGAAAGTAGTGTAGTTGACCAGGAGAGAATATAAAGGGTTATAAAAAGCTGGATTTATCAAGAATTATTAAGGAGATAGAACTGATGGGCTTATGTACTATTTAAAAGTAGGACATGAAGTTGACAAGTATAGATTGACTTTCATTCAAGATTCTTGCTGGAGTAACTGAGTCAAAGGAGTGACTTACAGCAATAGAGAGAGTGGGGGAGAGATAAGAAGATAGGGAAATGCACCAAGTGTAGTGAATTCAGTTTTAGATATGTTGGGTAATCTGTGCCTGATTTTAGAAGACATATGCAATTTCGGCATATAAATGAGTACTAGTTTAAACCACAGATTTTGATATTATTCTAAAACTGTATATAAAGGACGATCCTCAAGAAGACCAGCATTTTAGGCATTATAGGGGATGGTAAATCCAAATTTTTTAGAGACTCTTAAAGAATCATAATAAAGATGAAAGAGCCTGGAAAGAATAGTGGATTTGATAAAGAAAAGAAAAGGCTATATATATATACCGATGAGGCCTGCAAAATACCACAAACTAAGTAGCTTAAGCAGCAATTTATTGATTAGGATGCTAAAAGTCTGAGATCTAGGTTTTAGTGGGGCTAATTCCTTCTTGGGCTTCTCCCCTAGTTTCTGGTGGTTTTCTGGCAGTCCTTAGCATTCCTTGGTGTGAAGAAGCATTGCCCCAATCTCTACCTTCATTTTCACGTGGCATTGTCCCTGTGTCCATGTGTATCCATGCTCTAATATTCCCTTTTCACAGGACTCCTGTCATATTAGGTCAGAGGCCCACACTAGTCCAGCATGATTTCATCTTCAGTAATCACACCTTCAACAGCTCTATTCCATATAAGGTCACATTCTGAGGCAGCCAAGTTTTAGACTTCAGCATACAAATTATACAGGGACACAGTTCATTCTATAACAAAATTCTAGCTCAGTGGTAGAGTACATGTTTAGTGTACACAGGATTCTGGGTTCAATCCCCAGTATCTTCATTTAAAGAAACAAACAAACAAACAAATCATAAATAGATAGATTAACAAATAAATCAATACCTCCTCTATCAAAACAAAATTTAAAAAATATGATCAAAAGGAAAGTCATTTTTACTAACCAGTTTCAATTGGTGGTAGAGGCTGAAGTTGAAAATCATTTACTTAGTTTAAAAGATAAACAAGATACAATAAATTTAAACTCATTTAAAAAGGCACTTGGATTTGAAGTGAAGGTCAAGTATAAAGACACATTTAGAAGAGGGAGATTAATCTTGAATTAAATATGAGAAAAAGATAGATGTTCATTTTTTAATTTAATTTGGCCTACCATGAAATTTCTTTTGAGAAAGAATCCTGTGGAGATAGACCTGTGCTGCCTGGATCTATTTCTGGAAGAATTGTCTAGCAGAATGAGTAAGAGATTTGGAGTCACAAGATTCACTGTGTGGTTCTGGATCTGAAATCTAAACTGTGCGACTTTGAACATGTTTACTGACCTCTCTTGGACTCACTTCTCTTCAATTGTAGATAATAGCATTCCTGTACCAGAATGTTATGAAAATTAAATATTATAATGTTGTCTAAATGCACTTTTTATCAAAATATTATATGTGTATATTATTTTTTATATTGTCAGCATCATTTTATTCTGTCTAGCTATAAAGCTTTTATAAACATTTAGAAAATGCAGAATTTGACTTCCTCTGATTGCCAGAGCATAGGAAGGATTGTTAGAAACATAACTATCTTTCCAAATTATTACAACTTTTTGTCTTAAATTACTAAAGGAAAGTATTACTATAAAAATGTGTTGTATTGTGGCAATGGCAGAAACAAATCTTAAGAAAACTTTGTGAACATCACTCAAGACACAGAATGTGCAAACCAAATGGGCAGCAAAACAGAAACATTTTTGAATTTAATAAAATAGTACAATTACATTCTGGTGCATGGACATCAACCCACAGGAAATATTAATAGCTATTATACTCACATTTATAATTCAATAAAATGTAATTTTATATCCTTTTTAAAGTCAGAAAACACTAATAAGATGGATGGATTAAATTAGATGTGAGTAATGACAATGATGCCATAGAGAAAATGGGAAACCACAATGATGTTTCAATCACAAAAATCCCTCGGTGTTTGCTTCCCCAAACTAAAAGCAGATAGTGCCCTTTAAAGATTGATATAAAAATTTTGAAATTGTGAATTTTCTCATCTTAAAGTGCTTTTCTATACAGTGAATTAAAATGTGTTAAATTTATATTCTATTTACCTGTAACATCAGGTTGTCTGACAGACTATAAGACTGCAAATTTATCCAAAAGTTTAATTGAATTAAACTAAATATCTAAGGAGAAATATTATATATATATCTATATATAATAATATTATATATATATGTATATGTATTTAAAAATACTAAAAAGTAGCTTATTTTGGGGGGGTACACATTGTAAGAGGAGTAGAAATCTATCGTGTCATATTCCAGGGCATTCTGTGCCCACCATCCCCTCCAGCCATCCACAAGGTAGTGTGATTGCCCTGATCACCTTCTCCAATTACCCCGCAAGCAAGCTGCATGTAAGGAGCATGACCTCAGTGTTTCACATAGAAAAGGGAAACTTAAATAGTCTTAGTGCTGTACTTAGACATTTACACTGAATCTGTCATTCTAGCCAGTGGCAGAATGCTCCAGTTGAGTATGCTATGGAGTTTCCTATTGAAACACTCATCTTCACCCAGCATCTTCATAATGTGTACATGTTAGTGATCAAAATGCTCAAGTACACTTCTACAAGAAAGTGCATGTATTGAGGAACACATAAAAAAAGAAGTACCCTCAACTCATTTGCCTTATTGATTGAGTATATTTACATGTTGTCTCTTTCCCGAAACAAGTGGTAGCATTTCTTCTTCTACTTTCCCTTTGAATGCAAATTACTAAGGATTTATCTCCTGGAAAATGGGAAGAATGTATTACTCACCTCTACAGTAAAGTGTATAGTATAATACATTATAGTATAATATAATATGTAGCATATATGTTATAGCATGTATAACATAACATATTCTATATGTGGCATGTGTATGTGTGGTAAAGCTGTTCATGCTGGTTGTTGAAATACTTGTCATCTTCTCATTGTACTATGGGTGCCTGGGGGTCTGTAACACATCACAATTTTATGTATATTTTGTTCTCTCCTAAAGTAATTATCAGGACTAACACAGATCTTCATATGCATTAAGTCCGATCAAAATTTTCTCAGTGAATTGTATCATACAAATATATTTAAAATAAAATACAACTACCTGTCCCATGCTCTAAGCACAGGCTTAAAGGAACCAAAAATAATTATAACAATCTCATAACATCCTGAAGGCCTTCAGTGTCGAGGAATGAGAAGTGTCTAAAGTTTCTTTAGAACACAGTTCATCTCTTTCACAATAGATCAATTTTGCTTTTGGCATCTGATAGTTTCTCCTCTGAATGAGCAGCTGACTTACTGAGAACAAGTGACGTTAGAGCAGAGGAAGGCAGGATACAAATGCTTACTCTTGATTCTGAAACTCACTTTTCTTTTCTGTGAGAAAACGGTTGAGAGTCATAAAACTACAGGTTTATAAGGGGATTTACTCTGATTCTTTGTTAAAGGAGTTGTGGGCCAGACTGCCAGTTTTCTATCATTCAATGTCTGCTGCTCCTTTCCTGGGTAGAAATGATAGTTGTTCTTATCTGGGAACATTTCCCAGCATGACTTGTAGCTAGATTTAGTGACTAAATTGTAGTCAGCCACATATAAAAGTAAGTGTTACTTGTTCTTTGAGTACAGTTTTAAAGGGTTTCAATGCCCTTCTTCATCCTTCTTCTTTTCAGCTGCCCCGGATACATATGCACTGGCTTGAGGACCAGCATATTAAAAGAACTTGAAAATGGAATCCCACTTCCACCCTACTGCCCTCCTCAACAGAAAAGCAACAGGACTGGTTCCTGACATTGTGCCCTGTGGAGCTGTCATTAGAGCTTATTCACTCCACTCACCAGAGAACTCGACATATCATATCACATGTCTTAAGACTATTTAGGATGATGGCACACATTCCAAGCCAACTTTATGATTTCCTTTTTGGTGATCTCCTACTATTGAAAAGTAAAATGTCCTCCCAAAGTTTGTTTCTGAAGTTGGTTATTTTAAGTGTCCACTATCAGATTGCCATTCTCCCATCTCTTTCCTTATGTTCTCCTCTGAATGGATAGCCATCACTTTGTCATCATTTTGTCTAGTTTTCTAATATCCTAACCATTCTCTTAATTTCCAGTTCCATTTCCTGTATACAAGGAACATTATTCTGGAAGACACTTCCCTGAAACATGTTTCAACAGAAACTTGGGGGCAAGGGTTCTGACCATACAGTGAGAACAAGCAATTATAACCTTAAGAGAGCATGGGAATTCTGATGTCACTACTCCGTGATTCTTTATTTTCAGTCAATAAATAACATGTACCTCTGATGATGGCTGTATGGTCAGGCAACTCAAGATGGCTGCTCTCTATACATCTCCTGCTTGACTGGTGCCTGCTTCACCTACACACAACTCACATGACTGATCTTCCTTCATATTTGCCCCAGGCCCGAGCTAATGACTGTTCTAGATTTAGATCAGAAATCACCACTATGCTTATCATAGGGGTGGTAAGAGGCATGACCCTCTGCTGATTACCCTGGTAACCAATGAGCCAACCTGACATCAACTCCCCTATAACTGGTAACCTTTACTTCCCCACCAGGAGCAAACACTGCTATCATGTCCTGCCCTCCAGCTCCCACACATGGCAGGATGTTGCTCCAGGACTTTGCTTCAGATGTGCAAGATCACCCTAATCATTAAACTATTGATTATCTCTGTTGCTGACTCTGGGCTTTTTCTCAGGTCTTGAAGCTGGGCAAGTACAGGGCTTGTAGACCTGCAGGATGAAGTCCAGTGCTGACATAGCTAATTAATACCCTCACATAAAACACTTTGTTTATATAAACATAATTTAACTAGTAGACAAATTGGGTTCAAAAGAATAGAAATACATGGAGATCAGAAGCAACCTTAGCTCTAGGGTCCTCAGAAAGCCCAGATTCAGTGGGATATCATGGTACAGCACAAGGCTTGTGGAGAGAAATGAATAGCAGGCACAGCTTTGTTCATAGCTTATCTAATTCTCAATACTTCCTTCTGCTATTGGACCAACTTGGGATGTGTCTATGTCCATCCAAATACTATCCCTATCTGAAACTCTTATGAAAATTTCAGTGCACAGTCATGTTAATTATGATGTTTCACTCATGATGCCACTTGAACATATCATCATCTTGCATTGTTTCAAATTATTGAATGTATGTAATTACTCTAATTATTTATGTTGCCTTATTTTAGTTGTAATGGTTATATGTTTTACCAGGTTTATTTTCTTCAATTGTAAAACTGTCTGCTCAAGCAAAGTAGAACTACCCAGTGATTCACAATGATACCCTGTACACTTTGCCTTCCCAAAATGTTACTTTAAATATTCTATTTGAAGAGTTTTCTCTCTCTTCTCACTCTGTGTGAATAGTGTTCATCCTTCAAAAAGCAGTCAATGCCGGTGACTTCAAAAGGGTCCTTCCTCTCACAAAAGAGTATCTGACCTTGTGACTATGCTTTTTCTCAGAAAAAAACATGAATTTGCATAGTTTGTTTGGAAGTTTCTATATGCAGGTACATCTTATTTTATTGTGTTTCACTTAACTGTACTTTGCAGATATTGAGTTTTTTCCTTACAAGTTGGAAGTTTGTGGCAACCTGGTCTCTGGCAAGTCTATCACTGTCATTTTTCCACATTGTATCTCTCTGTCACACTTTGGTAATTTTACCAGTATTTCAAACTATTTCATTATTATTATATTTGTTATGGTGGCCTGTGATTTTTGATGTTACTATTGTAATTGTTTCAGGGTGCCATGAACCCCACCCACATGAGATGAAAACCAGATTCACAGATGCTGTGTGTGTTCTGAGTGCTCCATTGACTTGACTGTTCCCCCCTCTCTTTCTTTTCTTGGGCCTCACTATTCCCTGAGACACAATATTTAAATTAGATGTGTTGATAAACCTACAGTGGCCTCTAAGTGTTCAAGTAAAAGAGGAATCAATCAATATTTCACTATCAATTATTATTTATTGTTATTTTAAGAAATTGCCAGACATCTCAACTTTCAGCAACTGCTAGCCTGATCTGTCAGCATCGAGGCAAGACCCTACACCAATAAAAAAATTATGACTCACTGAAGTCTCAAATGATGGCTAACAGATTTTAAAGTATTTTTAATTAAGGTATGTGTATTGCTTTTTAGATATAATACTATTGCAAGCTAAATAGACTACAGTGTAGTATAACATAAATTTTATATGCACTTGGAAACCTAAAAAATTATGTGGCTCATTTTACTGTGATATGTGCTTTATTGTAGTTGTCTGGAATTGAACATGCAATATCTTTGAGATATTCCTGTATACCTTCTTCTATCATGTATCTAATTATGTCCCTATGAATCTAGTTTCATATCTACCCATATATCACTTAGTTTGTAAATGCTAAGAATGTTAATACAATTTTAGGTACCACTTCACACCTACCAGGACGGCTATCATTAAAAAAAAAAAGACAAGCAATAACAGGAAAGAATGTGAAGAAATTGGAAACATCATACATTGCTTAGAGTCGGGGGGATGTAAAATAGTGAAGCCAATTTGTAAGGCAGCTGGTTCTTCAAAAAGTTAAAGAAAGAATTATCATATGATCCAGCAACTCCACTGTTATGCCCAAGAAAATTTAAAAAATACGTTCAAAAATTTGTACACAGATATTCACAGCATCAATATGCATGATAGCCCCAAAATGAAAACAAGCAAAAGTATATCAATAAGTAATTGGGTAAATAAAATATGGTATATCCATACAATACAATATTATTTGGCCATAAAAAGAATGAAGTTCTGATTATGCTAAGTGAAAGGAGTCATACACAAAAAGCCACATATTGGATTCCACTTATATGAAATGTTTGGATTAAGTAGGACGATAGAGAGAGAAAGTAGGTCAGTGACAGTCAGGGGCAATAACCAACTGATATATGGTTGAATAGAGGACTGACTAAATTATAAATAATAAGATGAATGGGTACTTTGAAACAATCCAATCCAATTTTCCTCTTTTTTGTTTATTATTTTTGTTGGCCTTCTTTTTTCTTTTTAAATTTTTTAGTTTCTTTCTTTCTTTCTTTCTTTCTTTCTTTCTTTCTTTCTTTCTTTCTTTCTTTCTTTCAATTGAAGTAAAGTCAGTTTACAAAGTTGTGTCAATTTCTGGTGCACAGCATAATGTTTCTGTCATATTTGTATTCATACATATATTTGTTTTCATATTATTTTTCATTTTAGGTTACTACAAAATACTGAATATACTTCCCTGTGCTATAGAGAAGAAGCTTGTTGCTTATCTATTATATATATAATAGTACATATATCTACAAACTCCTAATTTATTCATTCCCACCTGCTTTCACCCTAGTAACCATAAGTTTATTTTCTATGTCTGTGAGTCTATTTCTGCTTTCTAAATAAGTTCATTTGTGTCTTTATTTTTAATTTGTTTTAGATTCCACATATGAGTGATATCACATATAACTTTTTTTTCTTTCTGGCTTACTTCACTTAGAATGATAACCTCCATGTCCATCAATATTGCTGCAAATGGCATTCTTTTATTCTTTTTATGGCTGAGTAGTTTTCCATTGTATAAATATACCACAGTTTCTTTATCCAGCCATCTGTCAATGGACACTTAGGCTGCTTCCATGTCTTGGCTACCTGTATATAGTGCTGCTATGAACACTGGGGTGCATGTATCTTTTTGAATTAGAGTTATCTCCAGATATATGCCCAGGAGTGGGATTGCTGGATCATATTGTAACTTTATTTTTAGTTTTTGTTAAGGAATCTCCATACTGTTTTCCATAATAGCTGTACCAAAATACATTCTCACCAGCAGTGTGTGAGGGCTCCCTTTACTCCACACTCTCTCTTGCGTTTATCATTCATGGACTTTTTAATGATTGCTTTTGGTAGTGTGACCATTTTAACAATATTAATTTCTCCAATCCAAGACCATGGGATATCTTTCTATTTCTTTGAGTTATCTTTAATTCCCTTAATTAATGTTTTGTAGTTCTCCTGATACAAATCTTTCCCCTCCTTGGTCAGATTTATTCCTAAGAATTTTTTTTTAATTGGATGAGATTTTAAAAGAGATTGTTTCTTTATTTTCCTTTTCTGATATTTCATTGTTAGTGTGAAGAAGTGCAACTGACTTGTCTATGTTAATCTTGTATCCTGCTACCTTGCCAAATTTTTTATCAGCTTTATTAGTTTTAGTGTAGAGCCTTTAATGTTTTGTATGTATTGTATCATGTAATCCACATTTAGTGACAATTTTACTTCTTCTCTTTGAATTTAGATTCCTTTTATTTCTTTTTCTTGTCTAATTGCTGTGGCCAGTACTTCCACTACTCTGTTGAATAGAAGTGATGAGAATGGGCATCTTTGTCTTGTTCCAGATTTTAGAGGGAAGGTTTTCACCTTTTAACTGTTGAGTATTATGCTGGCTGTGGGTTTGTTATAAATAGCTTTCATTATGTTGAGATATGTTCCTTCTATGCCCACTTAGGTAAGAATTTTTATCTTAAATGATTTTTGAATTTTATCAAATGCTTTTTTTCTGCATCTATTGAGATGATCATGTGATTTTTGTCCTTTCTTTTGTTGATGTGGTGTGTCACATTGTTTAATTTGTGTATATTGAACCATCCCTGTGATGAATCCAACTTGATCATTGTGTATGATCTTTTTATGTGTCATTGGAGTCTGTTTGCTAATATTTTGTGAGGGATTTTTGCATCTATGTTCATCAATGATATTGGCCTATAATTTTCTGTTTTTGGTAGTATATTTACGTGGTTTTGATATTGGGGTGATGGTGTCTTTGTAGAATGAGTTTGGTAGTATTCCCTCCTCTTCAATCTTTTGGAAGAGATTGAGAAGGATCAATATGAGTTCTTCTTTGTATGTTTGGTAGAATTCCCCAGTGAAACCAAATGTAAATTTTCTTTGCATTCTACATAGGATGTGTTAGAGCCTTTATGACTACCACTCTAAAGCAAATAGATATACTAATGGGCTAACATAATTAAAAACAGGGTAACCACAAATCAAAAACAGGGTACACAGACCTACGGTTGATGCCAAACCCATCCCAAATGTGCACCAAATCTCCACTCATTTGTCTTAGAGGCACAGCTCCACAAAGGCACCAGGAGAGCAAATCCACCACCTCTTCCTGGGACTAGAATGACAGTCTTGCCTGTGATGTTGGATGGCCCCTGAGTAACAGTTCATGTTTCAGCCCCTTCTCTGCCCAGAAGACGAGCACCAGCAGTTGTACCGCTCCAGAGCAAGCTGAGAAGATGGCTGTGACTGAACCCCGCCTCTCTTCTCACAAGAATGCTCATCAACATTGGTGCAGAGCAACACCCTGTGCACTGGTAGAGATGGCATCTATGAAGGTTGCAAAGCACCCCTCATCCCACATGCAATGGTGCTTTCTATGGAGGGATCCAGATTGATTTGCACTCTCTTCTAGCCACAGCCCGCACCACACTCCAGGCTCCTGAGGCTGCCTGTGTGCAGTCAATGCCAGTCCTCTCCCCAGGTTCATCCGTGGAAGCCTGAGTTCCAGCAGCCCAGCCCAGCCTGTCCCCACTTGCATGCATCTTAGGCTAGGATTCAAAGTGACTCTCACTGCTGGTTTCTCTTAGTTCTTTCTGCTAAGCAGCTGTTGCTGCCTCCTCTGAACCTCTGAAGCTCCTGTTCTGTCCCTGTGGATCTCCTTGCTGGAGAGGGAGCTTCCCAGGGTGAGGGCACTTTTCTTTCTATGCTGCTCTCTTTCTGTGAAGCATATCATGCACCAATTTCCTTTTTCTTTCTTTTTTTTTCCTCTACCTGGTTTTGTGGGGCTTTCCTTGTATTTCCAAAGTAAGAGAAAATATGCCAAATTTCAGGAGTTATTCTGTGTGAATTGTTCTGTATTTGCATATAATTTTTGGTGTGTTCATGGGACAGGGTGGACCATGTGTCCTTCTACTCTGTCATCTTGTCAATCCCTTTTCTGGTTTCTAATTGCCATACATTTCCTTAACAAAATAACACCAACTGTAAGTGCATAGCAGTTATATGACTGTCCACTGCTGTGCTTCCCTAAAGAGTCATAAAGAATTTGAATGGATCTACACTTATAAGTGCAAGTTTTCAATCTTTGATCTCAAATTTTCAAAGGCATTCCTTGCAGTTGCAGTCAGTGCTCGGCTGTGTGGCTGAATTGCATGAATTCAGTCAGTGAGTTTATTGACGTTGAACAGCAGGAACTTGTAAATACAGACTGTTGAAATTGTCAGTTTATTGATAAACCCTTGCATGGGTAAGCAGTTGAAAGTCCCCTGCAGTCAGCCTTGCAGAGCAATCTCTAGTAAAATGGTAGAATTTTTTAACTTTTTCTCCCCGTTTTCTGCCCTAAAGAAGTCAAATACAATTCCTTGGTTTGACCCATTTTAATTATTCACAAGAAGTACCATACACAAAATTTTGCAAATGATGATTTAAGATTAATATAAAATAAAGAGAAACAAAATATGAGGTCAAGTTATGGCCAAAGGTGCTATTTTAAATACCAACATCTAAAATTTAATATGGAAATATCCTATCTTTTGTTTCTAAATTTATTAAATGGAAATAATTCACCTTATCCCACAGGAAAACCACATAGCATTCAGATATGAAGATACAAATATGTCTAAGTCCTTTTTAAGACTCAAATAAGCTGAATCATCTATACAAGCAAATACTGATATTGCCAAATACTGTGCTTCTTTCTATTAAGGCTTTTTAAAATTTGCTCATGATAGGTAGCTGAAGTTTATTTTAAGTTAGTGTGTTATTTTTTCTTTCTAATTTGTTGGTAGAAATTTCATATCCTTTCACTCATATCAATTTTTATTTAACATGCAAAAGCATTGCAGGGGAATGAGCAAACTGCATAAATGATGATCATTTATTGAGATGGCCAAACTCCCTTAGCCAAGCACTTCCCTTTAGCATAGTTTAATTTAGTATAGTTTAATTTTGTACTGAGAAACAAAGCTGACCTTATGCTTGTGTTTCAGAATTTGCATTTATGCAAGTTTAGTAAAACAGCAATAATTCTATTTGTATTATATTATCACAACCTTTCAAAAGTGTATCTTAAAAAAGTAACTATTTTTATTATTAAGAGTTATCCCAACAAGACGTCATAAAAAATGACATCTAGAACAGACTGTGAAATAAACATTTTAAGGAACACTTAGGCCCTTTGTCCCATTCAATTTCTTGCTGATTAATTTTAACTACCATTAATTGAATTTATCTTCAGCATGCTGAGTAAAAAATATCTTAAAATCAAATGTTTTGTATAGGAAATATTTTTTCCATTTCTACTGTTACAATGGTGAAATAAAGAGACATTACATCCTGAGTTTTTGCTGGTGATTATCATAGTTACAGGAAAGTGGGTAAATGATAAAAATAAATAGTAGTAAATATTTATTTAATCAGTCTATTTTTAAGTAACTTTTGCTGTCCAGATATAATAAAAAGTCAATAGTTTAAAGTCCTGTTTCTTTCTTCATTATTTATGTGTTCACAGAAAGTTTATTTAATCTTCTTAAACCTTGATGTTTTCACCTTGGGAAAAAAAAGCTAAAATAAATTCTGGGGACAATAGAACCAGTGTTGGAGAATTAAGAAAAGAATTTATTTTAGGGCCTGACATGTAACAGTTTGATTATAAATCGTTCCTTCCTTCCCTCCTTCTTCTCTTTCACTTCCTCTCATCTTCCTCTCTCCCACTCTACCCTACTTTCTTCTTATTCCTTCCTGAATATAATAATCATATTTACTAGCTAGCAGGACCATTTTACTACCTCTGTAGATCCAGTCATCCACAAATATAGCCAACTTATTCTACATTATATTAGTGTGATAAGCACACATATAGATTACTTTTATCAAATATGTAACTTATAGTTTTGATTTTAAGTTAATTGGCTATGTAATTCAGATTGTCCATCATTTCTTAGAAGTCACTGAGTATTCTTTCCAACACTTAAATGAGATATGTAACCAATGGAATTTTTTCAACAGAATAGTGAAATTGAATTTTAACAGTGACATGCAATAGTTTTGTGGATATTTATTGATAAAATTTTGTAAGATCTCTTCTGTAATGTATACAGTATTTACATTTTTTCCACCTTTTTCCACCAAGAACTCCAGGATTTGAAAAGAGAGGTTCTAATGGATTATGTGTTAAACTGCATTGGTTGCTTGATCCTTATAAAAGCATGTTTAGTCATTGCTGTTTTTGGTAGTGATTTTACCAAAAATTCTGACAAATTTAATTGTGATAGTTAAAAAATAATTAATAGATTATGTGTTATCATATAACATAGAATGAATAATTGAATACAAAATATTCAACATGACTACTTCTACTCTATTGAAGTGTTCATATTGACAACTGCCATCTCCTTACACAATAGTTGCATTTAGTTAAATGTCTTGAAAAACATTATTTGGAAAACTCAAGGTCCTCGGGAGCCAGAACCTTTAATGTGCAATCCATTTTCACAATTTATGGTTCTAAGAGAGTTGCTCCAAGTCAAGATGAGGGAATCTGTTAATCAAAATTGGCAGAGAGGTACAGAGAGGATTGCTTCCAGGTAGTTTTCATTTTTCAAAGACACACAGGCATTGTGTGAACAAGACACTTCTGTTGTTTTTGTTTTTGAGTTAAGATTTTATTGATGAATTCTGATCAAAATAATTTATACATTTTAAACTTGCACTGAATGAAGGGAAAATCTGCACAAGATGGATTGGTTAGATTGAACTTTGTATTCTCTTTTGACAAGTGTGTCCCTATACTTTCGCATATAGATCAAGAACAATATTTCAAGGCATTCTCACCAACAGCAAGCAGATCTCCAATTTAGAGTGTCTTGTCTTGCTTTTAATTTGCATGATATTAAATATAGTAATATCAAAGATTTCACCAAAAAATAGAAAAAATAAACAAATTCAGCAAATTTGGAGGATACAAAATCAACAATTAAAAATCCGTTGCATTTCTATACACTGACATGACAATTCAAAAAATTAAGAAAGCAATCCCATTTAAAATAGAATCAAAACGATTAATTAAAAATAAATTTAGCCTAGAAGAAGAAAGACTTGCAAACTGAAAACATTGCCAAAGACATTAAATAAGACATAAAGAAATAGACACCCATGTTCATAGGTTGGAAGTTTTAATACTGTTAAGATGTCAGTACTATTCAACAGATTCTACAGATCTCATGCAATTCTTATCAACATTCCAATATTTTTCCAGAAAATAAAAAGTTCTAAAATTCATAGGGAATTTCAAAAATCCCAAATAAACAAAGAAAAAATCTTGAAAACAGAAGAACAAAGTGGGAGATATCATAATTCCTGATTTCAAAACTTAGTACAAACTATTGTAATCCAAATAGACATATAGACCAATATAGTAAATAAATCTTCTCATATGCGGTCAAATGATTTGGTAAGGGTGTCAAGACCATTTAGTGGGAAAAGCACAATATTTTCAACAAGTGATACTGAGGAAATTTGATATTCACATGCAAAAGAATGAAGTTATACCCTTACCTTCCTCCATATTTAAAGTTTACTCAAAATAGAACAAAGATCTTAAAGTAAAAGCTAAACAAAATCTCTTAGAAGAAAACGTAGGGGAAACTCTTCATTCTATTGGGTTTGGCAATGATTTCTTGGATATACACTAAAGGTGTGTGTAGAAAACAAATGAAAAAATAGATAAATTGGTTTTTACAAAAACTTAAAACTTTCGTGCATATCAAAGGACAATATCAAAAGAATAAAGGGAAACTCACAGGATGGGAGAAAATGTTTACAAA
This sequence comes from Vicugna pacos, assembly GCF_048564905.1. NCBI lineage: Eukaryota > Metazoa > Chordata > Mammalia > Artiodactyla > Camelidae > Vicugna > Vicugna pacos. Next base: position 42,268,632 of record NW_027328741.1, read on the forward strand.
TCATACATTTGATAAGAAATTAATATTCAGAATATAAAAAGAACCCTTTAACTCAGAAACAACAAAAACAAAAACAAAGAGCTCATTTCAAAAATAGTCATGGACTTAAAGAGACCTTCCCCAAATAACAGAGATAAATGGCCAATAAGTACCTGAAAAGGTGCTCATCATCATTATTCATTAAGGAAATAAGATACATTTCACACACATTACTATGGTTGCCATTTCTTTAGAAACAGAAAACAAATTTTGGTGAGGATGTAGAGAAATTGAGAATCCTGTACATCATTGGTAGGAACAAATTGAACAGCTAATGTAGAAAACAGTATAACAATTTCTCAGAAAATTAAACATAAAATTACCATTTGATTCAACAGTTCAACTTCTAGTTATATATCTCAATAGAACTGAAAGTAGGAACTCAACTATATAGTTGTACACCAATGTTTATAATAGCATTATTCAAAACAATACAAAAAAATGGAATCAATCTAGTTATCCACCAACATATGAATGGGTAAATAAATTGTAGTGTATTTGCTGGTCAAAATGGCTGTAATCAAAAGAATACAAATAACAAATATTGGCAATGAAGTGGAGAAAAGAAACCCTTGGTAGGCTCTTGGTGGGAAAGTAAATTCATGCAGCCACTGTGGAAAATAGTATGGAGATTTCTCCAAAAATATCAAAATATAATTACTGTATGACCCAGAAATTCCACCCCTGGGTATATAAAACCAAAACCAAAACCAAAACCAAAACCAAAACCAAAACCAAAACCAAAACGACTAATTTGAAAAGATACATGCATGTCAATGTTCATAGCATCATTATCTACAATTGCCAAGGTATGGAAGCAACCTAAGTGTCCATGAACAGATGAATGAATAAAGAAGATATGACACACACACAGAGATAGATAGATATAGATAAATATAGTATGTATAGATATTTATTGTATACTACACACACACACACACACACAAACACACACACACACACACACACACACACACACACACACACAATGGAATACTACTCAGCCATAAAAATGAAATTTTGCTATTAACAGCAACATGGATGGACTTGGATGGCATTATGCTAAGTGAAATAAGTCAGACAGAGAAAGACAAATAATATATGATATCACTTATATGTAGAATGTAAAAAATACAACAAACTATTGAATATAACAAAATCAACAACAAAAAAAGCAGACTCACAGATATAGAGAACAAACCAGTGGTTACCTGTGGGAAGTGGGGTGGGCAATAAAGGTGTGGAGGAGTGGGAGTAACACACTATTGAGTATAAGACAGCTACAAATATATACTGCACAACACAGAGAACATAGCCAGTATTTTGTAATAACTGCAAATTAAGTGGAAATGTAAAAGTTGTATAAAAATTAGAAGTTAAAAAAATAAAATAGTATGTAGTACATTCTTACCATGGAATGTTATTCAGCCTTAAAAAGAAGGATATTCTAACACATGTTACAGTCTAAATAAACCTGAGGACATTATGCTAACTGAAATAAGCCAGTCACAAAAAGAAAAATACTATATGATGTCATTTTTATGAGGTATCCAGGGTAAATTCATAGAAACAGAAAGTTTACTCACACTTACCAGGAGCTTGGGGAGAGGGAAATGGGGACTTGTTTATTGGATACAGAGTTTCAGTTGAGCATGATGCAAAGGATTGGAGGTAGATAGTGATGATGATTGCAACATCTATGTGAATATACTTAATTCCACTATATTGTACACTTTAAATAGTTAAAATAGTAAATAGTTGTGCATATTTCATCAAAATAAAATAATTAGGTACTTTAAGTGGGAGGGAAATAGAACTTGATTGTCTGCATTTTCTATATTAATGGATAGTCAGCAGGGGCAGAGAGAGATTGGGACCTTAGACCAAATATATCAGGGGAGGAATGCATTACTCATGTTTGATCAGGGACTGTTTCCTGGGCTAAGAGTGGGCACCATATTCAATGCAGCCTGGGACCACTGTCCACAAAACAGTGGTCAGGGAATAAGATAACATTATCTGAAATAAAAGGAATTCCATCCAAATAACACTGTTGAGTGGCACAACCACACTTCCATGGAAAAAGAGACACAAGGAAGAATATTCCAGAGTTGTCATATCAGTCCTAGTACAGTCATAGAAACAGAATCCACTTTAGTTTGTTTAAACATAATAAATTTGTACAGGTGATAAAGGAAGAGAGATCAAAGGACACAAAATTCTTCATCAAAGCCTTTACATTTTTGCCTATAGGTAATAAGAGGGATATTTATTACCCTTTGAAATAATAAACAAATGTCACACTTATTCATACATCCAAACATTAATCTATTTATTCATTGTTTCAATCACCATGCACTCTAGGATTTACCTTACTTTAAAGTTATCATATTTGGTCCTTAGGGCTCTATAATACACAATTATATCTACAGGCAAGATGCACTAGGTTGAAACCAAACTTAAAAAATGACTATTTGGTTGCTACTTAGATTCTTGATCACTACACATAAAATAATTATACACACACACACACACACACACATACACACACACACACATATATATATACATTTATATAATTGCAATATTTATTTCTGCCTAAATAACATTATGTAAGACCCATACACGGTGTAAGCTGCGTGAGGACAAGATCTTTGCTTTTCTCTCTTTACATAACCCAGAACAATGGCAGAGAGGACATAAGAATTTAACAATGTAAATAATTAGAACCAAGCATTCCTTAATGAGGATTAGAATAGATGTGTGAATAAATTGTTAACTATTTTTTAAAGCCTTTTTATTTTTCTAAGTGACCATTGTCAGTTTTATTATATTTTTATTGAAGGAAAATAGAAACAGTATTTCAAAGAGATATCTGCACTCATGTTTATTGCAGCATTAACCACAATAGCAAAGAAATGAAAGCAACCTAAATGCCCAACACATGAATGGATACAAAAGATGTGGCACATATACATATACACAAGGGAATATTATTCAGTCACAAGGAAGGAGGATATCCTGCCATTTGCTAACATCAATGGACCTTGAGCACATTATGCTTAGTGAGATAGGTCAGAGAAAGACAAGTACAGTGCAATATCACTTACATGTCGAATCTAAAAAAGGCAAGGCTTCTCTTTGCTCTTCAATGCAGGATGTGTCTAGTCCAAGGGATTAGAACATCTGCTTAAGTCAAGCTCTCAGTGGGAACAGATGTACAGATATTTCTGTAGAATAGTTTACTTTTCCATTAAAACCCATGATACATTGGTCACATATTCATTACTATATGGTTTCTTCTTTAAAAGGCAAAGCCATTCATTCTTCCTTCTGAACACTTGAAGCCATGGCTAGATGGAGTCATTTAAAGTCTCCAGTGGAGATGAGTTAACATCCTCGCAGAGATACAGAGACTGTGGTGCATAAGAACACAGAGGGGGAGACAGTACTGAAAGAGTTTCTTCTGCTTCTCTGGTCCTTATGTCAACTTAGAGACCTTAATCTAGTATCTAAAATCCAAACAATCTATTATGTCAGAGGTTTGGAGTAATCGTGGAATTCTGGCAATTGAAAACAATCACACATGGGTCAGCTTTTTGTTTTTACAGAAGTTTCTTACTAAGTACTCTCTGTGCCTAAACATACACTATGAAGATGTACAGAAAAAATATATTTTATATATATATATATAATGGTGTCTGTCTTCAGACGAACTTTATTTTTATTTGAAAACAAATACTAGACCAAGTTAGTTGCACCTGGGCCAAGACTGTGTTTATACCAGGATGTCATGTACCTCTAACAGGGAGACTGTGATGTCTTTTCAGGATCTGAGCATCACTCCTAGCTTGGATCCTGATTCTGAGAGTCCTTGAAGTGTTTGGGCATTCTCATTTCCCAGCATATGGATCCAAGTACATTTACAGAGGTCCCTTAGGAGAGGCACTGTGAAAATCATTATCATTTATCCTCATCCCAGAGCTGCAAGGTCCTCTCTCTCGGGATCCTGACCTCTCCTCCAGGTGATAGTTCCATCATCTGAAATTGGTTTAGATCAAGGCTAGGGATTATAACCTTTTATCAATGTTACCTCTCAGCTTCCTATAAATATCCTTGATTCCAATTGTTTCCTCCCCATTCTTTTTCTCTCTACAGACACCTTGTTTTATTTGCCATCTTCAGAATTTTCTCTGGTCAGGTCTGCTGGCTGCCACTCCAACCAAATTATAGATTGAATGTTTGAATGTGTTCTCCAAAATCCATTTGAGGAAACCCCAACTACCAATGTCCCAATGTGTTTGGAAATCGGGTTTGGGAGGGATTAGATAATGAGTGTGGGGCCTTCATGAATCTAATTAGTGCCCGTATAACAAAGAATCATGAGATTCATTCTCTCTCTCTGTCTCTCTCTCTTCACCATGCTAGGACACAGTAAGAACCTTGTCATCTGTAAAGCTGGAAGAGGACCCTTACCAAGAATACAACAATGCTGGCACAGTGCTTTTGGAATTACAGCCTCCAGAACTGGGAGAAATAAATGTTTGTTTTGTAAGCCACACAGTCTATGGTAATTTGTTATAGCAGCCTGGGCTAAGACAAACCACGATGCTCCTTACTCTCATTGTATGTACTTGAATTCTGGTGTTTAAATGCCAACAGCTGGCCTCCGTGTGTCTGGGTTTTTCATTCCCCAATACTATCAAGGCATCCATTTCTGCAGTGGTGGATCACACCTTCTGTACTTGCCTACAACAGAGATGGCACCACTGAACTTAAGGATGATGGGAATTCCTCTCACCAGTGAATATTCTTAGTGTTTAGTAATTTGTCTCTAAACACTTTAAAAGTGTAATTGAAACCTATGAAGTAAAGGTTACTCTTGCTGAGATTTCAAGGGGTAACAGGAAATTTCATACCTTATTTTTGAAGCAAATATAAGGGATTAAAAACCAAGGCCAAAGCAAAAACAAGATTGGGATGCAAACGTTATTTTCTAGTATTCTGATCTTAGTCTAAGACCCCTCATTGAGCAGGCTAATGTCATTTCTAGAAGCAATGAGCAATTCCATTTATTCACATTCCATTTACTATTTTAATTATTAGTATTATACTTTGTTTTCTTTGTTATTCAAGAAATAACACAAGTTATCTTTGCAAAATTGAAAAGATAGAGTATATAATGAAAAGCATGTGTCCTTTCCATCCCTGATGCCAAGCTGTCCTTCCCAGGAAGAACCAATGATACCAATTTCTAATGAATCTTCCAGAAATGTACTATATATATATGTGTATGAGTGCCCATAATAATTGCCTTTTTTTTTTTAAGGTGAACACATTATACAAACTGTTTTGTGCCTCATTTTTTACTCTACAATCTACCTTCCAGATTGTTCTATAATTATACAAATAGAGCGCCACTATTTACTGGCAACCTAGTATTCTAGTATATGTGCATGCAAAATATATATTACCAAATTAAATAAATGAGCATTAAGTGGTTTCCAATCTTTTGCCACTAGAAGTGAAGCCTCAGTGAAACTCTTGTATATATGTACATACACATATATATGACTTTACACACATATATATTTCCTAAAAGTGAACACACTATATCAAAGTGTCCATGCATTTATTCTATCTAATGCGGGCCAGGCATCAACATTCTCTAGAAATCACTTTTTATATTTAAAGCATTGCTGGATGAAAGTGAAAAGCAGGCACATCAGAAATAGGCCAGAGAACATACATGTATAATATATTATGTATCTGATTTCTTTACAAGGTGAGCTACTTCTTTTTAAATAGTGAGCTCACTACTTTCATAACATTACCAAGAATGTTAGCTGGGGCAGGCAATAACGAAGTGATTATTTTGCCAAGGTTGTCCAAGGCTTGTTCAAGCAAGGAACTATCATCATTTTTAGTATCAACAATCCTCTATCTCAAATGATTTATCTCTGTATTCATCTCCTCTCATTTCTTTCTAAATCCTTCAGTACACAGATCTTCTTGGACCTAAAAAAAAATAAAAATGAGAAAGGAAGTAAAATTTTTAAATCCCCCATTTTTTCAAGGATTGCATTTTGTCAAACTTTAAAACTTTGTCAGACTATCTTTGTTTTATTCCTAAAATTGTTCTCTCTTAATCATGAAAGGAGACTCTTGTAACAAGGAATATTTCCTGGTTTGGACCAAAATATTAAGAGGAAGTGTAGTTTACAGCCTTAATAATATTCATATACCCTAGGGTTTTGCCAGGAGGCTAAGCCTGGCATGAGGACAAATGTAATATTTTCCTGTCAAAAAATGCAAATGAGAGGTAGCCTTGGTCTGACTGCACTAATTCTCAGTCCCACTCAGGATGGCACTGTCACCCATATTATAGAAATCTGTTATAAACACATGGCCCCCAAATTATAGAAATCTCTTATAAATCATGTTCAGATGAACAGTGAGAGAAATCCCTCCAAGCCACATGATAGCTTGGGGATCTGTCCACACCTGGAGCCAATGCAGCAAGTGTAAAATCTATCATTTCCCTGTGTTTTTAAGTCTGGACATTTCTGGTAGTTTTATGTCAGCACAGATCTACCTCAGGGCCTTTGGCTGAGCAGGGCTCCTGGTAAAAGGTAGTGATCTTGGTAGACCATACTAGTTGTTGTTCATATTAAACACACATAGTTGGAATATCTGTTCAATCAAGCCCTGTGAGATCATTTTAAAATTCTCTAAATGGCTATTCAACCGTATTTATATTCTCTGAGGGCTTGGAATAGGGGGGGGCATACCCATCCTGAACTCTCCAGAGTCTGCTTAGAGAGCCGAATTTAAAGGTTTTGGAAGGATTCAAAGGCTTCAGCGTTTTAATAAATCACAAGCAGTAGGTGCACTTGTGATCTCTGAATAATCATGCTGTAACTTTCACCCATCCCTTCCTGAGGTACCAAGGCAAAGCTATCAAGCTCTACTACTGCCACAGCCTGATTCACCTTCAGCTGATGCTCCAATATCTTGTTTGCCTCTCTCAGCAGGTTTTCTCTTTCCCTCACCAGCTTCTCCATCAGCTGGACTATGTGTTTCTGGAAACTTCTCTTCTGAGCCTCCACCTGCTGCTGCTGCTCCTATAGTTTCTGTTTCAGCAGCTCCTGTTCCTTCTCAGCTGTCTCCTTCCTGGTCCACTCTTCTGCCCCAGGGAGGTATTAGAGAGGGAAAAAATAGGCAAGGATTGACCTCCACCCTCCTGAGCTCAGAGGCCAAACCAAATTGAAGAGAGAGGTAGGAAATCTCTGAAGTCCTCCCCCAACACACTGTGTCCACACCATCGAGAGCACACTTCAGAATGTGAGAGAAAAGGCTCTGTCTGGTGTCCAATCACAGTTCCCTTTGCTGTTTCCAGATGTAGCAGTGTTGTTCCACAGAAAGGGAGGAAGATCCGGTATTGGGAAGGTTTTGCTCTCACACCTATCAGAGGTCACTGTAAGAACATACCCATCCCACTGTGAGCCCAGCCCAAGCCTGTACCTGCTATGGCCTTCTGCCCATCAGTGAGGGCTTTATCTGCCTGCAGGATTTCTCTATTGCCACCTGTGACTGCAGAAATCTCTGGAGGAACTCATTTGCCTGAGGAACCAAGGAGGAGCACAGAAATTAGATTTCCAATAGGGAAATTAGTGATGCAAAGACAACTAAGTCCATGTAACTTTTGCTTCATGTTTAAAGTTCCACAGTGGTTCCTTACAATGAGTCCAAGCTCCTTAGAGTGACTGTCTCTCTCCAGTCTCTTGCCCAGTGCTACTTCCTTCTCCCCACTCTAATGTCCAGCCAATCAGAATCCTGTTAAGTTCTATAAACCTCAAATCTCTGGTGCTTTTACATATCTGCTTTCCCAGTGTGAAACAGTGCCTCTAAATTGTGCTGCTGTTCTCCTTTGCCACTAGCTGGTTTTAACTTTAGACAACATATTTTAACCTGCCTATGCTTCTCAGTTCAGATCTTTAAAATGCTGATAATGTAGATGCTTCTTAATGCTATTTGAAAGATTAAGTTAAAGAGTCTAGGGAAAGAGCTTAACATTTTGGCTATAGGAAACAAGAGTTCAATATGTATTAGTTGCATTATTATTGTTGCTTTTTATTATTATTATAATATTTGTTTCTAACACCTAAGTAACTCTTTCCTGAGTGTTATAACTTGTCTATGTAGTTGACTTCCTGTCTCACTTGTGATCATCCTTGTGTACAAAGACTGACTTGTAAATTATCAGTGCTCAACACATCAAATATGTTGTTGAGTAAAAAAAAAAAGAGTAATTTCTGTTCTGTCTCTTGTGGATTTAAGAAATCTGTACTCATTGTTGGGAGTTGACATTTGTACTCTCTTCAGGAATAAATAGCATGCAGTGAACCTTAAGAGCCAAAGCTGTTTGAATGGCCTCATACTCTCTCTTTATGTATGCATGGAGCTGTGCTCTCAGATTTTCAGGAGACCACTTTGACTATTCTGTAGGTTCCCCATGTTTCCCTTATTCCTCACCTTCACTCTTTTCATGGGCACTTGGTGATATTCCTTTTCAATAATTTCCTTTGCTTTCCTGTAGAGATCATGAACTCCAGGAACAGAGAAAGTTCCTGCTGAAAGCTGATCAAGTTTATTCTGGCATTATTTGATTGATGTCTCTTCATTCTGTATCAAGAAATCCTCTTTCTTATTCTTTATGATTTCCTAGAGGGAAAAAAGACAGAGAGCTCTCACCAGAAACAAGGAACAAAGGAGTTAAATTTCCAAAGGATCTGGTAGAAGAATTAGTCTTACTGTGTTCCTCATGAGAAAAGTATTCTGTTGGAGGACATATAATAAAACAGCAGTCACAAGATGTGATTTAGTCACAGCTCTGAAGACTCTGGAAGACCATGGGGAAGTTCCCTAACCTCCTTGGGTATTTCATCTGAGCTGATGAAGTTGCATTACCTAATCTCTGTGGTTCCTTGAAGCTGCCACATTCAGTGATTCTATCTGTCTTCAATGATAGATACAACAAGGAGCAGCCTAAGCTGAAAATGGCCTGAAATGTGGATCTGAAAAGAGAAATTTTGGTTCCCAGGCATAGGAGTGTGTTCACAGAAAAAGAAGCTAGCTAAAGAATGTCTTTGGGTGTTCTGGACAGGCTTGGGATCCACAGAAGTATTTATTTCAAGAGGATATCCATACTGATTTTTCATTGAAGGTCAAAGAGAGTTCCAGATAAACTGCCTGAGGTCTGGCAGTAAAAAAAGAAGGAAATGTAGTCCTTTGAAACTGTCCCTCATGAGAACATGGACTACTTTATCCCTGAGTGAGAGATGAGCCGTTGGACCAGTAACAACACTTCTAGGCTTCATTCTTCAAGGGGAGGTGACATATGGTAAATAATAAGACAGATTACAACAAGATTCTTCTGTTATTCCTGCTTGTCATCCTTGAAGGAGTGCTCCATGAAGACTGCAGTGGCTTCCCTCTCACAGGCAGCGTGCTCCTCCAGCAGCTCCTGCAGCATGTCTGTGGGGAAGCTCACTCGCTGGGCCATCAATTCGCTGTAGTGGTTGTCTGCCTTCTGAATGGCAGCTGAGTTCTCCAGCTGGGCCAGAGTTGTCACTGCGTTCTCCAAGTGAGGTACTGCTCCGCTGTTGATAGTATCCACGTAGGTCACAACCAAAGTCCTCAGCCTTGAAGAAGCCAGGAAATTTAGGGGCTAAATATCAAGTTATCAGTCAATGGCTCCAGGATTCTGAGACTATGCTTCTAGGGTCATATACTATACATGCACACACACAAACACACACATGCACCCCTACCTCCTTCTACCATTATCACCTTCATTTTCCTACTGACTCTTCATTTTTATGGTTTTCCAGGCCACAGGACTGAAAAAGTTAATATCTACTTCTATCTAACATACTAGGGGCTACCTGGAAAATACAGTTTCTCAATTTAAAATTGAAAGCAATATAGATTACATAGATAGACAGATGAGGCAAGGTGTACCATGTTTAATTTATTCCTAATTCTGAGGCTTTGAATGGATTTTCAGTGATTTATGGGCTAATATTTATTTTTGGGGCCACTCTAAATTCTCAAAATATCTTTTGAATTCACCTTGTGAAGAACACTTATTGTATAGGACATCCTTTGAAAACATGCAGTATTCTGTTTTTACACCAAGAGAGTGATTATATTCTAAGTGGAGAATGTTTTCAGATAAGTGGGAGCCACCGAATCATTGACAAAAATTGCAATTTGGGGGAGGAATTTGTAAAGCCCCCAAAGAAGATAATTATAAAGTATACAGATTTCTTCATGGAATATAAATGTCTGTAAAATCAGAATTTTTTTATAGAATCAAACAAAAATACTAGAAAGCACATTATATAAAATATTCAACACACAGCAGCCCCCATGGAAATGGGAAATAGAGACTCACCTTTCCCAGTGACCATGTTTCCTTCTGTGAGGGTCTTGGTCCTTGCATCAGCGAAGATGTAAGAACAGAAATTTTTTGTTTGCTCCTGGAATTTAGGATCCAGTTGGTCTTCAGATACCATCCCAATATTGGCTAGAAGTTTTTTTCTTCATATGTTGGCCAGTCAAAGACAAAACACTTCCATCTTGGAAATAAATGCCTGATGCAGTCCCTGGGTAGATTGGATGTTTGGGCTTTGGGATTCTTCCCTGAGGGACAGAAAAACAGTGATTAGAGTGTGTAGAGTCTTGAGGTGAGGGTGCTACAGGTGTTCATGGCAGGGATTTGTGTGTCTTTGCCATTTCTACACATAGAACTCCTTTAACATAGACATTCAATACTTCTTTGCACATCAGACTTATACCAATGATATAACTGCAGAGAAATTTAGGGAGACATCTGATCCAGTAAAGGAAACCTATGGCTGGTCTCTCCAGACATGCACATAGTAGAGTGGTTGTCTATGATGTGTTTGCTTAACTAGCAGCTAAAAGGATGAAAGGTCAAATGAAACTTTCTGCTCAACTCAACCTCATGTAGGAATTGAGCTGTGGAACCAAAAAGGAAAGCTACAAACAAGGGATCATGGACAGTAATTTGAATATTAGGAATGACATCCTCATTATTTAAGGAAAACTGTTTTGATGCTAAAAATAATTGATGCAGTGTTATCTATTTTTTTAGTAAAAACCTCTGAAGTATAAATGTACCTGAAATGTAATTTTAAGGTATCACCACTAATCTATAAACTCTTTGAGGTAAATGATTAGATCTCGTCCTCTCCTGCCAGCCAATTTCTCAATAGCTGTTTTAAGAAATCATAAATAGAAATGTGAAAGTAAGAATGAATAAATTGGAATTGATATTTCTTTCAAGGTTTCAATAGACACACATCCTTGTAAATGTAACCCATGAAAATAATTACCTTGTAATTAAATCATGGGTAAACATGTGGGAATTAGGAGAAAGCTATGATGTGGAAGGTAAAATGAATGTTCTAATAATTGTCAGTATTATTGAAAAGGCATAGACTGTAAAGACAGTCACTACTTCAGGTTTATTTAGAACATACAATCATTTTGTAGATGATATAATTATACAGGATTAGAAAGTTATATATCCCTCTTTGAAAAGAATAATATGTGAAATCTATATTTTGTTCATTAGATAAGCTTTTCACTGCAGTTTCATGTCTAACAATTAGCTAATTAGTTGTTTTCTTTAACAGAGACAAATTGAAGGAATAGGAAACACAGTGTCCGGTCTTTAGAATGTTTCAGCACCCATTTAAATCTGGATGCTAAATTTAAAGATGTATAAAAAACAAATTGGTTTTGAGTAATTTCACTTTACACTTTACTTTTCTTGAGTAAACTTCAACTGTAGCTCCTAGATCTTTGCAACCCACTTTCCAGCCACCATTTCCACAGACTTTGATTTAGTCTCAAATACAAATGCAATCACAGAGATGAGGGATAATATTTAGTAGATCCCACCCTCTATTGGACCATACACTGCCCAGGCCATACTCTGATACCTGGAATCAGCTTCAGGGCATTCTCCAAGTACTCATCTTCTGTGATAGGATGAACATGTAACTGCAGCTCCAGGATGAAATCCCGTACAGTCCAGATAAAGTCTGGAAAGAAATTCATAAATTCTGTGGAATCTTCTACTCTATCAGGTGTTTGAGAGGACTTTGCCCTGATGTTTTGCAAGCTCTGTGGCATAACTAAGATTTGGTTAGGGAAGAGAAACTCACTACCAACAATTCCCACATTTCTCTAATATAAAAATACTATAAACACTCTCTTTTGCCATGGGTCCCCTCTGCTCCACCCAAGAAAACTAAATGACAGTAAAGGAGAGAGTGACTCTATCCCCATTCCCATTAATTCAGTGAAACATGGTGGTTCAGGACCTGGAAGGATACTGTGGCTGCTCCAGGGCCTTGTGGTTGATGGTGCTCATGCTGTTCTAGACAAAGCTACTGCACAGAAGCACAGCCAGGACAAAGATCCATGAATCTTTCTTAGACTCATCCTAGAAAGCACATTAGAACAAGAGAGTTAGAAGTTTACCCCTACATTAGAAATTCATCTGTACACTTCTTCAATCATGGTTTCATTTATTATTTCAGCTAACATACTTAACATGCAAAGAAATTGCTTGAAGACAGATTTAAATGCAGGTATCATCTTTGACAATTACAGAGACATTTCTTGTGTTTGCAAATTTTTCATATATAAAAGGATTCTAATATTCACAGTGCTGTCTTTTTCCTCGATTGGATAAAGTAAAATAACATATACAGAAAAACTAATACAGTACCTGTGGTGCAATTAGGTATTCAGTGATGAGTGTGGGCACTTATTCATTTTGCATATATTTATTAATCAGAGTCCATATAAAATATACCATAGTTGGCATAATTGGGTATTTAAATTATATCCAATCAATAAATAATTGCAGGAAGCTACTAAATATCCCCAACTGTTCTTAGATTTTAAAAAAGCAATGCTAAAAATGAAAAGTATTTCTTTCAACATGACTATTTCAAAGCAGTGGACAAACATCCATAACAGTAAGTGCAACAAAGATAGAATTATCTGTAAAAGGCTTACTCTCAGTAATGTATATAAGCAGTGAAACCTATAGCTATAACACTAAATTAAAATTTAGAAGTCTATCAAGGAAGAACAGAGCTATGAAATTTGGAGAAAGAATATATGATCTGAAAGCTTTCTCAAACTCTTGAGCTGAATATTAAAGAACTGGTAAATGTGGAACTGAAGAAATGAAGGTGATCCCATAGACAGGAAAACCCAGAGAAACAAAATTAGAGATGGGAGAATACAGGGGTTTTGTAGTTAAAACAGAGTCATTTGAGGGCAGCGGGCAAGTGGAGAAGTTAAGGTGAACTTTCATGCAGCCTAATCAAGGGCCTTAAAGCCCAGGCTAATTTGCATTAATCGTAGCATTGTCTAAATAATGGCATAAACTGGAAATTGTTTTTTATTATAAATGGCATGTAAAGTTGCTCCCAGTGCAAATGCAAAAACTGTGGTTTATGTTGAGAAGATTCTAAATGGGAGTTTGAGGGGATAAGAGTCTATTCATTACTTTCTTTCCCCAAAACCCAGTTTTTAAAAATAATCAATTAGGATAAGACGTAGCAGTTATGACAAACAATTATTTCAACAACAAGATTATATCATTGTTTGATATATGGCTTTAAAAATAAGCACAGACTTTCTAACTCCTGTTGAGAAAAATAGAGAGCTATAAAAATGTAAGTACTATTTCCAAATAAGTCTCAAAAGGGGGAAAAGAGGGATAGGAGGGATAGTTCATTTCACCCATTAGCAGAAAGCTAAAACACCAAAAATCCATTTTAATATGTTTCTTGTAGGACAACACCTACTTTTATAGAACTTGTACATTCAGAGGTGTCTCACAGATTTCCAGAACACTCTGTGGGTATTTGATGAACTTCATCATGGAAAATGTAAACCCGTCTCTTAAATCCAACCCTCAAATACACTCTTCACCTTGTAGCTAAGAAGGTGAATCAGAAATTTTTCCTCACATATTCTCCTCTTTTTTAGTTATGCTTAACTGTTAGTTCTCAAAATCAGTCAGGTGCTGCCTGGATTGCCTTTCAAAATTGAAGGACTTATTCCCCCAGCTGTTGGGAGTGCTGGTGGAAGACAGTCTTCAAGTGTCAGCCCTCTTAATTAGAAAGGCTTCTGGAGCTGCTCTTCAAAAATGTATCAGCACCCCTGTCCCAAACTCAGGATAACTCGAAAAAGCCATTCCAGACATGGAGCTCCCATGAAATTCCCAGAAATTGGGGATTGCAATGCAATGTAATTTCTTCTTCTCTCCAGCCTGCTTCTTTCCCAATTACATGGTATTAAATCTGACTGCAGATAATGTGGTCTTGTCAATTGAACTAAAGACTCTTTTAGGGCAGGACCTTTACTTTGGTCACTGATATCTATAATTCTAAGTTCAAAGGCCTGGAACTCAGCTGTTCAATAATGACTTACTAAATATAATCAAGTCATCCACACAGTGCCAAGAAATAAAAGAATTTATCTGAGACACCATGATATCTTACCTAGAAGTGAGATTCAAACAAATCATAGTTTGCCTTATTTACTATAATTGATTTCTAGATTTTACAGATTAAAGCAGTAAAATTTCTAGGGCCATGGAGAGATAAGGGGAAAATCCAGAATAAAAAGGATTTAACTGTTACTTTCTGCTTTACCATTCACACATTCCCCAGGCTCTAAGTATCCAGAAGGACCACCAAAGTACGATTGGGCTTGTATAGGTGAGGCACACACCACATTCAGATGCCCTTGGTTTCAGACTGCACTGTAGAGCCTAGAGGAAAGCCTGTGAGGAGAGGGGAGAAAGCAGCATTCAGTTAGAGCAGATAATCTAAACAACCAAGGGGCTACAGATCTATTGGAATGTCAATATCCCAGCATACGAGTTGGTGTTTTCTCCATTTCCTCAAGAATGTCCTACTTTGTGTGTCATCTGTTTCAAGGAGGAAGGAATATTAGTTGTGATAAAGATAACCAAGCAAGGGCTCAACATAGATGCAAAGGGGAATCCGTGAATCATACAAAATGGAAGTCATTGATAACCGTAACAAGAGTATCTTGAAAGAACTGTGAGGTTCAAAGCCAGAGAGAAATGGACTGAAGACAGACATGGGAAGAGAAAAAGGTGGGAAAAAAATCAAGATTATATTTTTTGTCAGACAAATTTTTCAAAACAGGGGAGAAGTGTTAGCCACAGAAGTATATGTCATACAGGAAATATTTTTAAGATTATAGACATTTGATCACATTTATATGTTGATGAGAATATTCCATAAAAAAGCAAAATGTGTTTCAAGAGAGAGTAGACACAATTGCAAGAGTAAAGTGCTTAAGCATGTAAAATAAGGTAAGATTGTGTGAATTGGTAGGAGAAATTTTGCTTTACAGGAATAAAACATATAATATGATAATGAATTACAGTAAGACAGTGATTTAGCAGTAAGAAATAGGAGTGGAAAGTTGATTTGTTAAGAGAAGTTTGGTTCTCCCTACACATGATCAGGACAAAAATTAAGAAACTGAGATATTAGCTAGAATCAAGCAATTGGCCCTTGACCCAGTACAACACTCACCATGATTGTGACCTGTAAGACGGTTCATCAAGTAGGATTTGCCCGTATGATACGGTCCTAAAATGGCCAGACCAGCACTGGCAAAGAAATCTCACCAAGAATCTGCAGAGAGTTTTGGTTCACTGACAGCACCTTGACACTTTCCAGCAGACAAATGGGGCCCATCATTTTGGATCTGGATGCCATGGCAAACTGCCAACCTAGAAGAGCTTCTTAGTGGAAATCAGATTATAAAGTCATTCTCTAACTCAGACTTATACAAAGCATGTATGAACTTAGGATAAGGTAAGTAAGAGTTCTGTGCTTTCCATGGGACAAAATGTAACATAGAATTAGCATACTGCAGAGGTTTTCCCCAATCATACCCTCAAGTCTCTCATGATATTGGTAGTGAAATAATATAATATCACTCTCCAAAGTGTTATTTCAAAATAATAATATTATTAAAGTTATTGTTATGATGCACTGAAGGCCTACAATATACCAAGCCCTTTGATAATAACTTACATATCCAGCTAAACTGATATTCACAAGAGACTGAAAGTTAGAAATTAATATAATGACTTTGGAAATGAGGTAAATGTTTCTCACAAAGGCTGAGTGAATGTCATTGAGCAAGGATTAAAAATCTACATACTTGAGCAAAATGACAGTCTAGCAAACTCTAAGCTCTTGTTTCCCCAAGGAGACATAAACAACAACCAAAATTCTGGCTAGAATAACCTCACAGTAGTTCCATAAAACAGTCAAAGGTCCAAAGCAACCAACCAAATACCAAATCAAGAAACAGCCTCATTCAAAATGGTAGGAAATTCTGTGGTGTTTCTGTTGCCCTTGCTCCCCATTGTGGTAAGGTCTTTAAGGAAGTGGTAAATCATTTCCCAATTCCCTCCCCTGATTCAGAGAGAGGGAATTTTATAATGTTCTAAACTGTCAGGGCTGCCTCTTCAGGTCTCTGTTTCACCTCACATGAAACTCAGGGAAGGGTGGCAGAGGGGTAGGTGGTGGTAAAACTTGGATATCAGATGGAAAGAAGCAGCAGGTATTTCTCAAGGAAACATGTGGAGAGAGAGCTCCACAGATGCCTAGAGCAAGAGGTTACCAGTGAATATATAAAATAGACTATCTAAGGCATCAATTGAGTTTCCAATTCCCTTTTTCAAAATAAACAGAGCAGAGCAGACTGCATTTACAATGTTCTGATATCTCATGGGCTTCCTGAAGGACTGTTATCTATTCCCTTATTCGGATCTTAGGCAGGGAGAAGCAGTGGGCATTGCTTGGGAAAGCTGCAGGGAGAATGACCTGCAGACACCTATGACAAGATATTATGGGGTGTGTGAAATTGAGATTTATAATAAGAAATACAAATTTGATCATTGTCCTTATTCCTGGTATATAGCTCTTAAAACCCTATGTGATGAGAGAGATGAAATTATTTTTCTTGTAACTTTTGGTCTTTTGTTCTCATTTCCTAAAATAGCTCCAGACTGATAAAGATGAAAGGAGAGTCTTTTGTTATTTATAACAAGCACCTTTCAACCACAACTGAGTTTATGTTAATGAGGTGATTTTGTAAAGCCCCTAGATCACTATAGAATGGAGTTGGTTGCTAGAGAAACCAATGTTATTAGAAAGTTGCAACATTTAGCCTGATGCTCCAACCACTGGGGAGAAGAGTTGAAAGTTGAGTTAATCACCAATGACCAATAGTTTACTCAACCATATCTATCTAAGAAGTCCTCCATTAAAAAAATAAATGAAACCTAACTGAAGGGGTTCAGAGAGTTTCTGGCTTGATGAATATGTGGAGGTTGTTAAAAGGTGGCACATCCAAAGGGGTCATGGAAGCTCCACACGCTTTTCTCCGTATCTTTCCCTATGCAACTCTTCTATTTTGCTGTTTATAGGTTGTATCCTTTTTTAAAATAAACCAGTAATCTAGTAAGCAAACTATCCTTCCTGAGTTCTTAAGCCATCCTAGCAAATCATTGAACCTGGGGAAGAGATGGGAAACTCCAATGTACAGCCAGTTATTCAGAAGCACAGGTGACAACCTGGATTTGTAATTGCATCTGAACTGAGGAGCCAAACGGGACGCGCGGCCTTGGATCACAACACAGCCCCGTTCCTTCCCGAGTTTCGCAGCTGGGAAAGCAGATACCTGGGGCCCGGACCACATCGGGGCCTTCGTGGGAGGCCGAGGGAGGAACGGAGACCCCCGCAGGGCTGGGGAGGGGCCCGCAGGGACTCACCGTCTGTGCAGCGGCTCCTGACCCACAGCTGGGCGGGCGGCGGTGGCGGTTGAGGCTGCGGTGACCGCTGACTGGGCTGAGGCGGCAGCGGCGGCGGTGCCGGCTGAGGGGGCTGGGCGGGCGGCGGTGGCGGCTTAGGCTGCAGTGCCGCCTGAGGGGGCTGAGGCTGCGGCGGCGGCTGCTGGAAGGACTTGAGGGACTCGAAGGCCTTCGCCAGCTTTTCCAGGGTCACCATGGCGGCCTCCCGCCACGCGGGAACAGTCCCCGGAGTCTCCGGGCCGACCGGCGGCTCCGGTCAGCAGCGGTGGCAGTGAACGGGGCTCGGGGCCGCCAGCAGGTGCGGACCCCAAGCGCGCGGCCATCTTGGAGCCGTCCCGACAGTCCCCGCGGCCCTGCGTCCTGCCACGCTCCGCCGGTGGGGCGGGGCCTGGCCGCGGGATTGACAGCAGGAGGCAGCGGCCTCCGCCAATGGCTGCCTCGCTCGCCACTTGGGCTCAAAGAGCCGCCACGGCTGCTGGAGTCACTGCGTTCTTCCCGGCGAGGGGCGGGGGTTACTGCACGGAGATCGGGAGGGCGGTTCGGGGGCGGGGTTGAAAGGCAAGGCGAGGAAGGTGGGAGGGCGGGTGACTTGTGATTGAGGGTCTTTCTCGGCGAGGGGCGTCCCCGGATGACGCATAGCATGTGGCAGGGAGCCCGAGACCCCCGCGGGGCGCTTGCCCACCCCCGCGGCGCGGGCGGAGGGCCTGCTCGCGGGACAGCCTGCTATAATATGCTGACTGTTACATATTTGGCCTTACCCTTGTTAGTAGCCACAAATCACTCCTTGTTCACCTTCAGGATCATTACCATAGATATACTTCTGACAATCCTTGTACTTAACTATGTTCCCTCATGCTACAGGGGCATACACATGCTATTCTCACTCTTAGAAATAATCGTTTACACATCAATCCCCTACTCCCCTCAAGAAATTTGCCTATCTAATTCCAATCACTCTCAGTGTTCAGCTAATTTGTGAATTCATAAAGCCCATTACATTAACATAATTCCTTAACACCATGGAATTCTCCTTTATCACACTTATTAAAGTATACTTTATAATAACATAAAAACTCTTCCATGCATGAAGGTAGATATTAAACAATTAATTTCAGAGTATAAAGTTGTAAGTACATATACTGTATATTATGAAAAATGTTAAGGAATTACATACTATAGTTAAATTCATTCAAAATTTTTCATAGATATATGGAAATATTTATTCCAAGTTGGATCATCACTATATGTGTGTGTGTATATATGTATATATCTTTCATCCTTCATTCACAATATAAGTTCTGATAAAATATTGCCAACAATTAACTTTTATACCAAGAAAGGAAAGAAGGAAAGAGGAAGGAAAGAAAGAAGGAAATGGAGGGGTTTTAGAAGTCTTGCGATTGAGACATATTAGATTAAGGCTCAGATCTGTACATTTGTATATGATAATTATTTTCCTGAAATTATATAAAAACACATAAAGAAAACTGAAAGCTAAATATAAAATTATTAACAACCCAAATTTGAGGTTAATTTATATCTTCAATTGATATGCATTTTTAAAATTTAATATTACACTGTTCCATTGCTATAATCAAATTCATAAACAGAAAACTATATATGATATATAATCTCACCATTTATAACATCTCTGAAAGCGTTTTTGAAGTAGAATATTTTATATATAAAGTTTTTGTCATTAGAAAGGCTTTGAATATTTTAACACTATTAGATTTCCTTTACTTCATCATATTATTTTTTCCAATACATGAGAAATAATATCTTATTTGGTTTTGATTCATTCTTTAAGTAGTTTGTTAATATTGTGTAATAAGTGAATTCATGGAATATTGTTATAAAGTTAGACAATTTTATTTGAAGATGTCATCTTTTGTAGTATAATAATAAGGCCATTATTGTAGGAATGTGAAGGAGTTAGACATTGCTTTTAGTAAAATCATCACTCTAAAGGGCATATTGGCAATAGCAGCATGTGGTTAAGATCATGTCAATTTCTTGTAAATCTTTAACAAATTCTGAAATCACTCTGGTTGCTTACAAATTATAAAACACAATTACTTAGTGGAAGAACAAGGCTATAGTCACTGCATGACAAAGGATTGCTGCTTAATAAATAAGTGAGAAGAATTAAGTATAATTCAAGGAAAGCAGCATTCTTAAAATATTTTGAATTGATTCGAGAAACAGAGATTTTATGATTATTTATTTAGCAGAGTTTATATAGACATTTATGTGTGTGTGTGTGTGTGTGTATCCTTCATCTCTGTATCAATTCAAATAAGATTTTGCCAAAAAATAAATTTTAGAGCCAAAAATACCAATCAAAACGAAAGAAAAGAAGAGGGAAGGAAAGCAGGAAGGCAACTTAACATGCAAAAATTTCATCATTATTTAGAGTAAAGATCTATATCAACTAAACATTTGTATTGTGACCTCCACATTCCACTAAAACTTATGCCATTTACCTACAAATATAAGCTTTTATTTGCTTCTACAATAAATTATACATAAATTTAATGAAAGTGCAGCTCAAAAGACGGAAATAGCATTAGAAATTCAGTCATCCAGTGCAGTAGCTAAAGCATGGGTATGACCTGACTCTAAGCAATCAGAGAACAACCAAGAAAATGTGACAAACTGTTGGATACCCAGATTTGTTCCCAGGGCAGGGAAATAGGCATATCAAGATAAGTAAAAGAATATACCATGTTTAAAGCTTAATTATAATGCAAAATAGATATATATCTATATCTATTTCAAAATGTTAAATTTAAAAGTGGACCAGAAAAAAAAATAAACAAAATTACTTCTATAGAGAAAACAAAGAATAGCCTTGTCTTCTTCTATTAAAGACTGACTAGCCACAAAATATTATGGAAATAGCTATAAAGCTTTGAGAAAAAATATTATAATTCTATAATTGTGTTACCACTAAGGTTGTTATGTTTGTAGTTAAGCCAAAGTAATACCAAGACATTCAAAGAATCAGAAGGAATGGTAACCATATATTTATCCTAAAAAATAAAAATAAATACCAAGAAAAGGATACATTTTTTTAAAATTTAAGAAGTAAGATATGATTATGTAAATGCTATGTTAAAGGGTATTGAATCTACAGGTAGACAAAATAAGGATTACGTCTATTTTGAAAATATTTCAAAATAAATGCCAATAAATAAAAATAATTCTTAAAATGATACTTCCGTCTAACTTGCTTGATTTTGTAAGTGCATGTTACTTTATATCAATTTGCATTATTGATTATTATATGCTTAATAACACAGATACAATTAAAAGAATATTATAAAAAAGTTGAGATAGCAAAAATAACTTTTTTCTAATATTTACATATTAAAGATTTAACAGTGAATTTTTATCAATCATAAGTCTTTATATTTTCAGTAAAATAGAAAATTATAATGGAGAAAAAGTAAGCAAAAAATGATTCAAATAAAAATGCTAAGGGGAATAATCGTTTATAACATTTGCCATCTACCTCTGCTTGGTAGTATAACCAATCACAAGCCACTGTAGCCGCTGACCTCCAACACTCCCTGAAAGTTCACAGTGGAGATCAGGAATGGGGCACTTTGTGCTGTTGGAAAACTGACAAAATAGAGCTTCAGATAAATGTTTTCAGGAGAAGATTTTATAAGCCCCTATTCTTGCATCTCCTTATATCTAGAAGAGCACTAAATTCATTAATGGTGACATCTGCTCCTCATAACTGGCAAAAGAACTCAATGTGTGTTTGACTGCACATACTCCCCTTCACTAAAATTACATATATAATATTGAGTTTCCCCCTGCCTCTTCAGAAAAGGTCCTCAGAGCCATCTGAGGTGCTGTCTCCTAGATTATAGTCCTCATTTTGCCCCAAATAAAACTTAATCCACAACTCTCATGTTATACAATTTTATTTCAGTAAACAGCATGTATATTAAAATAGTTCAAAACATTGATGTCACAATTGGTGAAAAGATACCTCTGCCTATATAATTTCAAATTGAAATAAAAAAATAACCTGGGCCACCATGATAATGAATCTGTGTAAGGAGAGATATTTTCAGCATGATGAAGGGAAGATAAATCACTCTAAGCTTATAACTATGCATCTGGACAAATTAGCAGTTGTGAGAGTAATAACCAAATATACTTCTAGAAATAAAAAGGATGAAAAAAATTTACACCCAGACATCTTCACAGAGAGAATTTCTGGAGGATGTACTTCAGCCCAGTTTGCTTGATGATCCACGAACTGGTCCAACACAGAGGGGAGGGAGAGACCATAGAAAGAAGCAGAGCCCTGCAGCTTAGTGGGCGGCAGGTTTTATCAGCAAGATAACTTACTTATGAGACTTGTCTTGAGCAGACACAAGAGTCTCCCTGCAACCCCACCAGAATCTTAAAAGTTTATATAGAAGCCTTAAAATACTGTCCGGATGGTCTCGGCAACAAGCACATTACTGTCACAAGGCTGAGTACTTGGTGGGGCTTCTGCAGGGAAGGCAAGCGAAACACATTCCAGTAGTCATGTCCTCTTGATGATCCCTTCAAGACTGATCCCTGTCAGGTATAAGTAGTAGGGAAAAAGAAGAAAAGGAAAACAGAGTTAATGACTTCTTGGATATGCAAAACATTTTAAAATTTCTGTGCAAAATTTATGATTACAATACTGAGTATATTTTTAATGGTACCATTTGGAAGTCTCTATATCTAAGATTAAATTTTGTTAATTATGGGCTTTGAGTAAAATTTTTTTTGTTTCTAAATTTCATAACCTATATTATTCACTAAAAATTTTTAAGAATTTAATTTCAAAGTTAAAATCATTTCAATTGTATAAATAAAGAGATATTAGAATGTTATTTTAATAGAAAAATGACAGTGTGAAGCATTAAAAACAATGTAACAACATCAGTAAAGCTGAGTAATTATATTTCTTATGGTTTTCACAAATAAAAAGTTATTTTGTTATTAATAATTATATTTACAGTCTTTTAAAAACATAAGGGATTCTCAATATAGAATGTCAAATGTTCATAGAGCAAAATTGTGTGCATAATTTGATTCAAGGACAAAAACATACATATATATAATATACACACACATAACTAATACCCAGGAATTACATACAAAAAAGAATGTTTAATTCTTCATTTGTTACATTACAGTAAGATTTGATTATAGTTTTTATTTTCATTTCTAAATTATGAAACTTTTGATACATACAGGTTATTATTATAAAATATATATCCATTACTCTACCACCCAAACTGAGAAGTAAATCATGACATTTCCAATATATTTACCCTTGCTCTTTTATGTTGCTTAAAACTAAAATTGTTATAACTACATTTTATAGAAATAGGTATTTGTTTCTGGTGTTTCTTTTTCTATATTTTTATTTTCAATAATTTTTGCAGCAATTTTAATTGTTCCTCTTGCAAATATCCTAGAGATTCCCCCCAAATATCTGAGAATGTATGCATTTTAATGTCTTTTAATAGGAAAATTGACTCAATTTAGGCTTATCCATATGTATTATTGACTAATTTATTTATGACTTTATTTGTTTTCCACATATAACTTTGTTCATTAATTTTCATTTTTTTGAGTGACTTTCTTTTGTTTTTCCTTCAGATGTGTTTTTCAGGCATTAAACACCTCATTCTTTATACCACTGAAGATAATTTCATTAATTTATTGTATAATATTTTGGATATTTCTAGAATTTAAAATTCAGGATGACTTTTCTATAAAACATAAATTTCAAGAAGCTGTCTTCTTTAATCCAGTTTTGCCAATATTATATAAAAAACAACCTGTTTATTGTTTTTTTCTCATAGTTATTATTCTATCCTACACAAGGATAGTTAAATTTTTTCTAATTATATATTTTTTATATATTTTCTACTTTATATCAAGAAAATAGTCATGTTAACTATTTTTTATATTATAAGTACATTATGGTATTTCGCTCCATCTTTGGAAATTTGGTTCTGCTATTTAAAGGATTATCTAGTCCATATTTTGACTTTGTTCACTTTTCTTTTTGATATAGCACCAAAGGCATGATCAACAAAAGAAATAATTTCTAAGCTGGACTTTTAAAAAAAATTACAATTGGTTTTCTTTGCAAAAGACATTGTCAAAAGAATGATAAGATGCCACAGATTGGGAGGCTGTATTTGCAAAAGATATATCTGATAAAAGGCTATTAGCCAAAATATACAAAGAATTCTTAAAAGCTCATCAATAGAACATTAAACAACCTGATTTAAAAAATGAGCCAATTACCTGAGCAGATACCTCACCAAAGAAGGTAACAGATAGCAAGCAAACATACGAAAATATGTTCAGCATTATATGCCATTAGGAAACTACAAATTAAAACAAGAAGA
The DNA here is from genome assembly GCF_048564905.1 of Vicugna pacos. Lineage (NCBI taxonomy): Eukaryota > Metazoa > Chordata > Mammalia > Artiodactyla > Camelidae > Vicugna > Vicugna pacos. Next base: position 42,293,082 of record NW_027328741.1, read on the forward strand.
TACTACTACATACCTATTAGACTAACCAAATGTAGAACACTGACAACACCAAACATCCTGCCAAGATGTAGAACAGCAGGAACTCTTACTTATTGCTGATGGAAATACAAAATGATTAAAACAGTTTGGAAGGCAGTTTGGCAGTTTCTTACAAAACTAAATGTGCTCTTACCATAAAATCCTTCAAGTCTACTCTTTGCAGTTTACCTAAAGGTGCTGAAAACTATGTCCACATGAGAACCGAAACAAGGATATTTACATCAGGTTTGTTTGTAGTTATCAAAACATGGAAGCAACAAAAATATCCTTCAGTAGGAGAATGGATAAACCATAGTACAATCAGACAATGGATTATTATTCAGTGCTGAAAAGAAATGAGCTATTAAGCCATAAAAAGATAATATAGATCCTTAAATGTATAATGATAAGTGAAAGAAGCCAATCTACAAAGGCTATGTATTATATGATTCCAACCTCATGATATTCTGGAAAAAACAATAGTATGGAGATAATAAAAAGAAGAAAAGTTGCTAAGTGTTATGAGAAAGGGAAGATTGATTAGGTAAAGCACAGAGGATTTTTAGGGCAGTGAAACAATTGTGTGTGGTATTGTAATAGTGGATAAATACCATTGTACACTTGTCCAGAAACATAGAGTATTCAACACCAAGAGTGAGTCCAAAGGTAATTATGAGTGATTATAATGTGCCAGTGTAGATAAGTATATATTTATACATGCTGCTGGGTCCTATATATCCCAGGACATGGGCTTTCTCTGGGAAAAATGATTGTTGCATCAGGGTCTTGGTCCTCTCATATATGTAGATATAGGGTAGACTGATAAAAAAAGAATGTCTGGATATTGAGAAACTCAAAATTAAAGTGATAAGATTTACAATATTAAAAACCAACTAATCCCTTGAAGATTTCTAGAGTAATTAGAC